>NC_090942.1:209109594-209412624 GCF_040807025.1 Struthio camelus
AATTAGCTGCATATCTAGCTTAGTTAGAGATACCAGAGCACTTACGCTGAGAACAGCGCCCTTATTTCATCTTTCATAAGCCTTTGGTGTTGAAGTATTTGAAGAGTATTGTTATGGACATGGGGGAAGAGGAAAGAACATTTTCTCAGTGATCTAGGCCTAATCACTATAGTCAGAAATATTCCATTTTAGACTGCACAAATTGTTTGTATTATGATCTTTTCTGGTTCCCAGTTTAGCAGGACTGTACTTGTTCCAAGATAACCACTCCCATAATTTGAAATATTATTTCATCTAACTGATTTTAATAGTTTATATATTTTAAAAGTAATACATGATGTTAAAATGAGGAGAGGAGAAATATTTAAAAAAATTGTCTAAAAGTTCTTATATTTCTGGTATACTTCCATAGATGTCATTTGAGCTTATGTCCTTTGAAGGGAACACCAGTCTCAACCTAAACCTTTCTAGCATAGTATTTTCTTTTTCTTTATTCTGCATTTTTCATGATGTGTCTGATTAGTGTAAAATCTCATAGAAAATTTAACGACTTAGCTTCCTACACAAATGGTACAACTTTTAGCTATTTTGAGCTAATCTTCCTAAAATAAATTAATCAAAAAGCTCCAAAGAAAAGAACTTGTACAGAAAGCCAAAGCAGAGAGGCAATCAGTATCTGTGTCCAGTAAACAGAACAACGAAACATGCAGCTGCTCACTATATGCATTTCAGATTCAAAGGTCGTGCATACAGAATATGTGAAAGTTAAGAACATGTTTCATTTGTGCAGGCTTAAGACCTAAAACTGTAAATTCAACAAGAAACATGTCTGTCCAGCCATACAGCCCTGTTAGTACACCAGTAGGGGAATTATTTAATTTGATAACATTCAAAAACATTTAGATGAGATCTAATATTTAAAAGATACAGAAAATGGCAGCCTGTTTTGTAATTAGCTTTCAATTCAAAAGAACAGCTTATAACCTGAAAGATTACTGTAATACTCACTTTAAAGTACTATAAATTGATGCATAACTCAAACATAAAAGCACTGTGATGAAAATAATTGGGGTTGCTAAGAGACAAAAACATCACCCAAAGCAAATCACTCCTTTCGTTTATCTGTATATTCAAACAGTACAGCCGTATGTGTTTTTGTATCAGTCTCACATATGCATACTAAACACTGAGATTATACCCTGAGAACTCACAATTCAAGCACATATATTCATAATAGTAGCATTCCTTCATGTAAGCATTTCACAGTTTGAAAAAAGGCTAAGAATTCAATCATAGGAATTCATATTCACTATAGATCTCCAATATGTCTCCAATTATACATTGAAATGACTGTCATCTTAACTCCAGTGAGAAAGCTAACAGGTCTATGTGCCTTATGCCTGAAAAGTAATTGTTATATAGTACTATTTTTTCCCAAACAGGGAAAATTTTGCTTTCAATCTATAACACTCTTAGGACACAGAACCACATCTGGAAGGCTGTAATAAAGACTAAAAACTAATGGAAAAATACTGATAAATAAAATAATCAAACATGAATCGTTACTTAACATGCATAATTTTAAAATATTAAAAATGGAGGAGGTGAAAACTGTCACAGTGTTCTCTGTGCATATAACTTCTCTAGCTTTAATCTGAATTCTCTCATGCTAAATGTTGACACAAAAAAACACTGCAGTACTCCAGACAAGCCACCAGTTCAGGTGCTTCTGAATCAAATAAGCTGCAACGGGGTATCCCTTGGCGTTCTTCTGCAAACCCTGACCGTGACAGCTCCTGAGCACCTCACAGCTTTACTGCTCTAACAACGACGCTCTACGAGATAAGAAGATATTAGGGTTTTTAATTTTTACTGGTGGTGAACTGAATCTGGCACAATCAAAGTTTCAGGTGCTTCACTAATGAAATCCCCTGTACCTGACCATGTGCCTTACATCTGTGTTTGGTGCCTGGGGAGCAAAAGTGGTATCCCAAAATAGGGAGTGCATGAAGCTGAGAGCTGCTAGAATACATTAGCTGGAAGATGCCTAAGGTCTGCCGGTGGGGAAACACTGTAAATAGGATGCATATTAAATGTCACTTTTCCCAGGGCTGAGGTGCCTTGTGCAGAACTGCACGAAAGTGCTTCTCTCCACTTGAGACTCTCCTCTCAAAGTCCTTTCTCTTCTTTCTATCTAAAGCAGAGCAGGAACCGTTATTTCTTTTTAGAATTGAGTCTTTAGTATTTTGCTGCCATTCCTCTGCAATATCTTAGCACTTACTCAGAGCATGGCATCCTCAAGTTTAATTCTCTCTCATACCCAAGAGGATTCAAACCTCTCTCATCCCTGGGAGCATCCTAGTTTTAAGCTATTCTTGGGCTATGACATTTTCTACCCCTCCAGGTTTTGGTTCTGCTGTGCAGCAAGAGCTTCCAGGCTCGCTGGGCAACACCACTGAGTGCAGATGGAATATGATTTTCTTACCTACTCCACTCAGGGGTGCGTGGGGAATTTAGCTGCAAATACTCTGTGGCTTTGCACCTTTCAAATCAAACGGAAGCAAGAGCAGGTCTTATAATTCTTTAAACTATAATTCCCCTACTCTATTTCCCAGCTTTGGTTTATCGTTAATTACAGTCCTCCACACACAATTATAGGTCATGATATTTTAACCAAGGCAGTAAAATTTTCCATGAGCAAGAAGCTGTATGCGGCTGAAAATGGTGGTTCCCAGCACCTTTGTGTGGCAAAGCTCTGTTAACAATGCAACATACAACCTCACTTTATGAAGTGCAGCAAAATTGAATATACTGGGGGTGGGCGATAATTTTAGACCTTTTACTTGGATGCCTATGTCAGGAGCCCAGAATCTCTTTGTAGTACATGGAGCCTTTAGAGAGCAATTGAGAGCAGTTGCATTAGGAGCCTCCCTTGCTCCACACAGTGCCTGGTCTCCCAGCTTCGGTACAAAGTTAAATGCCTTAAGTAAGGCGTGTGAATACTCCCATTTTTTTTTAATGTAGCAGAAGTGTCGAAAAGTCCAAATTACCTTGTGGTGATGCCCTAGCAGCCTTTCAAGGCAATGCTCTTGCTGCAACAGCGGAGAATTTCATCTGATAAGATTGCTTCCATCATTTACCAAGAGAAACGCTGGGAATAGATGAGATCAAATGTCCTAAAACAAGGACATCTTTAGGATTTGCGTCAGATTATTCTTTGAACAGTGAAAAGCTTCCTAGAAGGCCTGAAGCTGAATGTTTCAGGTCTCAGAATTGTGTCTCCGTTTTGCTGGTGGGACACAATCCCCTCATGAAGACAGTATCCCAAGATCCATATCACCTCCAGAGCAAATGTGCGTCTCAGCCACAAGACTTGGCACTCAAACAGCAGCTTGGCTGCTTTTTTGTGATACAATGTGCATTTTGAAACGGCAGGAGGCTGCCAACGCTGCCAAGCCTGGAATGATCATTGATGTGGTCATGCGAGGATGCTCGATCGTTCCATTGCGAGATCCTTTAGTGGCCAGAAAGAGCACCTTCCTGCTCCCACCTGGTCCTGCTGACTGTGGACGTGCCCATCCCTTATGGCAGGGTCAGAAAAGTGGGTTTTGTTCATTGTCCTGCTCCAGCTGCTGTAACCACACGCTGTGCTGCTCAGCTGGCACCCCCGGACAGTGCCCATCAAGGGATTTCTACACCTTTCCTATTCCCAGGAGGCTGCAAGGGCAGGATTATCCTCCTAGCATCTTCATCCTGTCATCCATTTGGTTTTCTATCCTCTTTTAGCAAAGAGGAAAATAATCATACTCTTCGATGCTTGCTGCAGATGAAATGACATAGCTAAAGGAGAAGTAAACTAATCAATTGTGATAAGCAACAGCTAAACTGAACTCCTCTTTCTGTGGTGGGTTTTCTCATATAGCTCAAGACTTCAAAGGTGATGC
Organism: Struthio camelus; assembly: GCF_040807025.1. Taxonomy (NCBI): domain Eukaryota; kingdom Metazoa; phylum Chordata; class Aves; order Struthioniformes; family Struthionidae; genus Struthio; species Struthio camelus. The sequence continues at coordinate 209,113,539 of NC_090942.1, forward strand.
TTCAGTCTATACTGAAACTGAGGCACAATTTCCTACTAGCGTGAATTTAGTGACAACCTTATACTATAGTACGTGAGAATTTCTACAGAATTACCTTTTTCTAAAGCTATTGTAACTATAATTATTTACATGAGTATGCCTGCTTTCTTTCTTATTTCTATTAAACTCATGGATCCTTCCGTAATTGTGGCAGAGTGTCACAGGATGAGTATTGTGAAAAAGAAAATATATATTATTTTGTGATATGCTTATGTTACTGAAGATGATATTACTCTGTAAAAAGTCTTCATATCTCACATCTTTCCATCTGTGATCCTCTAGACCTTACTAGGTCATTACTCTCTGTAGTATATTTCTGTGAAATTGGCAGACTCCCAACACATTTGTGTACTTTTCACTGAAAAAAATCTACACTTCTGGTTGAGGGGGGAGTAGGAATGAAAAAGTGACAGTCTGGAGAACTCATAATTTTAAATAGTGTTTCCCTAGTTGTAATTATTATGAGGATAAGGTTGGGGGGAGGAACTCGCCGGAGTAAATTAAGTGAGCTGTAGGAATAAAAGTGGGAAAACTTTTTATAACATGTTGCTTTATCCCTGCCTCATTTTATTATTTAGCTCATGAATAGTATCCCTTTATCCTGCCAGGGCTGCTGAAATTCTGCACTCGGTACAGCACTCTACAGCAAGAGTGTTTGAACTGCCTTCCTTTGCAGTGGGCATAGACGAAGGAGCATACAAACACTTTTTAATTCTGCAGTTTCACATCCGCACAAGTGAATGCAAAAATGTGTAGCTCTTTACTAAAGTAAAGTCAGGGTGGGGTTTTTGCAAGTTTTTATGTGGTGACACCACAGGGAAACTTGTGCTAATGCTAAGCGGGTTGGTTAGGATACTGGAAGCTGCGTATCTGTCTTAGGAGGGTACTTGGGCTCACAGGGAGCTCAGTGACTCCTTTTCGGACCAGAACTAGCTCAGTGTAGCTCAGCTGAGAAGTAACTGATTTTTCTTCTGAAAGAAGGATCCTCATTCACACAAGTCTCTTAGAAAATCTTACCCTTCCTTTCTGAATATTATGGAATACCTATGTTATGCAGTTTCTGTTAAAGGTGCATCTTAGCAGAATGATACTTCTTCACGGTGGCTATAGTGCTTCCAGAATAGCACAAAGGAAGCATATCATCTGCACTGACTGATTTGTTTTTCAGGTGAATTTACTAGTACCAGCTGATCTTCACATCTATTACAGTAAGCTTTTCCTGAAGCTACTGACTTCAGCCTTATAGAGTTGGCAAAAAACAATAGGTTTCTTCTTAGCCGGTGGCAATGTGTTAGCAAACAGCTTTTTCGAAAGCTCCCTGACTGGGAGCTGGGTATTTGAATAGCTGCTCTCACTGGGATTAAAGGTAGTTAATAGAGAAAAAATAATAATATAAAAGATCGATATTCTTCTCCACTCAGAGCTTTCAGCATTGTTGACTTGTTTGTTATTGAATTAATTTTCTTTCAAGTGGAATTGACCCTAAAAATTGTATGCTTAACACATACTTGGGATACAGTGATGTTTGCTTTACACAAGTAACGCTGGCTTAGGAGAACCACATTGGGTCACGCAAAATACAGGAAGGATCTGCATACACTCTTGGATATTGCAGTCAGTTAGATATGAAATCTATGTGTCATAGACTGAAAAAATAGAAACTCAGAAGTGCCTGCAAGAGTGAGCTTTGCAAAAGAGATCCCAGTCTGCAGATTGCCACAGCAACTCATGCTGGCCTGTAGCAATCAAGTCTGTGGTCTTACTCAAGAAAACACAGCTCTGACAAACATATTCATTTTTTTGACGTAACCCTTCTGTAAAACAGAAGAATAAGAGGAGAAAAATGACTGCAGTCTACAATAATTTACATATGGTAAAGATATTTAAAACATAAAATGCTTTTAATCTCACCAAATACTCATGAGGTACAGTTTCTAGCAATCTAAATCAGAAAAGATCAAGTTATGAAAATAATGGAATATAACTGTTTTACAAAAGATAACTAAAAAGATGATTAATTCTTCATCACTTGGAATCTTTACATCAAGATTAAATGCCTTTGAATATGTGCTTAATTCAACCACGAACTGTTAAGATGGGTGCAAGAATTATTGAATGAAATACTGTATCTTGCTATATCTGGAATATCAAGCTAAATTTCTGTAATATAATATGGCCTCTACAAATTGCCCATACCATCAATAGTAAGGAAAAAGTGATCTAAAAGCATTGGAGGGAGGGAGAAGCAAGGAGGTCTAGGAGTTAATTTCAATATTTCTGGTAGAAAATAAGATCTTGGAAAGGTCAGGTGACTCTTTCTAGGCAAATCTTTGCATATGTATAAAAAATGTGATATATTGCATATTATACCTTATTTCTTTGTCATTTAAATTATCATCTTAATTTCTGATCTGTAATACAGAGAAACTTTTCCATTTTCATAGAATGGAAATTTGCCATTTCGGACGTTATATAGCTTTAATGTGGCTGAAAGGAGGAATTAAGCAGAAGCACTATGGTAAAAACTTTACCCTGAATGAAAAACATTATCTTGAATCTACTGAGTGACTTGAAAGGTTTGGTAATGTAGCAATATTTTCTGTTTGTTCTCTGTGTTGCTATACAGTTAATAATGATTAATGTCATGGAACAGTCATGACTGTATTTTTAAAAACCATCTCAGTGATACTAGGGTTTTTACCATAAATTTACTTTCCTTGATAGTTTTCTTCATTACTAACCCTTAATAACATGCAAAGGAAACATGCTGGTAGATATAGTCACTTATTTTATTTCCATATCACTTAAAAATGGAAGAAATATCAATTATCCTAAAATAATTGGGTATAACACAAGGTCAGGTACTTGTGTGAATAATTCCCTTTTGCAACTACACTGATTTTTCAAGTGGCTACAAATTCTCCAAACTAAGCGTCACTTTTGTGCTGTAATTGCATGTGACTCAAGGCACAGAATTTGTGTCAAGGTGCACACATACACACACAAGGACACTATGAAATGGCAGGCTTGCTCCCTCACGCAGAGCAGGGTGTTGAGTACAGACCAGTCTCAGGGAAGGGGAGCTCTGCCCCAAACCACTGCTGGAAGGGAATGGGGAAGGAGATAGGTGTCCCTACCCCTCCACAGGCCCTCTCTATCCTTCCAAAAATATATTTAAAGCTTTGTAAGCATAAGAGGGAAGAGAAAGAAGGTGAATACTTTGTTAAAGTGTTCCTTAAGAATTAATTAGATCATGCCTCCATTGTTAAAAAATATAGGAGAGTGTCTTGCAGAGAGCTGGTGCACCTTCAATGCCAAGAGCCAGTCTCATAGTTTGTGACTGAACACTGTATACCCAGAGCAGTCATCGGGTCAAGCCTACGGCTAGCTGGAAAACACAAATGCTCTTTGGCCAAAAATTTCAAGATCTTAAAATTGGTTTTCACTCTGTAATACAATGGAATTTATATATATAAAAATATTTAATGGAAAACGTGAAGCAAGTCCACCACAGCTAAAAACCATTAATATTTACTTTCAGTGTAGGAAAAGGCTCCAGTGAGTGATTTAGAATAACAATTTGAACCCAGTTTGCTCATATTTTAGGTAAACATTAGATTATCGACTCTTCTGAAATTGAAACATCAGTGTATCTCTCTCTTCTTTTTCATTTCCCTTACTTTTTTTCTCTTTAGTTCTCTTCTTTTGATCAGAAATTTCATCCAAGATATAACAAAGATTTTCAAAAAGAAAACTATATGAAACATTTTGATTTCATTAAAGAATCAGCTTTCTTCAATGCTAGTTGAGTTTGCAAGAATATATTCTCTGAAGGCCTTCTGAGAGCACCATCTGGTTTTGGAGAAACATGTCCCAGCAGAAGAACTCAACTCTTGCTGCTCTTGGCACACTTGACCCTGACCTTCAGGGAACTGTAGTGCTACTTCTGTTAATGCCAGAGTATCATTCCTTTTAAAAGCCAATCGATAGTATTATCTACTAGTCTGTCAAAAAAACCTTCTGCTTGAATGAGCTGAGACAAAAACAAAATATTTGAAGATTTTTCAGATCAAAAGCAAAGGAAGTAGAAAAAGACAATCATTAGTTTATAAACCCAAAGTCTGTTAGAACTTGCTACTTTAATCTGCATTTTTAATCTAGATAAAGTTTTCTTTGTTGTAACTGCCTTTTTATTAGGTTCTCTCCTTTATTTATGTTCCACTACATACAGACACACACATATACTATTCTATTTTTTTAAATATTCAGGTGGACATAAATAAAAAGGATAAAGCACAAATTTTAGGATCCTTTCACATCAAAAAGAAATATCAGACCAAAGTTTTTCAGTGCTTTCCAATTTTCCATTGTGGGAAATATCAAAATTTTGATCATACATTCTGATTTGAAACCTCAGTTGAAAGTAATTTTCTCCTCAACTTTTTTCAAACAGTTTTTCACCAGCATCCATGTTAGATTTATTCCTGCTGTGACAGGCGTGATGTCTGAGAATCATTTACTCCCAAACCTGTGAGAGGTTTTAGCGGTCTCCTTCTTCTAGGACTTTGAGGCTAAATTTATGCCCCAAAGCTATTGCTTCTTAGGTTCCTAAGAGGTATATGCATGTTGAGGAATTCTGATAATCCTCTAAATTTATTTAAATACTTAAACTACTTCTGAAAATTCCAAGACATGCCTATTTTATTCCATTAGATACACACATGCTTTTGAAAGCCAAACCTTTAGTATTAATGGTGCAATTAATAGCATGAACACTTTTTTAAGCTCACATTACCCAACATATGTTTATAATAATGACATATATAATTTGGAATCTCTATATCTTGTAAATTATATCATTAAATAATATAAGTTCACATAAGTTCTGTTCAGCTGCATGATCTGGTAGTTCCTTTTTTGAATTGATTCAGCTTGAGGCTTTGAGTATCTTTTATTTCATAGGATATGCACATAAGAATATTACCTTAATGAAAACAGATGTTTGTGTTAACAATTTTTAATCCTTTCAGTGTCAAAACTGTTTTTTCTACAGTTGCCTGACAGCAAAATCATGCCTCAGATAGAGGGATTAATTCTTTCTCTTTTAAAAAACACCAGTGAGACAGCAATTGAAATTTTTTGAAAGCTTTAAGAGCTTGAAGAGCTATTCTTTTATTGATGACAATAAATATTCCATAATAAAAATAAAATGATTATCTTATCTTGTATGAGCCCTTGAATATTGCTTAAATTGGATGTGCCAAGTAATCATTTGGCATACATTTCATTTTTATACTGACTCCGCAAATTACACCAAGGACAATGTATTCATTGAATGCATTTTCTGTTAAGCCCCCATGTTTTGATATGCCCATCCCTGACAACGGAATTCTCTGGGATCAGAAATGTTAAGCTGAAATAATAATGCAATAGCTTACTGAATGGCATAGAAATGGAAAATTAGAGCTATTCGAACATTTGATATTTCAGGTTTGCAGCAAGATTTAAAACAAAATGTATGTCATTCATTCAACACAAATGACCTCACTCAAACTGAAAAAAAAAAAAACTATCAAAAACAGATATGATCCTGTGTGTCCCAGTTCTTTGTAATAATCAGTCAGGATGTGAGAAATACAGTGAGAATAGTGAGAATTAGTGTTTGGAGCACTCTATCATGCAGGACAGTGGGTGAACCAAAAAGGTCTTCGGCCTTCTGAAGCGTCATTTGTGCTTCTCAGTAAGTAAGAACTGAGTATTTTTAGGGAAAATCTCTAACTTTGAAAATAAGGATTTGTTTTCATTCTAAGACTTTATGAACTAATTCCAAAAATTATGATCTTCGCGGATTGTTTTACTCCCTTTGACTCTAAAGGAAAGGCCTTCTGCATTCTCCTAAAGTAAGCTCTGATGTAGACGCTGTGTAGCATCTGAGACACATAATACAAATATGTACTTTCATCCAAGATACAAGATTCAATTCACTCACCTAACAGAAATCTACATATAGGTCAGTTTTCTGCCAGGTGGAATTACCCATATTGAGGTACCCAGTGAGCTGAATCAGCTTACAGAGGGGTCTGCACAAATTGCCCAAAGCAGCCAGAGGTGGTAAGGAATACATGGTCAAGGTGTGAAGGAGTGCAGGGCAGACAGTGCTAGAGAAAAACTAAGCATTTGTGAACGTAACTGTTTTGTGTTCAGGCCTGGAGAAGATAGTTTCTCTGTGTAACTCTTTGCCAAATGCTTTAAGAAAATGATTCTCTGGCGAAACTGCCACAGGCGTAAGGCAGGCCCTCTCGGCTCTCTCAGCCATACTCAGTCCATCCTCTCTATGTGGCGTGGGATGCAGCATAATGTCTGCAGGATGGTGACATTTTTGCATTGCTTGGGTAGGAATCAAGCACTCATGGAAGAACGAAATGTTTTAGGTTAATCTCAAATGAAGTTTTTCGGAGTTTCAAAAAAAATGCTAACATGCTAAAATATTATCATTTCCTGTCAACTTTGTTCTAGCTGTTTTTTTTTCCCTCTTCATCTGGGCACCGAGCTAAGGAGACATTATTCATATAGCTGTACTTTTTAAGCCACTTGTATATTTTATGAAGCACATACCATCACTGAGGAAAAGACCATTGTCTGTAGCCCTTTCTAAATATTACATCATATTCTGTTTATAAAATTCAAACCAAGGAAAATAATCCAGAATTTGAGTATTAGGATATATCCAGGATAGATGAGTATTAACATCTCTGGTTTTGCAGGTGGAATGCCTGAAGTTCCCAGACATGAGACTCACCCTTGACCTTACAAACAGCCCTGGCCAAGTGGGATTTTGCCTTAGTTTTCTGGCTCTTGGCATAATAATCAATGCTCTGTGCTTCCTTCTCTGCAAGAACTGAAATTACAAGAGTTTATGCTGATAAAACTTCAAGTACACTTTATCAAATGAAATTTTTTTTTTTTGAGGCATGGATCTGGGAAAACATCCTAAGCAAACAACCAATAGGAACTGATTTATACTGAGTTTTTACTAATGTCCTCCCTACTTTTATATTATAAATGTTATTTGATTTTATGACTGTCTGCAACATAATAGGAGTATATGCATAGTTAATTCAGCCCATAAAATGCAGAAAGCAACAGACTTTCATCTTACCCTATGGAGAGGTTGTTTGTTGTCTGGCTCTCCAGCAAGCAAAAGTTGGTGAAGCAACCTCTTGCTATATCTGTCACATACATTTCTTTATTCTTGTTAGTTTTACCTCTCACTGTAGTATTTCCATGATCAACAATTTGATTTATCTCTCTCAGTTGCTATTCTTTTCCTTTACAGGCAAAAACATTGTCTACAGGCTCTCTTCCTTTTATGTGCAGTATGGCTTGCTTATTTTTGTCTACAGGATGCATTTTAAATTGTCAGATGAAAAAGCACTTCATGAAGTACTAGAAAAACAAATTCAAACGAAATGAAGCCTCTGTCAGCTAGTGAAACATCTAATTTTGCAAATGTTTGAATAAAAAGCAAATATTGTGTTTGAATTTTCCAAAATACTGCATGATTAACTGAAATGTAAGTGTAGTCTGCTCCTCTTTCAAGGCACCACTGCAAACAGAGGAGGAAGGATAGGTCTGCCAGAGACATTCCTGCATAATTCCAAGCGTAAGTCACATCACTTTGCTTTGTCTCCATTCTTGGTTATAGACTGTAGATAATTTGGATCTCATAAATGTTTGCCATGCTTAGAAACATTTCCTTGTAATCCTTTCTTAAAAGTGGCTAATGACCAAAGCCCAGATGGAGCTAGATAATTTTTTTCACATTAACTTTTTATTTAATGATCTTTTTTTTTCAAAATCAAAGCTTTTCAAGATTTATTACTCTTTCCATGGAAAAATCTGCAACACTTTACGTAAAAATGTTACTATAACTTTCCCATAAACTTTTTCCCTCAAAATACTGAGCTGGAAACAAGTCAAATCCCCCAAATATTTATATGTATTATATATTGTGCATCTCAAATGTTATATAATGGTCTGTAAGTCTAATTTAAAGATTGTTTGTGTAAAATAATATAAATAATAATAGCAAATGATGAAGATGAAACTTCCGAATTTTTTTGCCTTCAACAAAAAGTTTTAACAGCATCAGAAATATTCATCTACATCACAGAGCTATAAACATATAAAGGCAGTAAAAAATCTACAAAAAAGCACACAGCTTGAAATAGTTTTAAAAGATCTCCTGAAAATTATCCTAAGGGATTAAATGCTTCAGCAATTTGGCAAAATGAAATAGGAGAAAGAGCAGCAGCTTAAAACAGACTTTTGTAAAATATTGTCATTGAAATGCCGAATTGTTGCATAAAATTAGTGGAAATAAGGGTGTTCTTATCACTGAATAATGCGCCTATTAGAGCTTGATTTGATACTATTGTGTTGGTGCATCATCCACAAGTCTAGATACTAAAAAAATGGGGCTGAACTCCCCCCGCCCCAACCCCGTCGCTTCAGCCAAGCCAACGAGTTATCTGTTCCTGTTTCTGTGAAGACCACGTGCAGTTCTGAACAGTGTCGCCCTTGGCTGCCAGGGACCGGAGAAGATGATTAGCAAGAATCAATATATATCCTAGTAGGGGACAAATAAGCCCGGAAGTGGGATTCCCCTTTTAAGGAGCAGGGCCACACTGAATAACGGATATCAAGCTGGGAACAATTGCTATCACCTGTCTTGGGTTGGTTCTCCCTTCACCTAACCTCAGCTATCCAGTCTAAGTTGTCTAGGTTCCCTCTACAGTCAGCTTTTGAGACAGGTACTTCAAGGATACTTCAGCCTCCTTGTCTCAGACGCCTACCTAAGGGTTGTTATAATCTCCCCCCACTTGCCATACGAAAGTTAGTTCGCTAGATATTGGGCTTTTGTTAGATATCCACTATTAAATTCTGTTATTCTATATCTGCTATTAAATTCTTCCTTCCAAAATTATTTTCAACTCAGTTTTTGTCCACATCAGTATGATCCTCCCCAGAACCACTATGATGCTAATGGATTCACCTTTTCCTGACAGAAAGAGATGACCAGGAAATGACCAACCTATGATCATGACTTGAGTATTTTCATTAAAAGCAAATAGAAAACAGTAACAAACCTATAGTGAGGAACAAATTGTAGTGAGTGTGCAGGTACCGTATATGCATATGCACACAGATTAAGAGTGGAATTGATTGAGGAGAAACATTTAGATAGAAAAATGTTTATGAAAATGTGAAAGAATATTGAAAAATTTAATGAAAATTCTTTAAGATAAACCTAAAGCTTACTGAATCATGTGAGAATAGTAGCAAAAAAGATAGAAAATTTATAAATTAATAAAAATGGTAAAAAAAGATAACATTCAACATTCATCAGCTTTTTTATAAGTTTAAAAAATTCTTGAAGAGCTCAAGGCAATCCCTAAGATCTCAAGGAAAATTTTACAGCTGTACAAGAAGAATTTCAAGGAATAGTAAGTTTTATTGTAAAACTGTAACTCCAAATTAGCTAAATTGGCAATAATGAAGTATAAAGGATGGAAATAATCAAAAAATAATAAAGAAGTAAGAAATATGTTTTTAATACATAGGAAGGACTAAGAAATTATCAGTTAGTAGACATGAAGGCTCTTAAGCGTCATCTACCAGCATCTGCTAGGTTTTACATTTAAAAAAAACCGGACATCGATGCCTTGGGCATGAGATTCCTAAACATTTTGGCCATGGCGATCTTCCACCTCTCTTCTTGGGTTACAATCAGTCTTGGAATAAAAGAAAATTCGGGAACACAGTGCCAAGGCTTCAGAAGTATCTGAGAATAAACAGCATAATTTGCACAACTATTGATAATTTAACTTACTATCAATTTTAAGCAAAGCAGTGGAAAAGTTCACATGGTATTAAATCAATGAATACATATATTTTATGAATATAAACTCTTTGATTTAAATTCCATGTAGGAGCAGTCAGTTATAGTACATAAACTACCGAATTCAATCCATTCAGAGCTTTCAAGAAGAAAAGTCCTCATCCTCTCTCCATTTCGGTTTTCTCATTTTGCACTCTTGACAGTGGTCGGTCGGTCAATAATGTGTTTCACTGATGGATGTTCTGTAGCTTTTCCTTTCTATCATGACTATGTTGCTTTCATGCACTGCTAGAGTGTGGCAGCATGCTCATTTCTTCCAAAAATCAGTATGAAAGTATTATTTCTGTAGCAGTATAAGCAGCAGAATAAATATGGAATAGGAAAGGAAAAGCTATGAAAGCTACGAAAAAGTAATGGATTAGTAAAAAAAAAAAAAGAAAAAAGAAAAGTAATCTTAATTCTTACGTTCCTGAATGCAGCTCTTAGGACCACCAAAGCAGAGAGCAGAAAAATGTTAATGAAAATGTAATGAAAATTCAAGATTTACAATTTAAAGATTCTTTCTTAGAAAAATAAGTTTTTAAAGTCTTTGATGAAATATAAACAAATTTACAGTGACCTTTTAAGCTTTAAGGAACTGATAGTGATTATCTGTGTGTGTGTGTGTGTATGTGCTTGTGTGCATAGGCACTCATATAAACACATGCAGCAAAGTTCAAAGATTCTTCCCCAGCCTTTTCACAACCACAGCTCAGAAATCTCTAAAATATATTTCTCGTGCTTGAAGATCTGCTTTCAGTGCTGCAGAGTGTACAACGCATTTAGGGCACTGCCTTCAAAATCCATATAAAATGTGATGGAAAAAGGAAATTACTGTTCTGTACAGGCGACCTGTCTCAATACACTGGTTGCTTTTATAAAGGCAGCATGCTAGAAGTACTTAGGAGATCGCAGTGTTTTTTTTTTTCCTGACTTTGAATAAGAAAGGAGAGTTTTGAGTTTGAAATTATTTTTAATGATGCTCACTGCAGTTTTTGAAGGCTATAGTAGTTTACAAAATGCATTGTTCAAATGAAGTAGTCTTGTCCCATGAAAGGTGAGACCGGCTGCAGCTTTTGTTTAACAAGCCATTGCTTTGAAACACTGGACAGATGTTTGCTTTATATCTGTGAGTCCTCCTGCACGTTACTTTCTGCAAAGTACTCATAGCTTGATCTCTTCTGGCAGAGACTATGGCATCCTTCAGAAAAAAGCTGGATGGGTCAGAAGGATGCGTGCAGACCTCATAGCATTACCTTATACACCTCAATGATACTGGGCATGATGCTTTCCAGGTTGTGCAATGATACAACCTGATGCTTTCCAGGTTTATTGACTAAAATTAATTCTTGTCAATGTTTGCTTCTCTTTCATTAAAGAGAATATCTACAAATGTTTCTTGATACCAGTGCATCAACTCTTCATTCCTATAAGAACTTGATTATTCTGATCTCAAAGCATTACATCTCTGTATTACTAATCTTCATACTTTGGTCTGATTTAGTAACTTGCAGTAACAACCCTGGCTTCACATTACCTTTTATTTTTATATTTTTCAGATCTTGTTCATATACTCATGCCTTTAGGCTACATAGGTAAGATAGGCTGACTTTCAATCCGATCTTCGTGTTTCAGGTATCTTTTTCCATCTTTTATCTTCAGTTATCAGTTGTCTTGTCTGTGAGCAGTGTGAGACTCTGATAATGTAACACAGTGTTAGTACTGTCAGAAAGTGGTCTGGATTTTTTGAAACTTAAAAAACATAGAATATACCGATATACTAATTTTATATACTATAATTTGCTATAATGTCTTATTTCCTATAACATAAAATATTATAATAGATAATACTAAAGTGTTTACCCATACTTAGCAACTCTCTAATAGGAAAAGGAAAGTATGAAATACCATTTTTTAATGCTCTTTATCTGGTTTTATTTGATCTTTCCATACATAACTGTTTAATGTGCATTTGTGTTTCAAATAAGAATTTCTTTCTTTGTTTTTAAATCCTGTTTTTAGGTGCAGTTGTATGACAGACTCACAGTCTTCAGTTATGCTCACATATAAGCTCTGATGCATTTTAGCCTCCGTCTCCACCCTTGTATGACTGTAACAACAGAATAGCACCTTTATACCTCTAAATAAAAATGATTTTGTGCCCAAAACATTGAAGTTCACTGACGGTTTATTATTCTTTCTGTTGTTACTCATTAAACCATTAATTTTAAAGAGGGATTAAGTGCTGTGAATCAAACCTCTTTGGTTCACTTAAAAATCAAGTCCATGTTTAGATTGCCTACTATCCTACTTAAGATGGGCCAAGATTCAAGATAATGATTCAAATCACCCTCCTCCATACAGGCATCTGAACCTAGACAGCCGTAAGGTTTAGTGACTTTTTTTTTTTTGAATTGCAGGTCTCCTAGACGTGCTCAGAAGCAGTCTGAACAGGTAGACTTCTAAGGTCTGTTCAGTTAGGAGAGTGAATCTCTTAAAAATAGTCTCAGCTCCCCAAAATAGCTCCATCCAATGGTGCTGACTGCTCCTCTCTGTGCTGCATTTGAGGATAAGTTTTGCTAATATATCAGACTTGAATGGGACAGGTGGAACACCACCACAGCAGTGCGTCAAATCACAAAGATAAATCTGAAAGAGCCTCTGTGTAGCAGCCTTTAGAAAGATACAATTTTTTTTATTCTACTCATACACTATTATCATGAGTTAGTATTAAATTTGGATACACCATTCTTCCTGCTATCTCAGCAACCCAGCTGGAAAACTTAGCTTTTCTCTGAAAATCAGATGCTTAGTCTGTGCAGAATTTTCCCGTATCACACACACAACATCAGATATGCAATGTTTAAGTACTTCCGTTTTTCAAAAGCTAAATACTGAATATACTGATACCGATTTTCAAGAATATTTTGAAAAATCATGATCCAAGTCTTACGCTCTTCTACTATTTATTCCTAGGTAGGAGCCCAGAAGAGAAATGAATGAAACATAGTTTTATTTTAGGTGAATCTCCTAAAAATTTTCCTGACACCTTCAGGGCCTGGGTGATGCAGTAGCATCCCACTTGGCACCACACGCATGGAGACCAAGTGTCTGTTTATCAGCCCCTAATAAATCCTTTTGGCATTTTGAATGTCAGTGCTTTCCTGGAAAGATTTCAGAGGAAACAGGGAAATAGGTTCACACTGCAGAAACTCAGCTCTTTTCTGTATGATCCTTGTAGGGAAGTAGTAGGAGTGATGAATTGCCTCCAGGCTCATTGCAGATTAGTGACTCCAAAACATCCAGAGCCCTGGATTTGTGATGGATTTGTGTGTCTCTGCACAACTGTGGAAAGGTCAAAGTGAAGCAAGGAGCAAAATATTGGCTTGCTCCCCCTTTCCTTTGCTTAAGATGAGTATTCATACCGTGGATGCCTGCTGCACAGTGATCTGGACACAGAATATGAGCTTCAGAATCTAATTCAAGACTCTACGATTTTAGTTGGATTAATTCTGCATCCTCCACTCCAACAGGCCCCTTATGGCCCTAAAGTGGCCAGAGTTTCATTCCCCAAGGCTACATTTGTGCCATCCCACAACTCTAGGAAGACAAAGAGATGCCCATGAGTTGACTGCTAATTGAATTATTTTTGTATGCCTCTGGCTGGATTATTTGGTTTGTTTTAAGAATATACTTGTTTTTAAAAGGAAAACAGATAGAATTTAATTTCTAACCCAGAGTAGGTCTCTTGAATTTAATTAAAATAATTTTAAGTAATCGGTTTTATCCAGATATTTTAAAGCGCTGGTTACTTGTCTAAGGAAGGATATCAATATGTGCATGTGGACTTCACTGTATCATGCTAACAAAAGTGCTTGAAGTTATACATGTTCCTAATCGCTTTCTTGGCTTCAAGGTCTAAATGATTTTGAAGTGGTAACCTAACCTTTTTTCCATTTTATTTTTATTAAGAGAGTCTATGTTATTAATATATATCTTTTGCTGTATATATAAACCACATTTTTCATAGATTCCTTGCCTTTCAGTTTTAGGGAAAATTGCTTATAATTTTAACTGGTATCATTATAAATGTGTTTACAGGTACACGTATCTACTGTCGGCAATGTTTGTGTGGGTAATTATCACTTTACTGGAAAAAGAAGCATATCTCAAAGCAGTCCAGCCTTTCCCCGGGCAAACTTCAGGGGAACAGGCAGGTGGGTTCACACAAAAGTAGCTAAGCATAGGCTTAGGAATAATGTAGGCACTTAGGATTTGGCCAATAAAGACTGAAAGGTGTAAAAGCCATTGATCTTATTGCCAAAGGGTTACCAAATAAGCATAAAGTGTAAGCTATCTCAAGAAATAAAATCCAGACCTGCATCAAATTTTCGCAGAAAGCTTGCAGTTTCTAACACAGTCATTGAAAATGTTGCCCTTCCAGGTTTTCAAACAATTATCTTTTCAGAGTCCACTTAAAAATACATGTTGGTACCATTTCTAATTAGCTTGACTCTCATTTGTCTCGCCAAATGCTCTTTGGAAGTGTAAAAATAGTACGTAAATTATATTTGTAGTCACTTTCACGCAAGTTTGCATTGCTGAAGTGGTAGAAAGAGCCCTTTGTTTGAAGGAGAATCGAGCCTAGCATGTTTATTAATATATTCTTATGAGTTCCTCATGACAGAGATCGTCCCTGGGTAATGCTAATGTTTCAGGAAGCCCACTAGGAATGTGTTTATGTGCAGCTAGGGAGTACTGCCTTGGAGCATCTTTTCAAGCAGATTCATGTGTCATAGGAAAGATTTTAATACTATGTCTTTAATAGTCGTAATGGTAGAATCAGGAATAGCGCCCTTGGTCCCAAGACGGAGTTACATCTAACAGATCGTGTTTCATCTGTTACTGAATGCCTGTTGTGAGGTCCAGATAAATGGCCTCAGAGGGATTGAAGGGGAGAAAAGGAATCCTTCTCCGTAAGTCTCCTGAATGGAGGCTCTATAAACCCTCTGCTGCGATTGCATCAGTGCTGGTGAATGGGATCCTGTGCATCCTGGGAGAAAGAAGAATAAATAGGACACCCAAAGACCTATTGGCCTCTTGTAACGACCCAATTACAACACCTAACACTGAACCTTAATATTGTAGAGAAGACCTTTTTCTTTTTTTAATTTGGGCTGTCAATAATCTTGGCGCTGCTTGTCATTGGCAAGATGTGTACACTCTTTAAAGTCACAAGGAGAGAAGGTGTCAGTGTTCAGACGATCCGCATGAAACCAGCACTGCCACCAAAAGAACGTGAAGGACTGCCGTAGGTCTGTTCAGCTCTCCCCTCCACTTCAGGCAGAACTGCTACAAGAGAAGATTTTCCAAGTGGAATTTTGCATTCAAAATTTGAAAATTAGAAAATTTCAACTAACTTAAGAATTTCAAAAGCACCTACAGTAAGATACTGTTCATATACCAAAGCTGTAATCTAGCTGGTACATAGAATCATATATAATAATGATTTCCTTTACATTGGGAAATGAGAAAGAAAAAGGGCAATAAGTAAATAAGTCCTGCTAATGTACAAAAATAATATAAAGTCAGTCAGAGAAATCATACCATAGCATTTTGCATGCTGCACAAGTGTTAGTGATGACATATTGTTAAAAAAAAATACTTTAACTCCTTTTTATTTTTTCCTTATTCTATTTTCTTTGCACCTGCTTCCTGGTATAATTTTGGCCACTGGAGTTTACTCAGCTAAATTTGATCCTTTGGGATTTAATATTATATTTCTTCTTTCTGCAACAACATGGGCATATTACAATTATGATTCAGCATTATCAAAATCTATTGCATCAATCTGGAGAATTTTATAGCTTGCACATTCCAGTTTGATTTTTATGAGCCAATATTCTTGCATTTTCCCTATTAAAGATGAACGGGAAGTAGTTTTCCTGCCCTTTGAGGATTTTCAAGATTTCAAATATTTTCTTGTTTCCTGAAGGATGAAATCTTTTAAAATTTTCCATGAAAAAGTGAATGGGAAAAGTTTTACATTTCCTGGGAAGTCTTCTGCATTGTGTGAAAATAAGATGCAAACCTCTTGTTCAGAAAAGGAACTTGAGTTTGATCTTTCCATATGTTCTTTCATAGTTTGTTCTTTTCATTTTCTCTCATTTTAAACAAATGCTATTCTCCAGTCAAGAGACCTAGTTTAGTTTCAATGGGTCAACCTTTTCCTTTTTCACCAGAAAATTCCCAGCCAGCTGTACTACTAATTTTTAACATTGCCTTTTATGGACTTGTCCTTGGTGATAGCAAATAAATGGTATCTGCATGGGTGCGCATACTTAGCAGCCAATTTAAATTCACTGAAATTAAAAAAAAAAGCTGTCTGGAAATACAATATATTTCTAAAGGAAGATGACCATATTGTGAAAGGTGACAGATAGTTAAGGAATAGGACCTTGTGCAGCATCACCTAGAGAGGACTTTGTTCACCTAACAAGCCTGATTAACGGATCACTTAAAAGATATGAAAAAATATCAGTTGGCTTTTTTGAGTGTTAAATACTGGTTGCAAGATAATACTGGTTGCTGGTTGCAAGATAAGTAGGACAGTGAACAATCAAACTACATAAATTTGGAGAAAAAGTCAAGTGTGGGGGAGGGATCTGGGCATCCAACCAAATCCCAAAGAATAATAATGAGTGGTGAGAACACAGAGACAACAAACGATACAACGTCATTTAAATGTTTTCCATCCGGTCTCATGGTATTCAAAAAATCAATAATTGTGTTAGAAATCTTTGATGCGAAGAGGTTTGGATATCCCTTCAAGCTACGAGAAGTCCTTCAGGTATCAGCCCTTGCCCTTGAGGCCCAGAGCAGACAGAGTGGGAAGCACCTGTGCTGTGAGCAGGGACTCCAGACCCAGAAATGTCCCAGAAACATCAAGGACGTGATTCACCTTGTGACTCAAATTCAGGAATTTGTGAGCGTCCAGGAAGAGGATGAAGACTACAGCAGTCACACCTCTTTGTGAAGGGTTTTCCAGGTAGCTGTTACAAGACAGCACACAAGCAAATTTGGGTTCACAAAACAGTCATAACCATAAGAACGTTTCCCACAGCTGTAATATCCCTGTTCGCTCCTTGGCTTGGTGGTGAGCTTGTTTTGGACTTCTGACCAACTAGCTGCTTATGGCAGTAGACATATCTATAACAGGTGAATTTTGTTCTCAGTCACTCAAGGGAAGACAACGTCCCACGGCAATGCAGGGGGCTGGGCAGCCTCGTGGCTCTGGCATGAGAGCAGTTGTGACACTGGCCAGTGTTAACGGTGGAAGCTGCTACCCCCTCACTTCCCCAAGAAAGTAATTCTTGATTATATTATTACAGTTCTGTTTAAACAAGGAAGAAAGTGGAAACTGAAAGAAAAAAAATACGTTCACTAATGGCTAAGAGCTGAGTTTGGAACATATGAATTGTGGACTTCCTAGCTGTCAGAGACAACCATAATGATGGGTATATGGAATATTTTTCTTTTCCTATTTCCTGCTTGCGTTTTATGCAATGTAGGAATATCTGTCTTCTGAGATTAACACTTTATCTTTTCCTTGACCAGCCAGCTACCTGTTCTCAGCAGGATTGCACTGTATGTTGCTTAAAGTTTAATTTTAAGCACAATTATATAATTGCATTTTCTACCAATAAGCCATATAGATTAATGACTAATTGGCAAAGACCAACTTCATGGCTTTACAGTTCTTTAACTGGACATCCTGCTTTTCCGATCTTAACCTTGAAGCTTGTCAAAAGAGCATCTCAACTCCTCTCAGTTGCAAGACATGGCTTTGAAGAAGCGTTCTCACTTTGAACACAATGCTATGCAACTGAGTGGAAATTAATGTTAATTTTAACCCACATGAAACAAGTGCTGCTTCTGGAGTACTGCTAAATGGCTCAGAAGGACACATCCTGCTGCACCGATAGGTGGGAACTGGGAACTTCCGAGAATGGTTCTGTGTGCAAAATGGGGGACTACTTATTTTCCAGTTGCTTTTATTTTCTTTCCTCTGAAGAATACTGAAAAATGGAAGCATTTCCTGCTCTACTTGAAGTCAAAATTAATTTTGACGTTAATCCCAGGAGGAATACAGAGTAGATTCTACTTTTTGTAAAGAATGATGTAAGTGGGCTGTTTGAAACCTCTTTGACTGGTGACAAGAACCATTCACAACTATTATGACCAAGATCTCAAAAATCATGAGATTAATTAAAAAATGACAAATTAAAAAAATCAAGATGTCTAAGGTACTTTATTTACTTATTGCTTTTGAATCTTAGATCTTACTTTAAAGTTCACCAACGTTTTTCGGTAAGAACTCTTGTGCAGTAACACGATGAGTGAAGAAGAGAGGATAAGTGAAGAAGACAAGCAGATACTGAAGACTCATGTTTCTTAATAGCAATTTTTGGTATGCAACACTTCACTCAAACACCTAGAGACAGTTTTACAGTTCAGACAGCAGTACTGTGGGAGTTTTATCAGAGTATTTATCTAATAAATAAGTTAAGCCACCACAATTTATTGTCTCCAGTGCAAACAAGCTTCTGAGGAAAACTGTTGCCTGAAATCCTTTCTAGCATACTATTATCTATCTTGGCAACTACCGCACTTCTTACAAATTTCAGTGCTTCAGTGAAAGGCTGAAGTGGCCACAGCCCAAGGACTCATTCTCACAGAAATTTCCTGTTCCCAGCCTTATAGCATATGTTTTACTTGACAAGGGAAGAAAATACACTCATAGCTGGGTTCATTTAAAAGCATTTAGCCACTGTATGTGCCTTAGCACAGAAAATAGATGGATCCCGTTATTAACTATGGGACTTGGAGAGTAATTTTTAAGAAACTCACTCCTGAAAATATCAAGTATTTAGCTTTATGCGTGTAGATAGTTCCACTGAAGTGAATCTGGTTGCCTGAACAGATCTAAAAAAGCTGTAGGATTTTCAGTATTAGTAGGTATAAAATTTCACGTTACAGCATCCCACTAGGTCCTATGGAATCTGTTGTCTGGACTCATAACCGATGCCCCTGACAGCCGCTGTTGGACACTCTCGTTTTCACACAATATAGCATGGAAAGCACAAATAACTTAATTCATGTAACGATAATTTTTAAGGTAATTTTTAACAATCCCCAGTAAGCAAGGCCAAAATAATGAAATGGAAGTCCTCTGGGTTGGCTCATATTTGTGGGACAGCTTTCAGGTATTATTATGAACTATTATTAACAAAGATGCCGAACCAGCTGATCCGGCAGTTGAGATTTCTTTGAAGCTTTTGTCCCAGTCCCGCTAATACTGAGGATGAACTCTTGATTCTGTTGTAGTTTGCCAATGGCACAATTTCCATGGATTGCAGTGAGTACAGAATTTCACCTCAGTTTCTAGTTTCTGGGCTTATGGTGGGGTAGTTAGGACTAAAGGAGGGTGACAACCTTTCATTTATTTCTTCAGTAGTAATTTAAAAATTTCAAAATAATTGTTGCTGTCTGAAAATTAAAAAAAGCCTAATCCATAATTTATTGGGAAAAAAATTAGGTTTATTTGTCTCTGAAGTATATCACTCCGAGAGCATTTAAAATACTTCATTCCGATTTCAGATTTTCAAATATAATTGCCAAAAAAATGAAAAAAAAAGTTAATGAAATTTTAGGAGGACAAAAATGTGTGAGACACATTTCGACATGATCAAAATTGTCTGCTTTTTATTTGGGGATATTACTGTTTTCCAAGAAAAAAAATCTGTCAACCGGGAAAAACTGAATATTTTGAAGATCCTGGATCTGCTGAGAATTGACGGAAAAGAATTTTATGTAAAAAGTTTCATCAGCTATGGTCAGAATATAATTAACATTATGTAGGTTAGCTACTGTTCTCGAATCAGACTCAGCATTTGTATTTTTTTTTTTAATTCTTCAGTATCCCTTCTCTCTGTCTTTTTCAATTTGCTTGTTGAGGGGGTACAAACTGCTTTGACAGAACAGGTTGTAAGTTTAGCCTCTTTTGTATCAGCTTGTTGGAGTTGTTAATCAAAATAACGAAGTAAAATCGTGGATTTTACCTTCTTGACACAAGATGGATAGTTTTGCGGGTGTTATTTAAGTAAATTTTTAGTTTATTCTTCTTAAACACATTTTTTTCAGCTATGAAAGACCTGTCAAAATGATCTTACAGAAGAGTATAACTTTGTGGCAACCAGTAGAATATTCTGATAGTCATGTTTTCATAGACCTCATACAGAGTTAAAATACAATGACTGCAGGATTTTTTTTAATCCGAAGGAGTAGATTAACTCATGTGATAGTTTGGAGGATCCAGACAGGATTAAACATATACATATATGTGTGTGTGTGTGTGTGTGTGTGTGTCTGTGTCTGTGTCTGTGTCTGTGTCTGTGTGTGTTTATAAAAAATAGTACTTTGGCTCCCTATAAGTGGAATAGATTTTAGCAGATTTGGAGCAGGACAATTTACACAACTCTTTTCACAACTGTACTCCCTTTAGGTCTCAGCAAAGTCTAACTCAGTAAAAATAATCTCAGAATTGAAGTGAACTGCACAAAACAAAGTGTGTTCCAGTTATTTGATACACTGATGTGTATGTAGCTGTGTGCTGTATTCTGCACAAATTTTATATTCTTTTCTTGCAGCCTGTTTTCTTAAGCACTGAGGAACCAGCAGACTGGCAAGAAGCTGAGAACTGCAAAGTCTAGGGCAAGATATTTTGCAACTGCAACTTGTCTTGCAACGACAGTGTGGTGAAGAAAACAGACACCTGCAGACTAAACAACCAAAAATCTGTTAAACTTTATCCAGAATTACTGAGTGAATAAATATAGCTAGTCTCTCAATAAGTCTAGTTTGTTCAAAATGATAATATCCCTTTGTGATCTACATATGTCTTTACACTTTTTACCATTCTTATTTTTTTGGAAGAATTTCTTTAATATATTCAGTATAAATACTGTTTTTAACAATGATCATGCCCACAAGACTGAACTTTGATCTAGTCTTGCTGTTTGCATACATATTTATTCACTCCTCGTTAATCTCTCTTGTCAGTAATGAAATGAATACCCTAGATTCTTTCCGCAGTATTTATACATATTGATACTTTGCAGAATCTCATCACATCTGGTACATCTGGCCTCAGGGGATAAAAGAAGATCACTGTAAACTTACTGAAAAGGAAATGAATATAACAATTCAGTGCATTGATTCATTTTCACATTTTATTTCTTTGCTATCATTATTTACAGATACACCAACCATATGGACATTTTACAAAACTTGAATAAAAGGTATTAAACTGGATTTTAATATCATCATTTTATTAATTATTGCACCCAAATGACAGAGATCAATATTTTGGAAAGATTTTTTTTGCTGTATATCAGTTGACACAAGAAAATGGTTAAAAAAAAAAAAAAAGCTCTAAAGAAGACGTTTTTCTCTAGTTCTACATAAATACTTTTTAATCACAATGGGAAAATTGTTGCAAGCTTAAATGTATCCACCATTTAAGCTGGTATAGGATATAGCATAGGAATATTGGTATAGGATACATCACACACAGTGGAAATAGTTTCATTGTATTCCACAGAGGAGTGTGATTCATTTTTTTAACTAGGTGGTTTGCTCCAGATGAAAGCATTTTACGTGCTGTGTAAGTAGTGACTGAAGTGTAGAAATGAAAAACCAGCAGGCAAATGTTATGCAACATGGGGTAGCCAGACCAGAGGCCTGTGACATCACTATATTGCTAACACAGTATAATCAACGACAGTGTAAAGTATTTATTGACATTGTGATGGCATAGCCAGATGCAACAAATAAAAGTCTAACATAAGTGTGTGACCAATGTGACCACCAAAAGTGATAATAATTAAATGTTATAAGACAGATTGTACGCAACATGACAAAGAATCTGTCTAACCTAGTGTTCAACATCTGCCAGTAATAGATGCCTAAGGGCAGTACAAAACAGGGTAAGCGTACAGTGATATCTCCCTAACGTTTTCTCCAAAGGTCCAACGAGTTGTGTTTCAGAAGCTCTTTCGGAGTTTGAGTTAATATCCTTTTGGTTAGTGAAAACTAGTATTAATATATTTAGCTCAAAATTCAGCTCTCCGGATAGCAATGTTCTCGGGTTATGATGACTGAGCCTCAGCCTTTAGGCAATCCTGCAGTGCCCGTTCTCCACCACTTTTCTGTCTCAGGGCTGCCCAGAAGAGTGATACTAGTGTTCATGGAGTAAGGTGTATGAAATTTGCTCCCAGAGGTGCACTAATTGCTAGATTTGCCATCTCAGGAACACAAAAATATTTCTGATCAGCCATGATGTCTCCAGACAAACAAAAGCAACAGAAAGAGTGCAAGTTTTCCATCCTGAAGTCATGCCATTTCCTTCCCGAAACCAGCATTGCAACAGCCCAACACTTGTACAGAGCAGACCAGTAGCACCTGACATGTTTTGACTTCTTATTTTCCAGAGTTTGTATTTATCTCGGTCTTTTCCTCCTAGCTAATCCAGGAGGAAAGCAAGACCAGGACTTTAAGAATGAATGAGTGGAATAAGCCCCTGCCTACTTTGGCTTATTATTACCACAACCAACCAGTTTCCCAAAAGAGAAGATCATGAACATAAATGTCACAACACAAAAGAGAAGGAAAAGAACAACATGAAAATCTTCTGTGCTGCATTCCTGTCACAATCATTAGCTCACATATCGATGTCACATGCAATATTAGTTTCATAAACTACAGCTAAAATCTAATTAAATACTGGACTGTCCTGTCCGGTGACAGGACACAGTGGGACTGCTCACTGAAGGCTGAAAACGTGGTAGGTAGAATCGACTGTCAAAGTATTCCTGACAAGTGCCACCATAGTTCGAACTGCTGGATGTCACAAGAATGATGTATGTAAAGAATATGTTTATGCAAGACTGGACTTTGTCCAGAATGCAGCACAGAGCTGGTCAAATTGTTTGTAACAAACCCATTACACAGCAGACTGAATCACCTTTTCTCTCTCAAGATACATATATATATGAACGAAATAATTTATTTTTTTATATACATATATGTTTTATAATTTAATTCATAGACTTCAACAATTAATTTAGACAAGTAAACTTCATCCCAGAAATCTGTTTCTGTATTTTTTGAAGTTATTGCAAGCAAATAATCATATAAGTTTTATGATATTATTTCTTTGTCATGACTGCATGGTGGAACTTCCTAAATGGGAAAATAAGGAACTGTAAATAAGGAACAGTAAGTAATTGTTCTTTCTTGAACAACCTTGGCCACAGGAAATTGCAGATGTATAACTATAGATATTAATTTTCTCTCAAAAAAGTATGCAAACAAGTCTTATTAATCTAGAAATATATAAATGGCAAATAACGAAAGCCATGAATATAGAAGAACCAGAGTCCTTCAGAACTGGAGGAAGGGTTTGTAAAATAGCTTAGCATTGTTACCATACCTCTGCTGTTAGCAATAACAATCAGGCCAGGATGGTTTAGATGGGAAGAAGAAGATATTTTAAAACAACATATGTACTTATGACTGGACATAGCAATTCATCACTTGGATATCAACTCTTTATTTCACAATAGTTATGCCTTCAAAAAAAAAAAAACCCTCACACGCCGTGACTTCATTTATTTCGTATCATTGTTGCTATTTGCTCTTTATTGTAAGCATTTTGGCTCTGCCTTGTTCAAGCAGTGTCTAGTTATGGAGAACAGCATCTGGAGGCTCAGGATAGAATTGTGAAATCGCTAGTGTAGGTATTTTTTCCAAATATATGGAAATAGGAACCTTGCAAGTAGCAGGAACAACGGTGAGAACGGTGTACCTGATAAACACTCTGTGGACATGGGGTTGCAGATGTGCTCTCAAAACTCTGTTAAACTCTCTGCTACACACAGCCAGTGTTTCTGCATCAGTAGACGATTATTTTTCCTGCTATTTTTTCTCCTTGCTCTGAATCCCCTTTGTACTTGCTTTTCAGTGTAGACCATATAAAAATTGTGGACTAAGGTTTGTCCTGTGCAGCTGGTTGTGTTCCTTCCTGGTCACCTGGTCTGTCTTCCCACTCTCTGCTTGCACAAGGTAGCCTCTTTTTGCATTTTTTGACCAAGAGCTGTAAACAGTAATGTGATAGCACGTTTCTGGTCTGAACAGCACTGCATAGTGAGAGACTCCAACTGGGGAATTGCAGGGTGTGCAGAAACAGATGGGAGCTAAAGCAACTGGATGTTTTCAGTGTTTTCTTTGGGGCTTTTTCTGCCTTATTAACTAAATGACCTAGAAATAGATATTGTGGGGCCTTTGTTATCTGTCCCTCATGTGGGGGATTTAGTTGAGTTTGCTGAGTTTCATTTAGTAGAAAATCTTCAGCTCAGCATTTTCAAGTAACTTCTCCAGTGCGTGAACTAGCAACGTGTTATCTCACTTGACGGGACGGCTGAAGGTGCACCACGTAACAGAGGAGAGCCCAGGGGCCTAAGGCACACCCAGAACGTTGTCTGGGGAGAAACAACTGATTATGGAGGCACTGTAGGTGGCAACTCCTGCACGCAATACAGCTTTCTCCTCCTAGCTCATTTTTCCCTCATTTCAAAATAAAACATGTCATCTGAAGCAAGAAAACAGAGGAGATGGAGGGAGAGAACAGTGACAGTGTTCTGCAGTGACACTGCAAATATTTGAAATGCAAGTCTACTTTCAGGAGCCAGCCATGAAAATCTTTTTGGTAGCTGGGAGACATATAATGTCAACAAACAAATAAAATGACATGTCTGAGTTCAAAGGCATTCTCACCTTGGTGCCACTTGAAATTGCATCATGCTTTCTCTGTAACATTGACTTTCTCAGACCTTAGATTTATCAGAAAAAACATCAGCATCTTACATTCTGGAAGGTGGAATCCCCTGAAAAAAATTAATGCTGAGAAGGATTAAAGCCCCACTCTACCACTGAAGTCCCTAAGTAAGATGGTGCTGCTAGGACTGGTGCAGTATCTACCGCAAGTGAAAGAAACAGAACTGCAAAATGGAAAGAACTTGAGATCAGATTATTTCATTTCTTAGAGATGTGTTAACAAGAGGTTTGAGGTAGAAATTGATTTACTATAAAGGCGCACAACGCACACAGGTACTTCAGAGAAAACATAAATAAGAGATCATTTGTGGTTAACTCAGAAAAGATAGGCAGATATCGTTGACAGATAAAGTATTCTGCGTTATTATTTTTAATACACTGGGATGAAATCAGGGGAATATCAAAAGTTATAAATTCTGTTCTGAAAGCAGCATCATAACACTAACATCCATCACGTTAAAATCTTTAAATGACAAAGCTGAGGTAGCAGTCAGTGAGACATATTTAGGAGGCACTCATTACAGTTAGTCTGATTTTATATATAACAAATCTCTTCTATAGCTATTTCCTGTCAAAAATAGAAAATGTGAAGAATATGCTATCTGTTTCTCAGACGACTCAGGAAATTTCTACAGTGTTCTGCTGGTGGG
The DNA here is from genome assembly GCF_040807025.1 of Struthio camelus. NCBI lineage: Eukaryota > Metazoa > Chordata > Aves > Struthioniformes > Struthionidae > Struthio > Struthio camelus. The sequence continues at coordinate 209,139,123 of NC_090942.1, forward strand.
GATTGAACAGATAACTGATAACTCTTACACTAGTATCATTAATAGGCAAGGCATAAAAATAAACTAAAATCATAAGATAATATCTCTACGCATGATACTCGGTTTGAGATTAGCGTTACTACTGGTGTCATCTCTTAATACTACATGCAGACGTACTTGAAAGTTACTCCAACAGGGCTAAGGCAGGTTTTCTAGTATTCATCAGATAAAAATGATCATTCTTTTCTCAATATTAGAAGAGTCATACCTATTCAGATCACGGCAACTGAAAAGAAAGGGCAATAGGAAGTCTTGCAGCAGTTACGAACCACCACACTCAAGGAAGTATGTGATCATGTCAGGCTAAACAACTGTTTTGTACAAACACGTTTCTTTGCCAGTAAAGGTTAACTATTAGCAATGCTCCTTTGAATTTGAGGAATTTCTCTTCATCAAAGCTTTAATTTATTTTTCACTATTTATGACACTTATTTATTTGTTTTTACATTGGTATGGTTCAATATCAAACCTCTAAGATCAGTACCACATACCGGTCAAGGCTTCAATATATCACATTCCTAACTTTTGTGATCAAATTAGATAACAAATTGAGATGCTTTGAACTACTTGAGCGGAACACAGAAGTTAGGATATTATCTTGAGTGAACATGGAATACATACAGAAAAGCTGTCATGCAAGTCATTAAAAGGACTCAGGATTATTGAAAATACCATGTTTCTTTATGTGAGTAAAGACAGAAAGTGGATACAGAAAAAAAATCAATAGATCTGATTTTGATCTCACTTATACCCATTGCATAATGTTACTCTATTGATTTCTGTCACATTATTCTCACTTATCATGGTGGACATGAGTGCACCGACTGATCCAACATCCCTTTACACATACACTCTTTTTGGAAGGTTAATACTTTTCTAATTCCTTAGAAACTAGCAAGATATTTTCCACTTAATTCTATCCAGTGTTAACTTCAAATATCCTATTACTCACTTATGATACAGAAGGAGCATCTCATTATCTGTAATGGGAAAAGGACTTGACGAACAGTAGTGTTCTTTATCTTCGAGCAGCATGTTGAAGACTGCTGGGCTGGGAATACAGTATTTACCCCAAAGCCACCAAATAATGTGTAACGGAACTGCAATTGATTTAATAATAATATTTCAGTTGTATTGACTTTGCTAATGTAGATACAGCACAGGTGGCTGTTGGTGTGTGTTTCAAGTTCTTAAAACTGATTGACGACAACTATCCTGTGTGAGACAAGCCAAACGTAGCATGATAGACCTTGTGTGAAAATGCATAGAGAAGACTTGCATATTCACGGCAGCAAAAAAAAAAGGCTAATGGCTGGGTGAGATCCTGCAAGCCGTGTGTGTGTGCACGTGTACATGGCAGGAGCATCCCTGGCAGTCCAGTGAGAGGGACTCTTCTAGGGATTCCTCTCCCTGAACTAGAGCCTTGCTTATAGGTGTCCAGGCAGGAACACGTCCTTAGTAAATGCAATCCTTCTTACTCAGATAACTCTTCTCTTCCCTCTGTCTGACAGTGCAAAAGTGGTTTGGGATCTCCTGCACCTACATGCCCCACAGTCTTCTTAGCCAAGGCATTTTGGACAGTTTTTGAAAAGGTTTCTTCTGTTTCTGTGATTCATCCTTTCCCAGGATGCTCTCACTAGGGTGCTGATACCCACTAGCCACCTGAGCCTACCTCCTCATACAGCTCTTCTTGCAGAAAAAAAGGTCCTGTTGTCATTTCTGACAGGGATTAAAATTTGCAGCTAAATAAATAGCACTTCAGCCTCATATACGTGTCAAGTCAGCACTGTGTGGGAAGAAAAGAGGTACAGGTTTGGAAAGACAAGACATATGAGAACCTTATGTGAAGCAATAGGCTGGATTATGGCTAGAAGAATCTATATTAAGGAAAATTTTTGGACATGGAAAAGGTTTCTTGGTGGCAAAACATGATTCTGTCCTCATTCATATTTAGACAAAGGCAGAGATTAGCTGTGATTAGAATTAGTAGTTGCTGATGCTTATTTCAATTTTATGGAGAGGACTAACAGAACTCCTGAGCCAACAATGGTTGGCTGTGCTGGCTTTTTAAAAGCAACTCTTGTGCCCTGTACTTTGCAATATAAAGGACCAGCAGGCAGGTAGCACATCTTCCACACCATTCTCAGTGTGCTTTTCCTGTATAGCATACCCCTTTTGTTTCCAATGGATGCTCTCACCCGTAGCAGTGATGCAATATTACCTTCACCCATGGCCAGTTATACTGATTGCCTTTCTCCCAGTTACACCAGTGTATCTCCACACTGTTCCCAGTCTCGAGGCAGGACCCTCTGGTTGTGGCATATGCTGGCATATTGTTCTTACTGCAGTCTGGCCTGGTCACCCAATAAGGGTTCGATAAACACAGACATCACTCCCCGAGTCCATGAACGATTCCTGTTTACAAGCACAGGCTCATGCTGCCACTTCCTTTTGTTACCGAGCAGGCTGAGATGAACCCTGCACAAGTCTGCAGGCAAGTGATATGATTGCACCTTTATTTTTGCAGTATGGAGATAACCTTTATATAAATTATTCAGTGAGGCTGAATCATGGCACTGTTCTGCTCTACACTGGTTCTTTTACAGCTTTCATTGCCATGGCACCCGGGTGACTTCCAGTAGCGCATTAAGCGATGTGCCTGTCACTTGTCATGGGGGTTCATTCTGCCTCTCAGCCTTTCCTCTCTATAGGGATCAGGAGCTATCAGTTTCTGTTTTTTTTCCTTTGTGAGTGAAATGTCTCAGTCACTTTATTCTGCTGAGTGGATGATGATGGACTAGCTTGTAACCTTCTATTTGCAATAAAACCAATTAAGCCAGCTCTAAACAAACACTTCCATTTCACAATAAATACATCAGTGCACTTTATCTGAGAAGATAGGTGTATTTTCAGATTATGTAAAAAAAAAAAAAAAAGGTGCAAATAGTTAAGCAGGGAAATATTGCAATTTTTTAGCATCATCAATTAGGGCTACAGACTTTTTATATTAAAAAATAAAAAGTTAATATGTGTACAAGTCATAGATACAGGCTCAGAAGAAATACATCTTTTTGCCTTAGTTCTATATTCATCCTGATTTAGAATATATGTCTGTATAGGAAAGACTGCAGGGAAAATCTGATAACCTTTTCTAGAACACTTACAGCAATTTCATTTTAATTTGTTTTGCAATTTAAATGTCTAATGAAACACTGCATAAATATCAATAATGGGTAATTCACTGAAAAATAGCATATGTTGTTTTATCTTTGTAACGGCAACACCAAGTCATTAGCAATGGCAAAACTAGAATAATAAATAAATTTCATTTTGTTGTCGGAAAGACCTGCAAGAAGTCTAGCAAACAGCTAAAGTCATATTCTCTGACATGCTCTGACAGCTCTTTCTTGTCTCTTACAGCAGAAAGGACCATTTCTTGCTTCTTCATCCCAGCATCTTGCCATTCCTCATATGGAACAAAATTCTCTGAACTTCACTCGTTTTCAGATACTCATGGAATGGATCATCAACCCTAGACCATTATCCAAGTTTAGAAATAAATGTAAATTCACTTCTCCTACATCCTGAACTTTTCAGACGCATGTCAAATAGAACCTAATACTGATGTAACAATATTAAATGAACTAAAAGCCCAGCTTCTCAGCTATTCTTAATATTTTCTTTTATTCTGTGAGGAGCACTGGTTCTTCTACCATATGCCACATTTCACTCCACAAGAAAAATATTCCTTTTCCTTGAAAAGAGCGTTGTGCCAGCTATATGAGTTTACTAGTACATAGGCGGAACTACTCTCAAAACAGTAGTCTAGTTTTTAACTGGATCTGAAGGACTACAAGTGCAACAGGACACATCAACTTCAGACAAGGTTTCCGTCTTCTTGTTAGTGACCCTGGTAACATTGGCTGACCTCAGAAGATATGTGCTTATGGACCCTTCAGCAGAAGTATTTCCCACGGCCACAGTACCGCATGTAGCCAGTCACTCTGTAGCCAGTCGATGATGCCTAGACAGCATGTAGAAAGACAGCCTATTCTTGCATCAAGTTGTAAAGATTCAGAGTTTCAGTTTCGGAAGTTCCTTCATATTTCTGTGATGGTGGATCATGATAACAAATCCTTTTTGCCCTGCAAAGACGCTGAACATTTGTTGTTCCTAGGAGTTGTTCTGGCCAATGTTTCTGAAAATCATGACCCATCTTACAATTGTTTAGCTGGGTTATTCCTACCTTCAAGATGATATTCAATTAAGTGAAATAAAATTGCACCATCCAGAGGTGGTTGCCTAGGGGTAATTAGTACCTGCAAAGCATGCTGGTTTGCAAGGGTGCTGAAGATTATATTTATCACCAGAGCACATACAGAAAAGACAGTATAATACAAGCTTCTTCACTGTTCCCAAGACAACAGGTACTGCTTCTGTTCTGCAGATGTAAGGTCCAACGCCGATTTAGTTGTCTCTCTATAAAGAATCCTTTTTATACTTCATTTTGGTAGCAGTGCTATGAACAGATGGGCCAAAACAAACAATCTGTAGCCCAAATGTCACCCTACGACCATCACACACTCAATAAAAACAATCAAAAGGCCTGAACTGAGATTTCCTAGATCTGGGAGAGTTCACAACACTGTCAACAAGTTTCTGAGCTATCAAATACCAGCAAAGGCTGTTTGTGATTAACCCTCAGTAACCTATCCCCAAAAATAATGCAAGCTTCCCTATTACGTCGGTTGATATTCTCACAGTATATCAGTTCTTCCACTCGCACGAATAAAAACATCATATTGTTTTCATTCACTTTTGAGCAAGGCCACTGGTGCAATAAGACCTGAAAGAAACCATGAAAGTCACCACTGCGACCTATGAGTGCGACTTGAGAATTTGTAGAAGGTTTGGGTTACCTGAGAGAAAGCAAAAGAGCCTGGGGTGATGCTGAAGCTTATGAGATGGCCACTGGGGAAATGTGAATGAAGACTGAGGAAAGCTAGGGACCTGGGAAGCACCAAGGGAAATGAGAAATGTAAGACGGAAGCTGAGAAGGACATAAAAGTATCAAGGGGAGTTGGGAAACCATCCCGGGGCAATCAAACAGTAAGTAGAAGGTTGAAGGAAATAGCAGAAGAAAACAGAGAAAGTAGCTGAGCAGGCTCTGAAATCAAAGGATCTGATAAACCAGAGGGTTGTAAAAAAAAGTAGGATTGTATTTGTTTTAAAAAAGGAAATAAGTATACAAGAGGGTGAGCAAGGAAGAAGTGAAATAAAAAAGACCTAGAAGAGAGGGTCTGAGAGACAGCAGCCTCGTATCAAATAGAGCAACTGAAAGACAACAGAGATATAAAAAATAACTCTAAACATTGTAGAGAGACATGAAAAAACTAAAAGAAGAAGAACCTTATAGTAGGGTAGGACAGGAGAAAGGAAAATTGAACGGACAAGTGCAGTGGGACACCTTGAAATCCTCTCCAATTCTTACAGTAAAAATGTAAAGTATTTTCAACAGCATATTTCTCAAATGGAGAGGCTGCACATAGCTCTATAACATCTCTTTTTATAGTAACATGAAATAAGAATTAGCATGAGAACTATATAACCCACTGGTAACACTGCTACTAAACCTTCAATTTAAAATAAAATGCTCTTTCACAAAAAAAAAAGGGAAAAAGAAAGGAACATTTGTAAAACCTCTTAGAGTCTAATTTTAAGAGCAGGACAAAAGAAAACTTTGAGCAACTGTGCAATTACCTTTAACTGCAAGTCTCGCAGAACCTGATCTAAAGGCCACTCAAATGCTGTCACAGCTTCGGTAAGCTTTGGACCTTTTCATAGACCTCCTCCTCTTACAGGTCGCAGGTGAGGTGAATCTCAGGGGCTCGCTGCCTAGTCATTAAAACCATGATCTGGCAAATGCTGGCAGTGTCAACCTGCCCGTATAGTTTGTAAAGGAGGGTGCTGGATTTTGCCCAGTTAGTTTCTCAGTATATCACCAAATTAGGAAAAGGTGTGTCTGTGTGAGGAGGAAAAGACTATATGCTATTCAAATACTGGCAATGCCTTTGATAGGCAAAGACAGTAGGGGATGAGGGAGAGATTTTATTAGAATACATTTGTTTTAACTATACATTTACAACATTTGGTTATAAATATTGCCTTATGAAAGGGTTAGCCTATTATAAGAACATCAAAGGTGCCTATGGATCAGAGTATACTATTTCTTCAGTACCTTCCATTTTTTCAGAAAAGATAATTTGCAATTAGTTCAGTACATTTAAGCTATTATGGTGTACATATGTAAATTAAGAACATCGTCAAAACAGCTGAAGTGCTATCATTGAAAAAGAAGAAAGTAATATTAAGTGGAATGAGTTTTGCTTAAATATCATTACTGCAAGGATAATTTTTTGCTAAACATGGCAATATATTACCCCTGTTCTTATCTGACGTTACTAGAGATGATAAAAACTAGTTTTGTTGTGGAGCGGAAGAATAACCTGTATCTGTAAAAGAATACAAGCACTATAACCAGTGTATTTCTAAGATTAAAAAAAAAAAAAAAAAGATGAGCTCGTACTTCGTAAAAGTCGGAGTTAACAAGTACGCGTGCGCTAGGACTCCTGGAAAACTGAAGGGTTCGTTAAGTATGATCTCTTCAGATCATCTTAGGCCATGTATTATAAAAAGTAGTTGAAAATGAAGCACCTTTCCGCATCGAGATAGATGAATACCATCCCTCTGCGGTTTGTTTGTTTGTCTGGTTGGCTGGCTGGTTATTTATACCCCTATCCAGGCGGTTAAACCTTCCAAGGCGGGCTCGGGCAGGCAGCCCCCGCAGACGCAGCTCGCCTGTTGCAGTCACGGCGCCAGGGCAGGGCTGGCTGCGGGGGCGCCTCGGCCGGGCAGCCCGCAGCGCCGCTGCCGGCGGAGCTCGGGCCCGCGCGGGGGGAGCCCCGGGGCCGGGCGGCGCGGCGCGCAGGGCCCCCCGCCGCCGCAGCCCGTCGTGGGGCGGACGGGGAGGGCCCGCCGCCTCCCGCCCCGCGCCGCGCCTGGCCGCGGGACCCCAACTGAGGCTATACAAACTTTTCCGCCTCCGCGCACAGCCGCGTCTCGCCCGCAGAGCGGCGGCGGCGGCGGGAGGTCGGGCTCGGCGGACACCGTGACTCTCACCGCGGCGGCGGGGCGCGGAGAGGCAGCGAGGCGCGGCGCGGCGCTGCGCGGCGCTGCGCCGGCCCCCGCGCCGCTTCCCCGGCGCTCCGGAAGGCGCCGCTGTGCGGCCGCGGGCTCCCGGCGGCGTCGCGGAGCGGCGCGGCTGCCCCGGCGGCGGCGGCGGCGGCTGGAGCGGGCTCGGCCGCGGGGCAGCGCGGCGGCGGCGGGGCACCATGAGCCAGGCGCAGCCTTACGCGCCGCGCAGGAGCAGCTCGCCGGCGCCGGGCACCCGGCGCAACGACAGCCAGGACTACCTGCTCCTCGACGCGGAGCCGAGCGAGGAGGGCGCGCTGCCGCCCTACGGCGTCTACCCCGCGTGAGTGCGCCGCGCTGCGCGGGGCTGCGCGCTGGGGCCGCCGCGGCCGGGCCGCTGGCGGCGCAGAGCGGGGAGGGGGCGCGGGGCGGCGCGGGACGGGGCCGTCCGCGGCGCGCTGCGCCTCGGCGGCGCAGAGCTGGCGGCGGGACCCTGCTGTCACCGCGTGTGCCCGCGGCCTCGGCTCTCTCCTCGGTCTCGCCCGCAGGGGAGCTGGGCAGTTTGGTTTTTAAAAAGTAAAGAAACGCCAGCCGTGCCTCCCTATCCGGAATCCAGAATTCGCCTTCAAAGGTACGGGCAAGTGGTACCGAGTCTCTTGTAACACAGGTGGGAAAGGGAGCCGGTCGGTTTCCGGCTGGATGCGGAGCATGATATGAACAACTTCGTTTTCATTTAAAATCGGCACTGCGGGTTTAAAGACGTTATAGAAGTCTTGACTTCTATGGTCAGTCGTTCCCAGTTACTGCACGTTATATTCTAGTTCATGAAACCATAATCCTTTCATTACTACATTTTGTCAAAATCGTATAGTTTTGGGTAACTTGATTTTTTGAAAGTTCTGCTGAATAGTTATTTAAATCAGCTAGGTGTAAGAATATTTGCAACTGAAAATAAATGAAACATATAAATTACAAAGGTTCCAGGAGCTGCGGTTTTTAAAAACCAGGTCAGTTGACATTCACTGCTTACCATGTCCCTCCGGTTAGGTTTTATCAGCATGAGTTCTATAATTATCACTTGTTAATGTTTCTGTGGAAAAAGACATCCCACAGAGGGGGAAAATGCGTATTAAGCAACCCGAGAAGAGTGCTAAAGTCTCAGATGATTGCCGTAAGATGTGCACTTTCTTTCGTACGAATTGGGTTTTGCTGCTTGACTGTTAACTCTAGCTATCAGCCTCAGTAGTCTATGCTGTTTTATCTCTGAGGGATTTGTCAGCCACATATGGACTAGATGGATATAGAAAAGGAATAATAGCAGGGAAACTGGCAATATTGAGACTGTTTGGGTATTTAGGAACTCAGTTAAGAAAAACCAGAGTTGTTTGAATTCGCTATTGTATTGCTGTTCCTATGTGCCTTTACTTAGAATACTATTTCGGTAAGACTGTGTAGCTATAAAAGCATGTATTATTGTGCACTGGACTATCATCTCAAAATATATGAGTGCATCTGTCCTATGAATGCTTTCCTAAGGAAAATCTAATGTTGATTAGGTTCGGGAGAGCTGCCTAGATGGATGTCATCTCTTCAGTTCCTAAGTCCCTTTGTTGTAAACTATTAGTTCAGGATGGTTGTGCAGCTAGAAGAGGATATATTTTGCATGATTTAAATTATATTTTAAAACAAAATCTGCAAGAGCTGTAGAGTGCTAATATTTTCATTTCAGCAGTATGAATCTGTGCCAGCAGCACAAGTATGGAGATCACCTCACATCATCTCAGTGTGGCAATGAGGGAAAGCCCATATCCAGATCAAGATGCTTTGTAGAACTAGACTAACACTAAATACAGGAATTTATTAGAAGTCATGCCATATCAGGGGCTTAGATGACTGAGTCTGTGGTCCAGACAGGTCCCTCCTCAGGGCCCTGGAGTCCTTCTTGGAGGGAAGGTGTTTCCGTAAATCTTTGTCTATTCTCAGACAAGAGTTCCCCGGTTTGAGTGACAGGTATAAAGTCGAGGGATGAACCCCTTCTCAGTTTTTATGTAATAACGACTGAAAAGAGTGCTTTAAGAAACCTAGCTGTTTTTTTTTTTTTTTTTTTGATGCAGAATAGGCATAGGGGAGCTGCTACGTGGAGCTTCTCCGGATATGGAAAGGAGCCACCTTGCAGGCACCCTCTGCAGAGCCTGGGTGAGAACTGCCTGGCGAGCTGGGTGAACGCAGTCAGTCTGGGCTCCCTCAGGATGTGGTGGTCACAGAGCACGTTCTGAATTTTGCCGCCTAAAGTCCACCTGTATCATATTTTAGGTACCTCCTGTGAATCTGGCTCTTTCAGCCAGAAGCCGTTAGTTTTACTCGTGACTCCTGTATGTGAACAGGATCAGATGGCCCGTTTTAAGGCAATACTGGGTAGAGGCTTTGTAATCTGTGTGCAGAAGAAATACTTTTCTCTACTTTCTTTGAAAATCCTCAAATGACCAGCATTTATGATGTTGTTATGGTAGAGAGCACTGTGTGAATCATAAGGTCTTTGGAGATCCTGAGCGTACTACTGATTGAGGGCCTGTATTATCTAGACAGATAAATTATGCAAAATCAGTAGTTCATGTGCTGTGAGTCCATCTGGACACAGTGCACATGCCTTACCAAGCCTCTCCATTTGTGCTTATTCTTTAGCTACTTCTCCAGAAATGTGGCAGCTTATGGTGTTGGTTATGCTGTAAAGTGCCATTTTTCCATTAAAGTCCGAGTGTGAATCTTTGGCAGTTTTTGGAAAATAAAAACCTTGGGGTCTGTGGGCCTGTCTCTTGAGATGAAACTGTGTAGCCCTTGAGAGTAAATGGTATGTGTGTGCTGAAGTGCAAACACAACAACATGCTTTTGGTTAAGTTAGATAATTAAAATAACCCTCTGGCTGGTATATTAAAAGGTTTTAACTAAAGCTGTTTAAATTTCAATCAGAACATTTCTTGACATTTTGTCAAACTAATTTGAAAATTACATAGATCATTTACACATGCAAAAATGCCTTAAGAGCATCCTGTGTGGTGGTGGTTAACGCAGAACAGTAATGCGGAGTCCAGCTGAGGCCCAGAGGATCTGAAGCATACCTCCTTTTACACAGCACTGTAGGAGTAGCACACTTAATGGTGTAATGTGGTGTAATACAACTGTCACTCCGAATATGAAAACTGTTTTCCGCCAGTGGTAATTTAGTGCATATGCTGACTTTATTGCAGGTGTTGTTTTTAGACCTTTTTTTTTTTTTTCATATGCTGCTTTGTGACTGCCTTGAAGTAGTCTAGTGGCTGGATTATAAAATGACTTTTAAGAAAACTATTTCTTGTATTTGTAAATAAAGCCCCAATTCTTCAGATAGTACTACTTTAAAACTTTTAATTCATTGATGTTACTCCTGAGCTTTAATAGACAGTTCCTTTATGACAGCAAATGATTGCAGATGATTTTTCAGATGTTTCATTAATTGTAAAATAGCATGGTTGAAAATGCAGAAAATGCAGAAAATGAAAATCAGAATAGCTCAGTGATCATCCAAACTGGACTGCTTTTGTGTCAGTGAGTTCAGCAGCATTGGGTTATTCTTGGTTATGGTAAGCTGAGACAGCGTAGTGCGCTTTATTATGGAAGTACATATGAACTGGAAAAATATTCAAAACACTGACCTGTCAATATGTTAATGGGCTCTGTGGGTATGAAGAGCATCACTTGGCAGACTTAACTTAGATATCTGAGGCTTACATTGAGTTTCAGTACTTTCACTTCACAGCGTGCATCGTAGTGACTACTGTGCATCACACTGCATCAGTAAGAGTTCAGTACCACTTTTTTTCTGGAGAACAGCTTTACTGCGTCTGAGGCAGCTGCTACTTTTCTTGCAAGAAAGATAGCCTGGGCTCAGCTGCCCTGCTGAATAGGATCATGCAGTTTATTTGTCAGTAAGTGGGTAGAATAATCTTACCTTTATTTGCAGTATGTGGCAAAACCAAATTGTAATGGGATTTCGTGCAGACATGTCTTACTTTTCTTTGAATTCAGACTCTTTGGTAGAAAAAACACACATCAGACTCTCTCCAAAAGTTGTAGATAAAACGTTTGCAAAAGACGGTGCTATTTTCATAGGAATTCAATAGCTGTAAATTAGAAACCGTGTATACATAAAGACTCTTTCTAGTGATCCTCTTTTATCTAGTCTTCTAGTCTGTCCCTTAATGTATCAAAAAATACATTTCCACTTGTATATCAAAAGATGCGTTGCCTGCTGAAATACAAACATTTGGGCATATTATTCTTCTTGTACAAGTATTTCAGTGGCAAAGAGCCTGGTTTTATAGTTAAAAGAGAGGATTGAACGTGCGATTTAAGGTCGAACCCGAAATATGAGTGCTGATATACGGTGGGGTTTGGAAGTGGTAGTACATGTATGTAAACGTCCCTGCTGAAAATTTGTCATTGAAGAACAGATTGTCAGCATATTGACTTAGCGAGACTACACTAATTCGGTCAGACATCTGGTTATATTGCCTATTTATACTTTGAAACAATTTGCATTGTGAAAAACAATGTACTTTCTCATACATGTGTGGAAGGACAATTGTGCGTTAAAGTGTCAGTTGTAAAGTAAATGAGGCACACAATATCAGATGATAACAGGGGAAAAAAGGGCTCTGAACTGCATAACTGCCTTGAGGCGTGGATTATTTCTCAGCTTCTGCAGTTTTCAAAACAAGCGTTTCTTGGTATTATCAAGCTCAATACATACTTTTAATCCCTTTCTTTGTTAAATAATATGTTTAATACTTTATTTCCTGCATGCATTATAGCAGTTTCTGCTATTGACAGAGCACCATTTTTATCTTCAGCCTCAACTATCTTGCTTGAAATGACCTGTAAAATTATCTTCCAGACTCCTCATTAGACATAATCTCTTCAGGGAGCACTGTGCAATGTGGCAGCTGTGTTTCAGATTGCCAGTCCCTTTACTGAGATGTTATACCCTCTGAAAATATGTTGCAATAACTTGGTTGACAACAAAAAGGTGGAAGAATTGGTGGCGGGAAGATTTCCTTTTATAGCCTAGTGGCTATAACACTTTCCTATGAATTAGGACTAATGGATCCACTTCCCACTGGGCAGAGGAACAAGTCAAATCTGCAGCTCTCATATTTTGGGTGCCTGAATTTAATCCCTGAAGTCTTGCATAAAAGAAGATCATCACTCTTCTTACCAAGTTCCAGAAAATCTAGCTTTTAATTCCTTCTGCATTTCCTTCAAGTATCTATAAGAGAAATTTTCACTTTCAACTTAAGACATGCTTTGTGTTGACTTCCACTTTTATTTCTTAAGTACGCTTTTGTGTGAATGAAGAACAGCAAATACATATTTTGCTTCAAAATCAAAAATAATTTATTTTTGATATTTCAACCTGACAGGTTAATTAGTCCCCCCCAAAAAAAGTCACTTTATCTGATGTTTCCTGTGTCATCAGAAGTGAGAAAAAATAAACCATAACTGTGTTTTGGGGGGCTTTGACCTTCAATAAAGATTTCTTTTAAAAGAGCAGCAGAACAGACTAGCAGTGTTTATTTCATCTTGGAGAGCTGAGACCCATGGCTAGTGAGTACTGTTGAAGCACAACTGTGCAGCTCAGTCCATAAAGTGAATGATGCTGGCCAGGGATAGGAGCCAGTTTGCTCTTTTTGGAAACAGTCTGTTCCAGTACAGTCCTTGAGCAGCCTGAGTATTGCCTAGATCACGTTTCTACAGGATCTCTTCATGCTTTTGAAGCTGTTGGAAAAACAGTGAGCTTCTGTGAAACTGGTACAAGGCTGCAAATTACATCTCAAAGGTGAGTCAAACCATATACGTGCATTTTGGTGAAGACTGATGTGATTTGTTATATTTAGTTAAACCTTGGCATAGTCACTGTATATGTTCAGTAATGTAGCAGTGAACTTCCTTTGGTTAACTATCTTGCCCGTGCAGTATCCTGGGATAGGATTTCATGATTTTGGCTGATCTGAGATTTATTTATTTATAATTCTGTAGAGTTATTTATACTCCTTCGTAAGGAAAAGGGTACCTATGCAGACCACTGTCACGTAGTGACTGAACAATTGAAAGTTGTCTGTCTTAAGGACTTAAATCTGTAAAACTTGAAGGCTGCCTTGTAAATATAAGTCATTTGTTAAATTTGCATGAGGAAGGTGGAGTAGAGAAATAGGAATAGAGGAAGAAATGTGTGGTTTGTGTATGGCATAATTTTTTGTTACCGCCTTCCCAGCAGCACTGGACCACTGCAGAAGCTGCAAGTTTTAACTGGCTACTTGAAGAATCCCTGCAAAGTATCAGTATCAGAGTCTGCCTCATCCCGCTTTCGCTAGGCTTTTCAGCTCAGCGAATGTGAGCAAAAGAAAATGTGGGCAGTTATCAGTTACTGCATTCATCAAATTTTTTATAATTTTCCTGGGATAGAGCAATCTTGATTTCTTACCTCGGACTGCGATGCAGTGCAAGGCAGTGATTTAACAGAGGGCTGCAATTTGGCAGAGCACAAAAAGAGCCTTACGTACATGTTAACCTGCACACACACGTGCACGCATGCGTACACACTCGTTAACACAGACCCATACAAATAATCTAGTCAACAGCAGGCTTAAAGGATTTGGGATGATAAGCTATATTTAAATATAAGTTTTGATAATTAAATGTGGACAGAAGGCTTATTGATAATTAAACTACATGCAGTTTTCTTTGGAATGGATTAACATTTTTATCTTGCAGTAGAACAGTTATTATTTGTTAAGCAGTGACAATTTAAATACGTAATCAAGTATACTATTTTTAACATACTAGAAAATATGGAATCTAATGTGAGGATGACTAAAGTCTGGGTGTATTTTCTATATCCGTTTCTAGACAACCACACTTTTTCATACCATTAATACAATGGACAGTACAGCCTTATTCTCCCCTCAACCTAACATATTGAAGTAGGCATTTATGAATATCAAAAAAAGAGCTTTGGCACAAGGAAGGAGGTGTGAGCTTAGGTACAAAAAAACCCAAGTAAGTGGAATAGTAGAGGAGCTGCAGATGAAGAATTGTCGTCTTGGGTGCATTCTCAAAGCTGTGCGGGAAGTGCAAATAGCTTGCTTTGTACAGCTGTTGAATGCAATTTCCTCTCATTTAAAAAAATCACTAACTCAAATAAAATGGCGAATGTATTGCGAATGTGGATTTGTTGTGTGAAGCCTTTGTTGCGGATGTCCCACTTTCTTTTGATGTGGAATTGCAGTGATGGAATGAGATAAACAGTAGTAGTAGTAATCTCGAATCGCTCAGAAGTAGCTGTGACACCCGCCTCTCTGCTCGAATATGCCTTTGGTCATGCCCCTAGTCACACCGCTGTTACTGTTTCTCTCTCATGTATCATTAATGAGAAGCAAAAGCAACCTGAACTTGCCCCCTGCCAGCTGAGAAGAACGTGACTGAGGTGCTTTTTTTTGTCCTTAGAGATTGATTAGATACTGGTTATGGTGTCAGTACTTACCTTGGTGAAGAAAGTAAAGAAGTGAGACGTTCTATTTTCTTTTTTACAAAGCTGTGAGATCTTCCCATTATAGGTAGAAGGAAGGATCAGGAAATCCAGAAACCAAAAGGTTGTGGTTGATGCAAGTGGGATTAAAAAACAAAAAAAAGGAACAAAGTACAGAGCACAAGGTTAGGTGATCCAGCGCTAGCAGTTTTACAGAATATCAGACTGAGAAATTTCATATAATTTGTGTACTGCTTTGTTACCAAATTTTGAAAGAAACAGTGCATCTCTTACAAATGGCATCACGTGTGTTACGTTCTGGTCCCACTGAAGTTAGTGGGAGTTTTCTGGGTAGCCTGGATGTCTGACAGACTTTTATTGCAGATTTAGTTCCGCTGTAAATGAACAGCGACAGGAGCTCCTCCTGACCACCTCCATGATTAGCTGTGAGAGCAGATGTACGCTCGGCTTTGTTGCAGCACACGGGTATTTGTGCATACCGCAAGTTGAAGTCCCTCAGCTGTATAGGACCTCATATATTTCTAATCTGACCCTGGCTAATCCCTGCTGGTAAGGACAAACTACTCCTGTTGAGCCAGTTGAACTGTTACTTTGAAAAACCTTTGATTTAACTATGACATGCAAATAGGCAGTTTTTGACTCAGATAGGAACAGGAAATACCCTGAGACCCAGGGCAGGAAGGGCTATTAGTGGCCACACAGCTGTCCTGCTTCCTCCTGAACTGTTTCTTTTATCACATCTGGCCTGGCATAACTAGGAAATAGGTGTGTGCCTGGCAGGCTGGTTGCTTGGGTGGACTGCAGTGCTGATCGGGTACCTCCCGTCTTCTTTTGCCAGCCAATGGACACTCGGGTCTGATCTTCCTCTTGGGCCTCGTCTGGATTCTCAGTGACAATGAACTGGGTTTCGTCTGTCCTGTATTTTGACTGAATTTAAGAATTTGGGCTGATCGCTTAGAATCCTTTTAAAATAGGTGATTCCCTCATGTTAGAGTCTGAGTACCTCATGTTTTCTTTTTCTTGTGTAAGATTTTGACTGTGCAGTACATATGTCAACAGGTTAATACATGTTGTTTTTCCTCTTTTTTTAAAATAGAAAATGCCACAGCCAGATCAGAGTGCTAAACGTTGTCAGGCCTGTTCTGTGTACCTCTGTCTTAGGCCTGCCAAGTGGTAATGATCCAATATTTGGCACTTTTTCTAAGGCTCTCGAAATGCATTGCAAACAGACATGTAGTAGACAGGCCAGCTCTCACCCCCTTGCCCTATACACACACTGAGACATGCGAAGCAGGAGCGCATGAGCTGGGTCTGGTGGTGGGAAGATATCTGCTGTGTATGGTCACTGGGACAGGAGATCTTTCATCCATCCCTCACGGTGGCATGAGCAAGGATGCAGTGCTTAGCACCACTGAGGTATATGTTAACTCACAAGCCCCCCTAGATAGGGACCTTAGTGCTAGGGAGGATTTGGACGCTAGTTGAAATAGTTGATTGTAGGCTTTTTTCCTAATCATTTGCTGTAGTACCTCATTATTCATATGCACCATCATTTAGTTACTTTCTGGTGGTTTCTAAGCATATTTGGTGTTTTATGTGGGATCGGATGACTTACATTGATCTCTTCATTTTGATATCCTCTTAGAAAACACATGAACCTTTTTGAATATTATTCCTAACAATTTATTTTTCGCGATCAAAGGGTATAAATCAATTTTCGCTTCCCTTTTGCAATGCAACAATTGATTTTCTGCATTAGCTTAGTTCTTCTCTGCTAATCTTCTTTATGCGTTATTTCCTTAAGCTAATTTTGAATTACTTTCAATTTTAAGGATTTTTTATTATTTGTTAAGGAAATATCACAAGTACTGGCATTTTCTTGTTCATGATCTGCATGGGCAAAGTTTATTGGATTATACATGAGTTGAAGACATACTTCTTTTCTTTTTTTTTTTTTTTTTCCTTGCTAGAATTATTACTTTACAGTTAATTGCAGTAAACCTAATATGATCCAAGTACATGAAGTGGAGAAGGATTTTGAAATGGGATTTTAAAGGTTGGGACGGTTTTATTCTGGACACGTAAGGGAGAGCAGGCCTTTTGTAAGTTAATGTAAGTCTGTACAATACTAATGGTATTTATTAAAAGAGTAATCCAGCACACTTAGAACTCCAACGTTTCTCTTAGCTTGGAAATGAGGGATGAAACGATGTGCTTATGGATCTCTCTGCATCGTGTCTGCTTTGCTTTTAATTTTCTCTGTGCATTTGGCTGTGGATTTGTCCTCATAGGAGCATGGAGGCTAGTGCAGTTACTCAGGAGGTTCAGGCTGTGCGCAGGGTCAGTATGCTCCACTGTGCCAGGCTGGAGAAATTAAATTACTTCCAGTGCACTGGGAGACATGAGGATGTTTGTAGTAGAACTTCCAAAAAATCCTTAGATACATTTAAGTCTTACTCTGACTAAATTATGTGACAAATCAACTGCAAAAAGCCAGTTGCTGGATTGCTGCACTTGCTTTTCCTCTCTCTAGCTCCTCTTTATCTCTTAGCACAATATTTTTATTAATTTCTCAAGATGGCTTATGAAGACTTAAGGTTCTGTAGCTTTCTTGAGTTAATTCTAGGATCTTTCCCTACAATGTAATATTTCATGTTTCTTTCTGACTGTTAAGTGTAGAAATCTCAATTCAGAAATGCAGTAACTGTTCAGAAAAACTGAGTCTTAAGTGCAATGATGCCTACAAAAGTTATAACTTAATTATTAGTTATAAAGGAAATGGGGTGAACATTTCCATGGACAGTAGATAATTTGGGTGCCCTAACTAGTCTTCTCACTTCAGGGTCTTAAAAACTAAAACCATACAACATCGAAATTACTGGAAGGTTTGGGCCACAGTCCGTATTACTGTTTTGTGAGTCGCATTGAAGTCAGTGAAGCTGTGACCGTCAGTATCGTTCTGTGGATATTCTGCACATATTTAGGAATTATGGCAACGTGGCATTTACTGTGTGCAGGATGAGCAGTAAGTGTCTTGAACAGGTATCTATGTGTGAAAAACAAGCAAGAGAATGAGTGGAAGAGGTATATAAGTATATGAAGAAAAGATTTGTATTATTTAAAACATCGTGGAGAGCGTTGCTGACAAAAAAGTCAGCAGTAGCAATATCTCCAGAAGGTCTGCAGAATGAACTAGGGTACTACTTACTGTACAAAGCAGTAGAAGTGAATGTTTTCCATTTTTATTCAGGAAGGAATTTTAGAGGGTTAGATCAGAAAGCTGTTTAATCATTTAGCAACAGTCTCATGTGAACACATTGGTGGATAAACAGCCACTGATGTGATAGTGAAATTTCAGCACTGTGTTGTATAATAAAATAATAATGATCTTACCTAACAAGTTGATATATTAATTATACCCTGGGATTTCTTATCCACAGCCACCTCTAGGCTAAAATACAGCAACACTGTAGCATAGTTGAAAAATAATCTATAAAAAGAAGGGAAATATAAAGAAGAATCTAAGCAGAGATTAACAGAGATAACGAAGCTAATGGCTCTAGTCTTATGACACTGGCTGAGGATCTTTAATGGCCTGAGGTTTCTGTTTGTTTTTTACATCAGATCTGAAAAACAGTAGAAATGTCCTTAATTATCGGGGAGAGCATTCACTAGCAGTTCAGAGGGAAAGAGTATCTTTTGTGGATTAACCACCTTCAGGATTTCTGGCCTGTCTCCCTGAGCCAATGGAGGAGCCCTTGGTGCAGGAGTAGCAGCGCTATGGTGTATCTGGGTGCCTTTTCTGACCTCTGCCTGTGATGAGACGTACTTCTTACTCCCAGCAAGCAAACCTTGATAAACCAGGGGGTCAGAAAAGGCATGAGGTACGTAGTGAGGAAGAGGGGCAGTAGGGAGGCTTTTTGGGGCACAGTGCAGTTCCTATCCAGATTTCCTTTTGATCACGACTGGAGTAAGGGCTGGGAGGGCTAGTGCATGCCCAGGTGTCATCCCAAAGACAGCATGCTGGCACCCCTAAGGTTGTGTGTGCAAAGGTGGGAAACTTGCTGGGACCTGCTTTCTTCTCTGTGGTGCTCTTCAAGCTTTTTTCCCTATGTTAGGAGTGGCAGAAGTCTCTCACCCTGCAGACTTGCCATGATTTGGTTTCAAATCCTATATCCTTTAGTACAAATGTCAGGAACACTACCTTCTTCTTTTGCTTTTGATTAAGACGTAGGATTTGAATTTGAAAGTTGGGAAAGCTGCTGGTACCTGCTTGCTTCTCCGTGGTGCTCTTCAAGCTTTTTCCCCTGCATTTGAGGCTGCTGCTTGAACAGCAGGAGCAGCAGCACGTGTCGGGGAGGGACTTGTCCAAAACGAAGCATCCAGCCTGGCCCATTCTCTGGCCCTCTCTTCAGTGCATGCAAAGAGATAGACCCCTTCAAAGGGTAGTTCATCAGACCCATTTCAGGAACCGTGTGAATCACATTTGAGAAGTTTCCTTCTCTATTGACTCTAGAAGGAGATTTAGCAACCATTGTGGGTTAGGCTTCAGGCTTGTAATTAGTTAAAAGATGCAGGTATATATATGCCATATATTACTACAAAACTGAATTGCGGATATGAAAATGCCACTGGCAGTGAGAATGTTTAAACATAAATTTTGAAGTGTAAAATGCATAGAATGAGATAGTAAATTACACATTTAAATCCATATTCTTAAAACTGTTCTGAATTTTGTCATAAATGGTGTGTTCTTTTGATTTTTTTTTTTTTTTTTTCTCCGTTGAGTTTGAATGGGTAAGATTGCCAGGCAAGCTGGATAATTTGAAAAGGATGAAGTAAAACATCCTGGACACAACATGTCACTGATTAAGGTGTCAGTCCTGTAATCTTGCTTTTGCCTGAAACCTTCACACAATGTGATTAACTAGTGTTAATGGAGCTCTGCAGGGACACAACAGTCTATCCCTCAGTCTACTGACAGGACAGAAGACTGAAATATCAGAGGCAGTTATAGCCCATTTTACTTAACTTCTCTGAATTTTAAAAACAGACAGCTGTCCTAGTAACTAAAGTCCTGGGGAATGATTGTGGCTGAATGTCAGCTTTGTGTTTCACAATGTGCAGATGCACTGCCACTGACTTCAATGGGATTTCCATTTGTATGCCTGGGTGAAGAGTATTATCCTCAGTCTTTAAGATCCGTGAATGTATATTTTGTATTGGGATTCCCTGTATGTTCTGCGGTATATCTTGGTGATTAATAATTTAAATATGGAAGAAAAGATGATGTATTTCTGCAACAGACTATAGCAATGAGAAATCCATGATACACAGTAAACAGGTTGCCCAGAGAGGTTATGGAGTATCCATCCTTGGAGATATTCAAAAGCTGTCTGGACACAATCCTGGGCGACGTGCTCTAGGTGGCCCTACAGGAGCAAGGGGGTTGGACTAGATGATCTCCTGAGGTTCCTTCTGACCTCAATTGTTCTGTGATTCTGTGAAATAGCATATAGTTCTTTGACTAAGACTGACTTGTGAGAGATTCTAGCTCTTGGCTACTGAACATTTAGATTGACTTACTTTTTCTGGGGAAGGGAGAATTAAGAGGAGTATTTTGCATGTTAGTAATCTGCCCTGCATTAGAGAACAGAGGAAGGAAGAAAGACATATTGCAGGTAGACATTAATGACTTTATCTTATAACAAAACTAATTTTGTTTCTGATCTTAAATTCAAACTTGAGCCAAACAATTAGAGTGTATTCTTGTGTGTTCATTAAAAATTTCACTTATAGTATGCAGAAGTATCAAGTCTGATTAATTTTTAAATAAATTGTAATGGAGGATTCTATAGAAGTGGCACAAAAGATTTTGCAGAATTTCAGTTCTTCTATTTACTGCCTTCACGAGTTGGTCAGCATGGATAAAGTAGAATTGTTACTGGTCACATCACCTAGTTTCGAAACAGATTGTCATACAGCTAAGGCTGTGTTTCCTGTGACATTCTGTGATGTCAGATCACATTCTTCCCACTGAATTATACACATGGCTCATTGACATCACCTTTAGTCAATTTAAAGCTTCTGCCTGCTGCCCGCAGGCTTGTACACACTCAGGTCCAGAATGTACCTCCGTTAGAACCAAGGTTTTGCTCTGTAATTTTTTTAAATTGTAAAAGAGTTAATTGCCTGCAGTTTGCATGACACCTACACAGAAAACATGCACGGTTGCTGTTCAAGAATGAATGAAAATGTGTATTTTTAATATCTCAGTGACCTCAGCATTGATCGATTATTATTTTTTCCATTCACAAATTATTTCAATGTATAGATTTTATTTCAAGTGGCTAGCAACTGCCCTTGCAGGAATTGAAGGAAGGATCTTGCCCTTTATTAATCATAGAAGAGCCTGCCATTTTCTTCCCCAAAGATAGAAGTCTCATTTAGAGACAGGAGTATGGTTTTGGAGAATCAGAACTGCTTGGGACAGACAGGAGCAAAGCATCTTTTTGGAGTGAATGGTCATTTCCGAATGTATGTTGTTTTACCTGGAATAGTTCTTTGAAATATATCAACATTGTATTGGGAGAGGTGGGGACTGTTGTCTTATTTAAGATTTACCAAGCAGGCAGCCCCAGAACTGACCCATCCTGACGCATGATGGCTGGCTGCCTTTTTGCCGCAGGAAATGCGGAACAACATTTGGAGCAGTAAATGTCACCTGAAGATTCAGGCGCGTCCTCCTCCAGCAGTTGGGGTGGTGGGGAAAGAGCGGAAGTAGCCTCCGTGCCTGCTGAGTTTGTACTGCCCTGCTACATGGCGATAGCAAGCAGTCAAGGGTGTTGTAGCTTTATCGGTGTAATATATCCCACTTGCTTTGTACTAGGTAAGAACATTGTTATGTTATATTCCTTAGGCACATTTTTATGTCATATTCCTTAGGCATGTTCATGCTTAGCGGTATTAATAGTGTTTGTCTCAAGCATAGTCAGCGGGTCATTGATAAAGTGTGTTTAGTGAAAACCGCTGCAGTATTTATTTGCAATAAATGGGATAATACATTTTAGCAATATAGCTGAGCAGACTTTACCCTTGAGAATGATTTGAGGGCTTGAGTTGCAATATGATTTTTACTTCTAAACTGTCAGCATAAATGCAGAAGGCTGATATTTCAGCATTTATTATCCTATGGGAAATGGAAAATTAGAAATCCCACTAAAGTCTGAATGGACTAAATAGATGATCCCCTTTGGCACAACCTGGAAATCTCCTCATAGTCTTAGCAGAAAGGTCAGTGACTGGTATGATCATGTTGCCTCTTGCTCTGTTCAGTAACCCCTGAGCTTAAGATTGAGGCACAAGTTGGAAGCAAACAGGAAAGCATCTACTGCTGCTTTGTATACCAAAAACCATCAGTTCTGAGAACATAAAAGGCAGTAAATCCCAGAGGACCAAATTATGATTGCTAAGTACCTTATGAAAAAAAAATGCAAGTTTTTAAAAATAGTATAATAATTTGAAGGAATGTTTCAAAGGGATATAGAAAGCCAGGGAGGTAGAAGACAATAAAAAAAAAAAAACCTTTTATAACTGTCTATCTCAAATCATTGACATCTCCCTAAAAATTCAAGATAGATGCCAGAAAACAGCGAAGCCAGTTGAAGATACTCTTCAGCTTGTATGGTCTTGTGCCCTGTAGTTTGGTTTTACAGAGTGGGGGCAGGAGGGAAGGGACAGTGAAACCATTTTCATTGATTCCCATGTGCAACATCCAGAGAAGTGGTACGTCGACTAGGCTAGCCTCACATCCTAGAGATTATTTCTGCATGAGAGAGAGCCTGAATTCCCCACTCTTCTACGCTTACTGCTACTCCAGAGAGCATATGTACTACTTGAGGACTATCATGGGGAGAATAAACTTGTAATTAAACAAAAATTGTAAGTAAAGCTCTGCAAATCCTTTTTTCTCTTGCATTCTGGGATACCACCTTGTGGACTTGACAGAACAAAACGATTTGTTTTTTCCAATAGAGAATATCTACAAATACAATTTTCTCATTTTCCCAAATCCTATGTAAAAGTGAAAGCTGAGTGAAATTTGGAATTTCTGTTCATGAGACATGTTACCATGGGCAGATGTCCGTTTCCACCCTAGAATGGTTAAAGAAGCTAAAATTTCAACTTTTTTTCCAACTAGAAATCTTAATGCTGTTTTCAGAAGCGTTCACTGTTTACTTTTTGGTCACAAATTTCAAAATGATTGAAATAAAAATGTTTAATTTTGGTTTATTGAAACCACTTACAAATTATGTTTGTTTTAAGTCAATTCGAAATTAACTATTTCGCCCCGTCTCTCATGACTCGTTGTGTAAAGGACTGTGTTTCAGCTTGCTGCAAATGCTCCCCCATTAAGTGTGTGTGACATGTCTCCCTTGACAGACTGCAGGATACAGGCTGGGGGATGTCAGTGTGTCTGCGTATGGCTGCTGGGGCTCCCTAGGGATCCCAGCCCATGAGACAGTAGTGACCAAAAATTCAATTCTGTCTATCTACTTTCTTTAGGAAAATGTAGTTAAATGTTCTGTGGAGCTGATGCAAAGTAAAATGCTTCAGCTCAGTTATAAAGCAACAGCAGAAATGCCACTTTCTTCTCCACAGAACTATGGTTTGGATCCAAGCGACACCACCTCCCTCTTGCCCCTCTTCGTTTGAATATACCTGAGTAAAAGCGAGTAAACCTGGTTAGGCAGCTAAACACGCAAGAAAAATCCCATGGAAAATTGTTGCTTTGAGGAACCCATATTTGCCACTGGCCAAACAAAAAGACCTCTTACCCTTCCTCCTGGCTCAGTTTATTCCTCCTGCAGAAGAGTTTCCTTCCGTTCCAAAGAATGACCTGTGAGGGTATATGGGTTTTCAGAGAAAAAGTGCCTTAAATTCTCATCCTGCCTTGATTCACCACAAATTGTCTGGCTGTTAGTATTAAGTGATAAAGGATGATGTTTCTATGTAATTAAACTTTTAATTACATTATGATTCTTCTCTAGAGTGCATTGCAAAATAGGAACATAATTTCTCTTGAGAGCAACAAGGAGAAGTAATCACGAGATGTTTTCTGTAGGTATTTACCATTGTACCACGCTGTCACTGCTCCAAAAGCTGTACAAGCGTGTAAATGTATCAGTTTGAATAAGTACCCCTTAGGAAGACTTCTAGTTTCTCTCTTTCAGGATAGCCAGGTAACCAGTGTTAAGATACGTACTTGAGGTGTCGGAGGTGCAAGACTTGTTTCAACTCAGGCGAAGCAGAAAGCTCAAACCAAAATTGTCTCTTCCCAGAAAAATGCCAGCAGCTCGGAGCCGTGTTTCTGTCTATTCCTCAGGTTTCTTCAGCAAGATAGGTGAAGGCCTGAGATTTTCTCAGTGTATTTTGAAACTTTTTTTTCCCTACTGTGAAATGGAACCTTTTGGTTTCCATTTAATAAAAGTCTTTGTCAACTGGTTGTAAATACCTACCTGTGTTAGTATATCATTATTACCGAACTATGGACTGCTAACAGCTAATGATATCCTCAACTATAGTGGTTCAGGGATTTCTTCCGTTCTACGGGATCAAAGTAAAAACACCTTATTTGGTGGATGTCAGGGCCTCCTTCCCTCCTTCCCTCCTTCCCTCCTTCCCTCCTTCCCTCCTTCCCTCCTTCCCTCCTTCCCTCCTTCCCTCCTTCCCTCCTTCCCTCCTTCCCTCCTTCCCTCCTTCCCTCTCTTTCTTTTTGATAAGGAATTTCTTTAATTTTTATAAATGTCACTGGACAGTATTTTGGAATTAGGAAGTGAAACAAAGCTGTTAAAGGGCTCATTTTGCTCTCTTTATTTCTTTGAAGCATCAAATCTGGTGGATTTTTTTGTTATTTTCTTTTTTAATTATGCCATTTATGGGAATCCTTATTGTCTCTCATGTCCACAAAGGACAAACAATATTTCCATGCTGGAATTCTTTATGTAACTTACTACAATTTTGTTTTCACTAAAATTATTGCTGAGGTCAGGATAGTAAAGTACTTTATTTATGCACAGCAGGGAACAATAAACATCAGTACTGTGTCTTTAGTCTTATAAAATAATTACTTTTTAATCCCAGTAATTGCAATAATTAAAAGTAAAACAAAGTTATTTTTTTTTATTTTTTATTTTCCCCCTTTTGTAAGCACACATTGAAATGCAAAACATTTCTGCATAACTTTTCTTTATGTGAACGTTACACTACACTCCATTTTTAGTGACGTTCTTGTTTTTTTGTACAGAATGGGTATTTCTGCTTTGCAGCAGATAGTTGGTAACATTGCAGAAATAATTCTTTCTTTCTTTCTTTCTCTTATGAAATTTAGTTTCATCTTTCTTTTTTTTAATTTTTCTTTGTGGTAAGACCAGTCAGTTGTCCTTTCTGTTGAATACCGTTTTGTTTTTGAGCACTTATAAGGTAGACTTTATCATAATGCCTTGCTACTATTTCAGTTTAATTAACTATACATCATATTTGCATAATGAAAATGACTTCTTCCTAGCACAGATGCAGGAAGAATATAGATAGAATGCCTTTAATTCTTTTACCACTAGCAGAAGAGGCAAAAAAACATCTAATGCCCTGGAACTTGAATAATTGTGGAAAACTTTTTTTATCCAATAAAGAACTAGTTTATACTTATTGTTTCCTCTCAACTTGTGCAGTGTTCCTTATATATTTTTTTAACGAAAGATCTGCATTAAAATAGGATTGCTAGTTTGTTTCAGTGTTTCATCACTGGTTGTGTTACAGATGAAGCTTTTCTGAGGGATTTTCATTTTGTAGAAATGCTGTATTAGACAAAGATATTCATGTCAGGTGATGGACACATTCAATTGTGTTATTGACCATAATGAATGAATAAGTGAATAAATGTATTAAAATCCTTAATCAGTCAAATACTAGAATAATCATACCTGCCACTTTTGGGGGGATTCTGTTTGACATAGTATTACATATCTGTTTTATGGAAAACACAGGTAGTGGTATGCTAATTGCTGTCTTCAGTATGATTATATCCTCCTCTGTGTATGTTTTTTTTTTTGCCAAATATGAAGTTGACTTTTACTATCCATTCTGCTTCACCTACTAAGCAGAACACTTATGTCCTGCTTCTGCCGAATGAAGTTATGTATTATCCAATTCCAGTCACTTGTTAAATTTCAGCTAGTTCTCTTACTGATATTTGCCTTTCAGACATTTAAAAGAGCTTTAATGCTTACCCTGAATAATCCTGAAGTTGTCTGTTGTCATTTTCCAATCAGTTGTTTACATGGCCTACATATTATAGTCCTTTTTTGTCCACAATTTACATTTCTTAGTCTTCACTCATAACTAACATGTTAGTCTAGTTCACCTTTAATCCTATGGGACGCATGTACTCAGCATTTTTTTCCTCATCCTTCTTTTCTTGGCAACTTTCCTGAGTTTGTGGCCCTCACCCATGACAGGTCAAGATCACTGAAAGGAGCATATCCAGAAAGATATTATATATTTTTAAAAGGATAGGATTTGAATGATATTTGAGACTGAAGAGCCCTGAATTTATAGACCATACGTATGTTCTAGTACTACTTAATAATATTTGGGATTGTTTTATTTCATATCCACAGTAGACTGAAATATCAGACTAACTTGTCACTGTAGTAGTGATGAGCTGGCTGGATCGATTTCAGTTACAGCCCACGTTAAGGGACAGTTTTTCAAGAAATAAATAGAGACCAAATAGATCTCTTGAAGGTAAAAGAATTATTCAGTTTTTGGTAACAATCTAGAAATTGACAAATGGGAATAAAGCACAATTTAGCCTTAAACTGGAGTGTTAGCTCAGTGCTGACTGCAAGCCACGCTGATGCTCTGCCACCTCCGTGTGAAGGGATGGCTATTTTGTGTTACCCACCACAGGTTTCTGGGTAAACCACATGCCTGTGCGTTTCCCCTCGTTCAGCTCATCACCGCTTGATTTTCTTCCACTCTTCTATCTTTACCTCTATTGTGGGTGGAAATATTGGGACCGTTTTAGTCCTCACGCTGTTTCCTGTCTAGGATTCACGCTCTGCAACTTCCTCTCTTTTGCTGTCAGCTCTGTGCTGTGCAAGGTAAGAATTGTTCGACTGAAGATCTTAGTTTTTATGTATGTGTCTTAGAAGTTGTCACGTAGCCTCAGCTTGGGACAAGCAATAGAAAGATGTTAACAGCTGGAATTAAAAAAAAAAGAAAAAGGTGCAAAAATAAAATAAATGTATCTTATTTATACGGCTTATCTTTGGCCTGATTTCTCTGACCAAGCAGCACAGGAAGCAGCTAGCTGAAACGCTGTGCTGATCACACACCTTATTAAGGCGTTTTAAGTTTCTTTTATCCTCTCCAGCCCTTCTAGCACTGGATCTAGATGATTTTTGTGTTTCTCTGACCTTTTTGTTGATAGCCTACCCCAGTGCCCGCAGCCACAATTCTGTATAATAAACCGTGCTGCAGGGTCAGCTGTGAAAATGGTGCCTGATTCACACCAGGGGTAATTCACGCCCCGGCAAGAGCGGGCCGAAGGAAGACACGGCAGCGCGCGAGAGAGGTCTGAGCTGTGCACCAGCGCTCCCCCGCGCGCTTGCGGCTCCTGCTTGCTGACTTGCTGCGGTCTGGTGCTACAGCTGAGCCGCGACGCTTTCACGCCAGCTCCCTGCGGCAAACTCGTTCGTTAAACTGTCCCGTGGGATACCTGTGCATGTATGCTTACATGCGCATTCAGACACATTCCTTTCCCTTCCTTCCCTCCGCCTTTTTTTTTTTTTTTTTAAGTAACCTGTATTAAATGGGATTAACGGGCGCGCGACGCCTGTTCCCCAGGGGAGCGAGGGTTTCTGAGCGCAGGGGGGTGCTGCCAGGAGCCCCCCGGGCCGGGGCGGGGGGACGACACGGAGGACGGAGGTTGAAATGCGATGCCAGCCAGCAGGTGCCAATTCACCTCTTCTGAAAGCTTGGGCAGGCTGAGCCAGCGCCGGCACCTTTCAAACGCGGCCCGCCGAAGGCCGCGGCAGCAAGTCGCCGCGGAGCCCCCCGCTGTTACTGCGGCGCTGTGGCCGAGCGCCACGCTCCGACGTTTGGCAAGGGGCTGCGAACATAAGCAAAGCGTCTGAGCCTGGCATTTTCAGACCAAGCCCTCCAGCGCCAAAGACACAAATATTTACTGCGGGAGTTTAAGCCCGTTGTTTGGAAAGAGGAGAAGGCTCCCGAAGCTTTTATGGTGACCGCGCATGAAGCTGGGAAAGGGGAAGCTTGAGCAAGTGTCGGTGACAGGCGGCTCTTGTTTGCAAGCCTGAAATCAGTTTAACTTCCACTGTTTCAGTGCATGTTGGCTAATTTTTTTAATACTTTTTTTCCATTGCTTGACACAAGATGTTATCTGTGTAACCGCCCAGGTTATGAAGACTACGGAGAGACAGGGCTCTAGAGACCTAACCTTGGTAGGTCATGACATTAATAAGGAAAGCAAAATGGAATACTGTTTAAATACTGGAAAATGAATGTGGTGGAGAAGCTGACACATGCAATAGGTACAGCTTGTGAATTTATTAGGACAAAACATACTAAATATGGAAGTGTAGTGTTGAAGGTGCAGTCCAGAAGCATGTGATACAATCTAGTTTGACAAAAGCAACAGTAGCTTTATAATGTTAAAGTTTAAAAAAAAAAAAAAAAAAAAAAAGAGTGCTGCAGGTAGCCATCTGGCCTGCCCACTGGGGCTGTAGTTTGTTTAATCTCGGGATCCAGCCAGAGATATCTTTGCTTGCAGAGAAACCCTTCTGGGAGGTGGGCAGACAGCGCTGCAGAGGCTTCTACCTCTTCTGAGGTCACCCCTGAGTACGGGGGCTCACTTCAAGAAAACAAGTGACTTTTGCCTAGGAAAACACAAAAGGATTATTGTTAGTAGCTTAAAAATATATGAAGGCTACTTATATTTATTTAAAATATTTATCTAAAATGTAAAACAGCTATTAGTTTGTTTTGATAGATTTGATTATACATCCTTAAATCACATAGCTTTATAAAACCTCTACCTTTGAATTCATCCATGCCCAAAGGGGGCAGGGAGCAATAGGAGAAGTTATATGATAATGTAAATTATCTAAGCCAATTATCTTAAGGTTAACCATGTATTTAGGACCCCTCCAATTCAGGAAGCACTTGAGCATGTGATTAAATCTTAGTGGTATTAGTGGAACTAAAGTGTAGTCTTAACTGAAAGCCACAGGGCTTTATTTCTGAAGCTAGGCTTTAGCTGAAGCAAAGGAAATGAGAAGAACCTGTTGTTATATTTTACCACTTTTTTGCTCCTGTAAGGATATTTTTGTGCTAGTTTCATATCTGTGTGGTATTTTCATTGTACAGATTTTAAACAAAAGATAGTTTTAAATGTAATAAAACAAACACACTTTAGTTTTGCTAGCGTCTATTTTACATCACATTCTCGAATATGATTCTGGCATTGCCCATATTTTAATCATTATATCATAGTGATATTTCTTTTCTTATAGCTATCATATTACATTGATAGCTAACAAATTAAGTCTTCTGTAGTATTTATTTGAACATTAATCAATCATTTATTCTAGTACCTAATAGTATGGGTTAGAAATTGGCAGACAAAACTTCGAGTATCAGTATTTAATGTCAATAAACAGTGTTCATACAATGTGTTAGAGGGAGAGGTAGGCAAAGAGATGCTCTCCCTATATTTATGTAGAGCCAACTTGTTTCTATATGTAGCATTTACAGAGCACGTTCAAATGCTACAAAGTGTTTGTCAGTTTTGCAAATTTAAAAGGGGATATAAACACTTATGAGTTAATTTGGGTAAACATAGACTGAAAGAGTCTTTGGGGTGTAGCTGAGTAATAGGACTGACCTGCTGAGAGCTTCTATTGACTATAACGTATTAGAATGAGAATTCATTTAAGACACATGCATTTTTTTGCTGTCTGAGGCAGTTTAAACATAATCAGCTCTGTGTGGTAGTAGTTTTAACTGACAGCAGAGTCAATGGACACAATTGCATTGTTTTGAACCTAGTTTAAGAAAAAAATTTTGAAAACGAGGACTGCTGAGTACTTGAAAAATCGACCACTCATTTAATTTAAAAGCCCAAATGAGACTACTTGAACCCCCCAAAAGAAGAAGAGCCTAAATATATCCGAGGAACTGTTTAAAACATATCTTGGCCGCAGTCAGTTGTTGAAGGATCTCCTGCCAGAACTTCACCCTCTGGGTTCTGTACGAACAGCTGAAGATGAAAACACCAGACCTGTATTTTTATTGCTCTCTTGAAATTAGTGTTTTATATTATTGAGAAGTAAGCCTAAGCTCAGTTTAGCCATCTAACATCTTTTCTATCTTTTTACTCTGTCCTTATGTAAGACTATTTCTTTTCCAAATATAACGCGTGTAGTGTGTTTCTAGATGTAAAGGCACTTCCTCCAGATATTTACCAGTCGTCTTGTCATTGTGTCTGTGGAAAGTCTGAGTAGATTCCTGATTACCTTGGGGATTGTTTCACTCTCATTTAGTGAAGTGCCTCGTTGTGTGTGTAGGGAGGTGAAGGCTGTTTTTCTTGTTGATTTTTAGACTTGAGAACCTTAAATAGCTTCCTCAATCTGAATTTTCAGCAATGAAGTATAGCAGAATGATTTGTAATTCGATTACTTGGAAAACTACCAATAATTAGCGTTGCTGTGATCCACTTTTCTTAACACAGTTCAGACAACTTTACAGTTATCTTTGCAGTTCCTATCAATTTTCAGAAACAATTCCTTAGGGCAGTGGAACAGGGGATGCCATAAATGCAATTGAGGCACAGATAAATATTATGGTGATACTGGGGGTATATTTAAGTCAAAATAGGTGGAAAAGATCAGTGGATTCGGAACGGCTTACACTATCTGAAGGTCTGCCTTAATTATGGCATTGACTGGAGGAAGAGAACCGTGTTTGAAAAAACTTTTTATAGGTAGAGATTATTTAATTTTTCACTACAGTTGACTTTTTTCAACTCTGAGCACATAGATGCTTTTTATACCCTTATCAGAGGGTGAGCTTTGTGAGGTAGATGTAACCTACGTTTTCCTCATTTGAAAATGTCCATTCCAGGTGACCAAAATTCTTATTTAGGGACCAAAGGTATCATCTCACTAGAAACAATAATTCGAGTGGAGCAGTGAACGGTATGCTGTGCAGAGGTATCTTTCTGTATTTGCATACTCTCAATTAAAGTAGATGCTACTTCTTGTTTACAAGGCTGATTCTGATCCTTTTACTTATGGTAGGAAGACCCAGACCTAACATATAGCTCTGCTGAATGTAACCCTTAGGGGAAAAAGTTTGTTCTGTCAGCTATTTCTAAAGAAGCTCCTTGAAAGTATCAGAAATACAGCTGACATTTCAGGGACTTTTAGTTTGGAAGAGGCAGAAAGAGCAGATAATCCTTAGGTCAGCGACCTGATCTCCCAGTGCCTGGGAAAATCCCGAGAGTGGAGTCACGACATGGTGATCATGTCAGATAACTCATATGTATAAACAAGGGTGAAAGAGAGGGAAGGGTATATGGCAATGTTAATTGTATTAATTATATGCTGGAAGATGCTCAAGCGCTATAGTGAGGAAAAACATTTCTGAAAACATTGCCGAGTTACACTGGTTGAAATGTTAATGCAGCAATGATTAGCAGACCTAAATTATTGTACAGCCAGTCATGTGTGTCCTTACAGAACAGTTCTCTGATTTGACCTTTCATCATCACTGGACATAGGTTCATCATCACTTTCCTTAAAAAGAAAAAGCTGGCAGTGTGTTGTACATAATACACTTGATCACTGATACCCAGGGTACAATTCATGTAATGACTGCAGAAGATCCTTTTACAGTGAGTGGAGAAAAACAGTCATTTTTAATGTGCAGTTCATGTAAGCCTAAATGTAGAACGATGTCTAAAATAGTCAAAAATAAGTTAGGTGAGCTGTACCACTATAGTTCCTACGTCTCTCTGACAATTACGATGTGAGCAATGTGATCTAGCTCAGGTGCCCCCATCCACGTCATACTTATTTTATGTATATTTGTAAGGGTAAGGTTCAGGCAATGCCTGGGCTCCTGGCAGGGACAGATAGACAGACACAAGGCACGGTATGGTCGATATTGAGTGTTTATTACCTCTGTGTCTGCGCGGGGGTTCCCCAGCAGTTTCCCAGTCGAGGCAATAAGGGAGCAGGAGAGTCCCTGGCACCCCTGGCACCACTGAGCGTTGGTCCATGGTGAGGAATACCGGGGGGAGGACACTACATGAAGTTTTTATGGACTGCATGCATGCACAGTAAGCATATTGAGCTCATTGCTAATCTCAATTCAAAGCCCAGGTGTACCACGACGCTGGCATGGGCTCAGTCGTGTGACTATGGGTCAGCCTGCCCAGCAGGACGCTCCTTTTCCCACGGAATGGTCTGGCTAGCTTCCTTCGCCTCTCTCCTCGACATGTTTCTGCATTTACCCGTACAATATTATTTAGATAGCTCTGTAAAAATGGGAGAATACCGCATATCTCCATGGTCATGCAACACTCAAATGTGTACATTAATCATGTTTAAACTCATCTTTCAGGCAAATTAAATGGGATATCTGAACTTGCATAAAATTATTTTCAGTTCACAATAGAAAGGCTCTGTGATGCATTTTCTCATGGATATTGAAATGTCAAAGGATCATGCAGAACAGTGAACCGGGGAATCTGTGAAAATTAGAAGTTATCTTTCACCTTGAAACAAGCTTGAACATCTTAAATATGTCCAACAGGTAGAACAACACGACCTGCAGTGGCTCAGCTCTGCCATTTTTTACTCCATCAGGCAGGTCAAAAGTGGACGTACAGAACAGTATTAGCTCCAATACACCCTTCACAATCTTTTTTTTTTTTAATTCAGCTTTGCATATTTATCACAATTGCTTGCTGTCTTTTGTCTCGTCTCTTTTCTAATGCTATTAATTGCTATAGAATCCCAACTGCAATTCATTCTTTTCAATCTTTTCTAGCTGAAGATAAATGAAGATTGATTCAAACAGTATATTCACTGTTTGGGACTTCTTAGAATCCTCCATTGATAGCTTCTACTCGTGATAGAGTAGTGGAACAAGAAGTGCCTTGATTGCTTTCTTTCTATATGGATGTTTTTATGGAGTAATTTTTTGCTACTCTTCAGGCACCTTGCTATTTGAATTGCATTTTGTCCCCTTGCTTTTTGCTTCTGTTTCATTCTCATTTTATTTGTATTTTTTATTCTTTCTTAACAACTTGTTGTAATTTCTACTTCCAGTACGTTCCTCTCATGTATCCAGAAAGGCCCATAATTTGGTCAAGATGGTCTTCTATTAACCTTCTTGTCTTTCTTCCATAGTAGGAAGGTTTATATTTATCCCCATAAGATTGTATTTCTTTTTAAATCAACTGCTAACTCTTTTAAATTCTTTTCCTTTTAGATATTCTTCCAAGATCTTCCACTTCTTGAAATAATGCCTTGCTGTAATCCATTATATTTGTTTTGCCATTATTCTTCCGTCCTGTATTATACCCATTTCCCTTTTTATTCATTGCCATGGTACTCATTTTTCTTTACTTAGGCAATTTAATCTGAAATATTTAAAATTAGTTTTCTATTACCTTTCAACTGATTTGTAAACAAAACTGGATACATTAATAAAATGAATTTGTGAAATACAATAAAAAACAGCTATATTTCAATCAGATACAAGCGCAGCACAAGTGTTACAAGGCTATCTCTTCTCATTAAATTTCAGGTAGGTATAGCTGATTCAAAACATGTTATAAAAGGAATAGGAGAAAATATTTGCCTCATCTTTTCCAAGGTTAACAGAAGCTTTCCGTTTTTTAAAGGTACTTTCCTTTGCCATTTCAGTTTTTAGTAGAACTATTAGATAGGGGTGGTATTTCATCATGACTGATGAATGATCGATGTACTAATCCTGTTTCAGAAAGGTATAGTGGAACAGTGCAGAGTTTTAGAACAAATTTTGAAGGAAAGAATGATTAGAAAAAATGAAACAAAATGCAACATAGGCTAGTACAAAACTAATTGTATATGAATAGGACAGACAATAGAGTTAATTTGTCTGAATTCAGTAAAACATTTGATGTAATTCCACATGGAAAATTATTTGCTAAGTTGACGAAGATTAGTGTAATTGAGGAAACTGGTTTAATAGAAGGCAATAAAGTTTTGAGTTCTGATTTCAAAATGTCTAACTTCAGTTTTTCTTTGTATAACTGCTTCTTGTGTAATCCAAAGAGAATAGTTATTTCCTTCCTCTGAAGCATTACCTATCTGAAAACTTTTTAGTGTAGTGTAAATCTTCCTGTATTGAGAATAAACAATCCAGTTCCTCCAGTCTTTTCTCATGCATCATCTTTTCTTGACCTCTAATAAACTATCAACATGTTCGCTTATGATGATTGGGGTCCCTGCTCAGTCATTTGCAGAGTAAGTAATCTCTCACATCTCCTATTCCTTACATTTCTGTGTTTCCAAAATGTAATTGTTTGTTCATTTTTAGGTGGAATGGGAGGCTACCTCTACTTTCTTGGTAAGTGACAGTGCCTGGAAACATTCCTGGGTACTGGAAAGTAGTTGTCTATACTAGTAAGCTGTTCCTAGTTATCAGATTGTAGAACAATGTGACTTGGTATCATCCAGGTACTAACTGAAGGTGCGCTCTGTCCTGTCATCCAGGTTGTATGTTAAACAATATTAGCCCCAGTATTGTTCCCTGAGCAACACCACTGGTAATTGGCTGCCAGTGGGACTTTGTGCACTGCTCACTGCCCTCTGAGCCCAAAGGTCCAGCCAATCTTCCATCCACCTTGTCATGTTCATCTCCAAACCGTATTCTGCCAATTTGCGTGTCCTTACACTTTGGGGGATCAGGCAGAAGGTCTTGGTAAAGTCAAGGTAAGGAACATCGACTGCTCTCTCTGACCGCAGTGAGCCCATCATCTCCTCACAGAAGGCAACCGGGTTGGTGAAGCATGATTTGCCCTGGGTAAATCGATGCTGGCTGTTCACAGTTGCCTTTTTGTCCTTCATGTACCGGATGTGTCTTCCAGGAGAATTTGCTCCACAGCCTTCCTAGGGACTGAGGGTGGACTGACTGGCCTGTGGCTTCCCACATCCTACTTCTGGGCAAGCCCTACTTTGAAGTTGGGTGTGACATTCTCCTTTTTTCAGTCACTGGGAATCCAGAACCTTTCCAGAATGCCAAAACCTTTCAAACAAGATTTCAAAGGAAACCTGGTAATGGCATTGGCCAGCTTCCTCAGCAACTTTTTTTGCATCTGGTCTGGTCCCATGGACTTCTTTATATCCAGTTGGCCTACATGTTGCTCAGCGCAGTCTTCCTGTGATGTGCGTAGTGTTTTACTCCCCCAGGCTCTTCTAGTTGGCTAGGAATCTGAAGGGCTTGATGGCAAAGCTCACAAAGGTAAAGGATGCATTGAGTACCTAAGTCTTTTCTCTGTAAGGACATGGAAAAGTCACTTGGTCCACTGCCCCACTGAGCAATGGGCCTGCATTCTCCTTAGCATTCCTTTTGCTGCTGGTTTATTTTTGGAAGCCTTTCTTGACACCCTTCGCATCCCTTGCTAATTTAACTGAGTTCTAGTTTTCCTAACCCCATCCCTGCACATTCAGTCTCTATTGCACCTGAATAGCTCATGCCTTTTTCTGCCATCTGTGTGCTTTGGTTTTGCACCTGAGGTCAGTCAAGAGTTCCTCATTCATCCATGCTGGCTTTTGGCCATGTTTACTTGACTTCATGCACATGGGAAAGGACTGTTTTTATGTTTTGAGGAGGGTGTCCTTGTAGATCAACTAGCTCTCCTTATTTTCCTTCCTACAGGATCCTGCTAAGCAGATCTCTGAGCAAGCTGACATTTACTCTCCTGAAGCCTCAGACTGTAATTCTACTATTTGTCTTTCTTCCCTCAAGATTTTAAACTCCACAGTCTCATGGTCCCTGCAGACAGGGCTGCCCTTGACTTTCATATCTTGAACCAGTTCTTTATTTGAGATTGACAAGTTGGAAAGTCCCCTGGCATGCTTTTTGCCTGAGCCAACTACACTCTCCCAAACAATTCCCTGTCACACTTCGGGAGTTAGAGTGCTCTTGGGACTATTCCCAGCAATCAGTTTTTGTGCAACCACTCTGTTTTCAACAGTAAGAGAGTTTACTGGAGCTGGGCATAGTTGTTATAATTGTAAGCTATTAGATCCCAGTTGACCTTAGGGGTCTGAAACATTCCTGGGCATTTTCACTAGCATAGACATAGCCGAGGAGTAGTCTTACAGGCCAGTGTTGCAAACAATTAATTGACTACAGTTGTGAAATACATTGTACCAGCTAGTGCCAATAGAACAGTAGAACACATGCACTTTGTTTTGCAAAAGTTGACTTTTTTTAAAAAGAGGAAAGATACAAAATGAGTGAGAGAAATTTTTGTGTGTGTTTTTGCATGTTCCCCCATGTATAGTTTGCCAGTCCTGACTGACCTGGGAAAGTTGTAAATACAGAGTCTGTTGCTAATTTAGTAAGAGCAAAGTGATGTGTATGATATCCTAATACCTCTTTTTTAAATAGTTTTATATCTTCCAAAAGTTTTCCATTGGACTTTATTCCATCGTGCTGAATCAAGAAGGAAAGCCTGAATACTGGTCTGAACTGGTTCAGGAACAATTCCAAAGTCCTGGATCTAACAAATTCCTGTACTGGGTGATACGTGGCGTCCTTCTCTCCCTCCACCTTCCCCACCTTCTTTATTTTATGGGGAAGAAACCTATATAGAGGTGGGGAGGGAGCTATAACTCTTTAGAGTTTACTCAGTGCTGAGTTTTGACTCAATAACTACACCTCCTGTGACACTTTCATTGAGCTGCGTGGTATAGCCACAGTAAAAAATCATCTCTGACAATACACTGAATGGGAATGTATTTATAGGAATGTATTTATAGTTGTACTACAGAAGTTTAAATGTGTTCTGGAACCTTGTAATAAAACCAAAATATGTCACGGTAACAAAAAGGAGAAATTTGCCTGAGGAACATTTACGGTTTTATTGCATGATAGTATTTCATTGAAAAGTTATTCACAGTGTTGTAAGTAGAATTTATGAAATTTTATACCATTTGCATTCTTTCCAGTGGGCATTATACCTCCATGAACTCCTCTATATGATACACCTTATACAGTTTGTCTGTGTATGGTACACACTCTCTTAAGTTTATGGAAACTATGAAGTTTTTACATTTGTAATCCTGAGTTTTAAATCCATATGTTGATGTAGTTTGGCAGTGACACCCACCTCAATCTGTGTGGAGCTATCCTATGCTGCCGTGGCTAGTACTGAACTGGAGCTCATTAGCCAGGCCAGGTCGAAGCTGCCTCCTGCAGGCTGAGCATCTCGCTATCTGCAGTGCTGGAGGGACATAGTAGCTGGATGCCCCTTGATATGTATGCATTGGACCATGCTTGCTCCATTGCTGAAACCAGTCATTTATGGTGTATCCCAGAATGCTGGAACATTGCAGGAGTCCTATGGACTCGGAAACTTCAGTTTCATGCCAGTGTGGTAGCACGAGGCTGGCTTTGCGCGGTGCCACCTCTATGTCTCTGCACCGCGCTCCGACTGTATGTGTTGTCACAGCTTTTCCATTATCCATCTGAATCCCAGCACTCTGTCACGGTGATAATTGAAGGGTAGATGTAAAAATCACAGAACAATTGAGATTGGAAAGGACCTTTAAAGATCATCTAGTGCAACCCTCCTGCTCAAGCAGGGTGTAACTGCAAGGCGGGAAAGAATGGGTCAGACACTGGTGTAGAGAGACAATTAAGGTTCACGAGGAGTTAAACAAGGTAAACTGAATGAGGACTTACACTCCAAACTGTACGAGGAGCCCCAGGATCTGTGTGGAGGGGACACTGGTGGGAGGCTGCTGGACACACAGTTTGGACGCCCAGGTGGGACTCACCTCATCATATCCTAAGGGCTCCTTAAATCTATTAGAACTATTTCCTTATCTCAGCTGTGCTAATCTAGAGTAGCTACTGGCTGTGAAGCAGCTATACACTGTTGACAAAATAGCATATGCATGTCTGGCCTTGATGGGGAATTCAGTCAGTGCGTAGAGAGCATGCTCTGGGACTGAGATCACGTACTCTGCCAGTCACCTGACTCCTTGCCAGATCTTGCCAGGGCCCGAACTAGCTCTCCAGATCTTCCACAGGTGCTCTCACTACACAGGGTCACCTAGAGCACATTGCTCAGGACCATGTCCAGACGACTTTTGAGTATCTCCAGGGAAGGAGACTCCACAGTCTCTCTGGGAAACCTGTTCTAGTGCTCTGTCACCCTCACAGGAAAGAGTTTTTTTTCCCTCAGGTTCAGATGGAACTTCCTGTGTTTCAGTTTGTGCCCGTTGGCTCTCGTCCTGTTGCTGGGCACTGCTGAAAAGAATCTGGCCTCATCTTCTTGACACCCACCCTTCAGATATTTATACACAATTCCAAACACATTAATGAGATCCCCCCTTAGTCTTCTCTTCTCCAGGCTGAACAGGCCCAGCTCTCTCAGCCTTTCTTCATAGGAGAGATGCTCCAATCCCCTCCTCATCTTACTAAGCCCTTTGCTGGACTCTCTCCAGTAGTGTCATGTCTCTCTTGTAGTGAGGAGCCCAGAATTGGGCACAGTACTCCAGATGTTGTCTGCTCAGGGCTGAGGGAAGGGCTGATCACCTCCCTTGACCTGCTGGCAACGCTCTGCCTCATGCAACCCAGCAGACCACTGGTCTTCTTGGCCACAAGGGCACATTGCTGCCTCATGCTTCACTTGTTGTCCACCAGCACTCCCAGGTCCTTCTCCGCAGAGCTGCTTTCCAGCAACTCAGCCCCCAGCCTGTACTTGTTCATGGGGCAGGACCCTGCACTTGCCTTTGTTGACCTTCAGGAGGTTCCTCTCTGGCCAGCTCTCCAGCCTGTCCAGGTCCCTCTGAATGGCAGCACAGCCCTCTGCGGTATCAGCTACTCCTCCCAGTTTTGTATCGTCAGCAAACATGCTGAGATGCACTCTGTCTTATCATCCAGGTCACTGATGAATAAGTTGAACAGGACTGGACACAGTATTGACTCCTGGGGGACACTACTAGTTACTGGCCTCCAACTAGACTTCACGTTGCTAATCAAAACCCTCTGAGCTCTGCCATTCCGCCAGCTCTCAGTCCACCTCCCTGTCTGCTCATCTAGCCCATAATGGTGTAGAAGTATTGATTTGCAGAAAATGAAAAGAACTGTTGTGCAAACAATTGTAAAACACGATTTCCTGAACATTTAAGCAGCAGCCACATCGTGACTGAAATAAGTACCATCCACAACTGAAGGGCCATGTGGGGGTTCATCTACCCTCTATTTCTTTGTGCTGTGCAAAAGTTTCACATGGGACTTTTGGTTGTTAAGCACAGA
This sequence comes from Struthio camelus, assembly GCF_040807025.1. Lineage (NCBI taxonomy): Eukaryota > Metazoa > Chordata > Aves > Struthioniformes > Struthionidae > Struthio > Struthio camelus. The sequence continues at coordinate 209,178,565 of NC_090942.1, forward strand.
TTAATTTGTTACTGTTATGAGTAGTATAGAGGTTCCCCTTGATAAAAACAGATAAAACTGAAAGTATTCCAATAAGGGGATGTCAAGACAGGTCACAGCTAGAGTCTGCAAATGATAACAGTAGCAAGGCTTGTCAGTCTAAGGTTTAATTGATCCTGGAAAATAGAAAAGCTTGTTAAAGCTTGCTAAATGAATTATGAGTCTTGAAAAGTCCCTTTACAACACCAAATTAAATCAACTGAAATACGAAAGTTGCCAGATTATTTATCTGACAAGTGGGGAGCTGATGGCTACTGCTATAACCAGAAAATAAGTGCTGCAGTGAAAGCTATCAGATTGCTGAATCACTAGCTTCCAACGTCACTACCAAAATTCAGACCGGTAATAGAAGCATAAAAGAGAAAAAGGAAAACATAGAACTTAAATTGCAAATTTACTTGAAGGAAATATGGGAAGATAAATTGAAAATAATAATTGCGAGTATCTAATAAAAGCTATGCAGCAGATAAACAGTATTCTATAAAGGAAGTAGGGAGGTCATTGAGCTACAGGTCAAGAGGAGAAAAGGAAGAATTGGCTGAGATAAAATCTACTTTAAGAACACCAAGGGGTACAAAGACAGAGTGAGATAAATGTGGCTGCCATTATTACTAAGGCTTCTCAGTTTTTGCCACCCAAATATATGAGATTCTGTAGACAAAGCGAGGTTTTTGAGAGCTAGTTCGGGCCCTGGCAAGCAAAAATGCCCCTTTCACAGAGCCTAGAGCTGACCGTTCCTCCCACACTCATGGCTTCCTCCCTCCTCTTGCCTTTTTCCTGGTCTTTGTGCTGATGGTGAACGTGGCACAAATCCTAACCTGGCTGCAGGACCTGCATGCGATCAGAGTGGGCTGACGGGAGTGAAGGAAAGACTCTACTGCTGCATGGTGAGTGAAGGGACCCTAGATTTGAGGATAACTCTCTGAGGAAGACTCCTTCCTCCTGCGAGGCCCCAAGATTAGACACCCTTCCTCTTCAAAAACCCATATGTCCTGTGGTCTAGTAACATATTGAAGGGATGGAGGTCATGATGCCGTGCCTCTGATGCAAAGCATGTCTTCTGTTGGAGCTCCTTTCAGAATGGGACTCCATATGGAGAGGATCCCTGCTCTGAGGCTCGTTCATTTCTCTGTTGTTGTACTACCATACTGTGTTTTGTTCATTTGCACTTCTTGATCTCATGTGTCAGGTACAGTGAATTGCTGGATCGGAGGGAAGGGGTCCTGGAGAGAATGATAGGCTGTAAGCGCTTGCAGTACAAGCGATTTCCCAAGAAGGTAAATACTTCTCTCTTTGAAGGCAGGAAACAGAGTTGAAATAAAAATGTTTTATACTCAGACTAGGACATACTGTTATATAAGGCTACAGGAAAACCGTATGAGAGGCACTTTCCGCTGCCTACTCCACAGCCCTGGTCTTTTCACTGTCCAGACTGAGGACCTATCTGGAGCACACTTCCAGCTGGCATGCTCCGTGTTTCTCTCTTTGGAAGCCCTAGGACGTGGGAGTGAAATGTGAACAAAAGGAGTTCTTGAGTTTTGTTCTGATGTGGAGTTAGAATAGCGTTGGGATGTTCATCTGGGAACTGGGAATAGCTTTAAGGCTATATCTATGCTAATAAATTAAATGTGCTGGGGCCACTGAAGTGAACAGGCACTGAACAGCCCATGTCCGTTTATTAAGCTCTGTTAGTGTCCCAAATGGGATGGCAGCATTCACACTACCCAATGGAAAGTTTCTGTGGCCTGTGCTAACTCCTGAACAGCGCCTGGGAATATTTGGGAGTGCTTGTTGGCTGAGCCCAAAAACATGCCGGGGACCTCTCTGACAATTTAGCAGGACAGATGACTGAGCTCTAGTACCAGGAACGTTCCCTAGCACTGCTGAATTTGTTAGTACAGATGTAGCCTAAGAATTGTAGTAATTGAACAGAACCCCTTTGTGTGAGACGCTGGCCAGACACATACGAAAACCTAGTAGCTTGGTTTTCAACAGTATAAATGGCATTCTGATGCCTAATACCTACTGATTTTTGCAAATGCTTTGTGAAACTCCTGGGTACTCACAAAAAAAGTTGAAAAGGCACATTGGGTCCTGCAAGAAAAACATAGAGAGAGAGGATGCCCAAGAATAACCTTAATAGAGCTCCTGTGTTTCCAAAACAAATAATAAACCTTGCATATCCCAGGAAACATGGCAAGCTGAATGACAAGGGTTTTTTTTCACATATATTTGCAAAGACAAGCAATGAAACAAAGAGGAGGAAAGAATGTTGTGATGTTATTGATGACTTGAGAGGAGAAGGAGACAAAAAAGCCCCAAGTGTCGGAGCCAAATTATGAATGTATAATGTTACTAAAACTGCAAAAAAAATCTTTTCTACAAAAACTGGAAGAAGCTTTTATTCTGGTCTTATTGAATTCTTCTTTAATCATATCAGATTTATACCTGCCAGAACAAAATTGGCCTTCTAATTTTTCTATACATGGTGTTTACAATGTAAAAAATGTAAATATTATTTTAAAATTGAAAGGTGGTTAGTAACCTACTAAAAGAAGGGCTGCACTAATGGGTAAGTGAGACATTTAGATTCTGTAAACACAATGGCATTTAAAGAATGGAAAATTAGAAGCAAGTAAAAGAAATTGAAGCATCAACCAGCAATGATTAAGTCTACAATTATTAAATGATTTATTAAGATACTTCATAGAAAAGGAAACAGAGAGGAAGAACAGCTTGATCCAAAAAGAACGATACTGCAATTTTATCGTCACTAATGGCCGTTTCAAGATCCTTTGGCTCTTTCGAATCCTCCTATATGGACAACTTGCAATCTTTCACGTGTTGGTAAAGATAAGCACTGAGCTGAGTAAAAATTTAAAGTGATAGGAATAAACAAGGCTTTGAAAATGTTCTTAGATGTAAAATAAAAAACAAAACAAAACTGTAAGGTAAGGAATGTTTTGGTAGGGGCAAAAGACTGTAGTCAGCATGTTACAGAAAAATGGTGGTTCAGTGCATTATCTGTTAGTACAGCTAACTACAGAAGAGCAGCTTGTGTTCCTTGTATTGTGGAGTTACAAGGTCCTGGAGACTGTCCTTTTCCTTCATACGATACAAACAGCCACATCAAAGTTCCTGGACAGGCTCATTAAGGGACATCAAAAGGACGCTCCTGCATCTGTGTAGTCATTGCCCACAGACATGCATTCATTCTGCTGCCTTCCCAAGCTGGCCTTAGGTGCCCCCCCATTGCAAAGCTGGGGGGGAGGCACCTGGGGCTTAGTCTGAGCTATACTGCCTTGCAACAGAGTTTGTAATGCCCCTGTCGTGCCGCGCCAGCATCAGCCCTGTGCTCCGCTGCCCCACTAGCGTGCATCCTGCTGAGGAAGAGCGTGTTCAGGCCTGGTGGACATCCACCAAGTGTATCTACCCATGCAGAGGTCCTGTGTGGGAGCAGCAGGCTCCGTGCTGTGCATGTGAAATCTCTAATACTGCAGACTCCCAGCAAGGGAAAAAAACATTTAGTGCATATATGCCAGTAGTACCTGCTAAACTGAATGCCAGGTAACTTATTACAAATGTAGAGCAAGAAGCTACCAGTGATAACTTTTGAAGGTAGATTCTTTAAGTTCCGTGAAGTATAACATTTTTAGCTAGGCAGGGATCTTTCCCTCATTTTTTGCTAACATAAAATAAATTTGAATTGGGCATGAAGAAATATAAATTTGTATATCCTGTCACCACAGAATCTCACTAGTGCTGTGTAATTCCCAGGGAATGGTTTGGGGAAAGGTTCACAAAATGTCTTTTCAGGTTCAGATTTACTGGAGGAGCAAAGGCTTATCATCCTTCTCATTATCTCTGTCCCATGGACTGGTTCTTACGTTAGCCTGAAACACTGTGTTAGGCATAATCGTTCATATATATTGGGCATAACCATTCAAATCCAGCCTATTGTCATATAAGATATTTATATTAAAAGGTGAATCTTGAATAGCTTTCTAATTAGACTGAATTACTTATCTGCTGAAACCAGAGTCCTAGGATAGTCAGCCACAAATGCTTATGAAAATTGTTAACTAAACAATAAGCAGCTTTTGATAACTGTAGTTTGAAATAAAAGTAAATTAAAATTTAAATAATGAGCTAGAAAGAAGTTTGTTTGTAAAAGGAGGTCTTTTAATGTTGAAGACAATAGAGCAGTGATAGGATACAGTTATTTTAAATGTTGCAAAACATATTTTATACTAATGGATTGTTTCATTGTCAAAGGTTATTCTCCTAGTAATGTGTGTTAGTACTGGTAATAAGTAAACTGGGAATTTTAACTTTTGTTTCAGGAATTCACTTTGAATTTCTCTCTTGTCTTTGTTTCCTTGTAGAGATCTAGTAAACTATGTGGTCATAAAGCAATACAACACAATTACACTGTCAAAACGCCAATTATCCATGAACATTTATCTTTTAATTATAGGGTTAAAGTCAAGCATGCATCTCTACCAAAAATTCAATATACAGAGTTTTTCTAAATTTACACAAACCGACTTCTGTTTTACATAGTTCAGCAAAGCAAAACACATTTATCTTTCGAGAGTTGTAATTGTGATCATTGTAAAAGTCATGCAGTGAAGTCCCAGCGTTGTTAAAGTGAGCCACAGAACTTTGTCTTTGGTGGAGTGAGAGTTTTATCCCCGCCGCCCTTTTTTTAGCATAAACATTCTAGTACAGTGTGGTAACTGAAGTAAGATGGCTACTTGTTTTAATAGTGATTCATCCCTTTAAATCAGATAATATTACTTCATCTTATCACAGGACTTTTCAGACCCATTTGACCATTAAAGGCCCAGACCAGTTCTCACACCAGTTGGTAATACTTGGATCAGAGCCTGAGAGATGTTTTGCTTTATGTAGCTTATGCTGACGTGATACAAATACAACTGCTTGGGGAATTTTCACAGCATTATTTGACCTTTTGCAATAGCTTAGATGATTAAATATCAGAAAGCTATGTTTTAAAATAATTGCACTAAGAGGAGGGTGTTGATTCGTTTAAACCTCTGGGATCCATGCTTTAAATCTAATTTCTGGTACCCCTTCAAATATAATTCTCTATATTCTACCTGATAGACAGATGTGTACTTTGAAAAGTGAGCATCGTTCAGGTTCCAGTGGCAGTGTTATTATAGTCAGAACGATTTAAGGGCATTGGCAAGGTAAGATTTATACATAGAGGTGATCTCTTTTATTGGACCAATTAGTATAGCCGGAAACAGAAGACCTGAATCAGGACATGAAAAAGGGCTTTATTCGTTTTAGATAACTTCAGTGCTGTAGATTTACATGTCTACATCTCAACGAGACACATGCTTAGCTCGGTTTATAATCAGTGGAAATAAAAAGGCACTTCTAATGTGCAATTCAATTTACACATTTACTTTAGGAGATGAATCACGCTGTGGAAGGGCTTATTTCTGTCCATGGGCTGTGGTGGGGGCTTGGGGTGCCTAGCTCAGTTGCAGATGTCTGCATTATGCATGTCTATATTTAGTCAGATCAATCCCAACTGATTGTGTCATACATAAAGGGTATGATTAGGCATTATCTCATTTTCCAAGCCAGTCCTGGTGTCAACAAGAGTGTATGATCAGTCTTCGCACCCTTAACATCCATCAGATCATTTTCTTCTGTGCTGAGGGACTGATATTTTAATTTTTTAATGAAAACATTACTATACCATACTGACATGTGGTATATTTCCTATTAGATTTCTTATGCAGCTTACGTCACAAAAATCTGTTGTAGTAAAGTAGACTGTAAGCGACAATAAAGAGCATACTTGCCCAAAAGATCTCCCCCCAGACACCTGTAGAAGTAGACATCTGCAAGTGTCATCCTGAGCCATTTTGGTGAGTACTCAGAAGTGCCTGGGCCATTCTGCTCAGGTGTGTTAAAATCGTTTAGGTAACAGTATGAGGACCGAAGGCTAATTTGGTCCTTTTAGACCGAGTTGTTGTCATCTGCACAGTCCCTGAAAAATTCTGCAGCTGTTCAAAGAAATGTGATTCAAGAATAGTTGGATAATTCTTTTTAAGAACATTTAAAAAAATGAAAAGAAGATATGGTAAGACACTTGTTGTTCGTTCAGTTATAGAAGTAAAACTACAAATAAATAAAATGGTAATTTGTAAATAATATGTATAAAATATGAAATGTATTAAAATTTATACATTTTAAATTTATAAAATTAACCATACTAAGCTTGGTTAACATTATAGCTTGAATTTTATTGTATTGAGATATTTCTACCAAGGTGTTGTCCCATGTCTGAATTTCAGCCCTGGGAACATTTACAATACTCTTTCCTTAGATATCAATTATCGCACCGGGATTTACTCCCTGCCCACCCTCATAGCATACAAATACACGCACATCACTCCCTTGCTCATTTTCCCCGCTGCAAAGTGGAAAGGTTTAAATATAGAGGTTAACGGAATATATTGGTGAACTGAGCTTTCTTGTGGGCTAAAATATGAATATATGATAGTTTTAACAGGGAGCATTTAATATCTAATAAATAGCTCAACAAGATATTTAGAGAAGTTTAAGCATAGAGATATTTGTGGCACTGTCGCATGCTGCGCTGGCAGGTGTTCACACAGTTTTTACTCTCTGAAATTAGAGAATAATAAGGACATCTCCCGGATAATAATAAAAAAAGAAGTATGGAGTTAAATTAAAGGAAAATTTGGGTGCAGAAAGAGGGTTATGTGCTACCTACTCTGAATCGCTCTTTGCAGAGTCTGTTTCAGGAGCCAAGGCATATGGTCCAGGCAAACTACATCACACTGTCAGCACCTTCTAGATTTTGTAATAGCTAAGATATGCAATATAAATTCGGCCCTCTTAAAAGAAAAGGCATAAACTGAGCTACTTATTTTTGAAACTGTGAGTAAAAAAATGAGAGAGCATTCCACAAAACATGTTTTCATGTTGTTTGAAAAAGTATTTTCATGATAGATGGTTATCATAAGGGTCCAGATTCAAGACTCACTTGTAAGTCCTTCTCCCATGAGGCTTCCTGGGTGCCTGTGCAGCACCAAGCAAAATAGTAAGCAGGACGTTTTAGGTGCTACATCAATAAATAAAGGAAGAAGGGAAAGCCTTTCTCAGAGAAGAAGAGTGAGACTTATTTAGTTATGTGTAGTATTTTAAGATAACTCATCACGGTGTTGGACTCAGTGCACATGAAATCAATATGAGTTTTTATTCTGGCCTAGCGTCAAAAAGGATTTCAGCCTACAGAGTCATAACCAAATATGGCTACGTCATGCAGATAGCTATGCCTGTCGATCACGAAAGCGACTTCAGAAGCTGTACAATAATACAGGAAATAGAACATGAAGAGTCGCTTTTACAAAACATATGAAGTTTATTACTTCTTTGCCAAGGACAGCATTTAGTACACGCTTATTTTATCCTAGCTCTGAAGCAGGTGATTTAGAAATATTATCTAGCTTCTGACAGTGTTCAGTCAAAAGCCTGCCCTGGAAATAGCAGTGCCTGCTGCCACATAGGCTTTAAGAGATTGTATTTTCCCCCAATTTATTTTATGATATTAATTATTCAATCTCTAATAGTTTTGCTTTGGAAAGAATGATGACGAGCATGCTATTGCTCAGAAATTGGGTTACACAACAATGTTGTTTCCAGAAGTGAAAGCAGACAGAAATTGACTTTTGTATCTTAGTGTTCCTAATATGTAGTATGATGTGCTAATACAAGACTTGATTTTTCCTTTTAATGTACAGCAGTACTTGGAGATGGCAATTTGGAAACTGGCTGGGGACCCTGCAGATCTGGATTTTGACTGTGCTCGCCCATACACTTTCCTTTTGACCCTGAGCAAATCGTTTAAGATTTTTTTAAACTTTGCACTGATGGGCCTGCGGAGATTCCCAAGTTAATGTTCAGGTTTTGCACAGTGCCTGCAGTCATTGAAACCTTCCATTTCCTGTCTAATGAACTGCTGCTTCATTCTTCATCCTTAGTTTCCTTTCATCCAATAAAAAGTCTGTTAACATCAATGGGATATTTTTTTTTTCTGCTATCCATAGGTTTTGGATTTGAGTTGCTGCTGTTTTGAGGAAATAGAATCAGCCAGAATCATTACTGTTTTGAGGGAAACAGAATCAGTTAACAAATGCAAAGCCCACCTGCTGCTTGTGTGTCCAGGTCAGACCCGGGCAGACATCTGCAAGTTTCTCTCTTGCAATTTACTTTTCTTTAATTTTTGTTTTCTGAAGGACTGACTCAGCTGAGAAGTTAACTTGCAGGTTTTCAGGATTTTAGTTGGAGGTGATAATAGGTATAGCAAGCCTTTCCTGGGTACAAGGTGATATGGATTTCTGAAATCCAAGCAAATGACAAGTTCAGACTGTTTTGCTATCTGCCATAGATGTTGCCCATGATCTCTTGGGAAAATAATTGCAAAAATCCTTCACCACCTGCTGTTTCATCTATTTTTTTGTGCTGTAACCAGACACCCATGTTGGTATCAGTATGGCTGAGAGCAGACCCAGCGTAAGTCTGTTCTGCAAGAGGGAGGGCTGAAGTTTCCAACAGGAGCTATGTATTCATTTTATTGCAATCCATTTCATGCACACAAGGATTCCTTCGTGCAACGTTGTACAGCACGGCTGTTGGGCAGTGGCATTTCAAAGATGTGTATTAACAGATCCTTACATCTTTTCCTCTTGTGGGGAAGCACATTTAGGCCACCTCACTAATCCCTGTAGCTCCGAGGAAACAAGGATAACGATTTTTTTTCCTTATCTCTGTAGCTGGTTGGTGGTATAGTGTGAGGGTTCCCTGCGCTCTGAATAGGCGCAAATGTGAGGAGTTTGGGCAAGGCACTTTCACTGGCGTTGAAATCCATTGAAATGTTTTGCAGGGCACCAGAATCCCTAAAGCAGCACAAGAAAGATGGGTTCAGGCCGGAGCAGGCCAGAAGAGTTTTATTTCTTTTTTTTCCTTTGTTGAAAAATGTTAATTCATTGACACAAAGGAGAATGGGGACGGTCAGCCGGAAAGGGCCGGATGGTGCACTGTCCTGGAGCAGATATGATCCGAATTCAGGCCATCTCTGACTCAAGTGGATTCTAGTTTTGCAAGGAAACATCCAAAATCATATACTGCCTCAAGAAACTGAGTTTGTATTCTTGAATAATTTCCTGACCTGAGGTCCTGACTGTTAACTTTTCCATGAATTTTCTCATGCTCCCCCCTATTTAAACATTTTCCCCCTTTGGCTCAACCAACTGCCATCTTGTCATTTTTTAAGTGCCTTAAATAATCCAGGTGCCAGCATGAGAAGTATGTTTAGAAGTCACATTTCATAGATTATTTTCCTTTCTGTCAACAGTGTTTCCTGATACAGCTATGGAATGATAACACAACCCTTTTAGGTCATTCAGCGAATTTTTTATGGGCCAGTCCAGCAAGGCCTACCCAGAATACTCTCTCAGACTTCATTCAGATTTTTTTTTTCTTAGAAAATATCTTCAGCCCAGACTTAAATTGTGGATGTCATTTTGATTATATATTTTGATATTTGATATTATTTATTTTGGCTATTTTTTTCAAATTTTAATTGATGTAAAAATACTTTTCCCTTCCCTGCCTTATTTTAATGTAAGCTTCTGGGTTTTCTTAACTGAAATCAGTCAAATCAAAACTTGAAAATAATACCTGAGGGGCAGCAGTAATGAAAGGAGATATATGGTCTCTATCTTAGGACTGTTTCTTTCTCTAATTAATTTGGAATAGGTTTAGCATCCTTTTAAAAAGTTCGTTATTTGGAAATGGTATCACTTTGTTCAGATTATTGCTATTGTCAAGCTGTCACCATTCCTCTAGCAATTATAGTAAGCAACACTTCCACCAAAGGTACAATATACATTAGAAGTTATACAAAGAGACATTGAAGAGTTAGGCCACATGAATCAGGCTCTTATGGCTGATGATGAGAAGAAAGGAAGTGTAACATATTAATTTGCTCCCTGTTATATCAATGATTTTCTTGGAAGAGATGAGGTTGACCCAGCATATAAGCATATTTTGCTCCTTACTGGCCTGTCTATAAATTGAAATAAACTCAAATGAAACAAAACAAATTAAATTGAAATCTGTGGCCTGGTTGGCAGAACATTTGTAGGGCTCGGGGTTGGAGATTGATGTAGAAACAGATGAGTAGAAAGCAGGGACAAATAGTACCCTTGTGCCTGAAGGCCTGAGATCAAGGTCCCTAAATTTTGTATTTATGACTAATTTGGGAGCACCGTACTGTTCTCAGTACAAAATAGGTTAAGCAGGAGAAAGGTAAAATGGAATTACTTTTTATGAGGATCACTGAGCATCCATCTCTTTGTTTCTGTTATTTCCCTCGTTTCTTCTTTATTTCATCTTTTCCTTTTATTCAGTCTTGAAGTGATATTTTTTGCTCTTAATTCTTTAATTATTTCAACTTTTAATGGATAAGAGAAGTCTCTTCTTATCTGCATATCTCTTCTTTTCTTCTCAGACTCTCTAAAAATTTCTGTCCTTTCTTTCTCAATAATCTGTTCCATTATTGTGTTATGCTTTGACAAAACAAAACAAAGTTAAAAACCCCACCACATCCAAAAACATGCAGAGGTTAAAAAGAAAGAGACCAGAGTTCATCCGCCTTATTTATTTTTGTTAATGCCAGGAATTGTTCAGCTTTAAGGTGTACAAAGGACAAAAGGTGCTTCAGGAAGAAATTCATCCATTCTGGAAGTAAAGCTAGCATTAATGAACCTATTTACTGTTTTGGGCAGCCAAACAATTTTTTTTTATAGTGAACTTGGCCCAGATGCTTATTTATAGGTAAAATGTAAAGTTTTCTTCTTTTTAGAAGAAAGAAAAAGCTCATTCTTTGCTTATGAGAGTTCTTTATTTAGGTCACACACACACACCAGAAAAAAAAAAAAAAAGGAAATGGGAAATTTGGTACAATATACATGAAATGTGGGTAAGGAGATATAGTTCCTGGCTGTGTTTCCAAAAATATCACTCCACATTCAAGCTGCAATGAGATTTGTGGCAGGGTGAGGAGAGGGCAAGAGTCATCCCAGACACGAGCTTCTAATTTCCTTTCAGGTAAATTCACCAAACCCCTAGGTCTGAGTGATTTTTTTTTTTAATATAGATTTAATAAATCAGTCCTCAGAACTAGTTGCTTGAGATGATTAGGGAATCTGATGAAGAATAATGTTTGTGATTCTTCTTTTTCTTCCTTTTTATTCTGCAGAGACGGTAGTGATTGACTGGTCTTGATATGGTATTGCGCCTGTTAACTAGGTAAAAAAATTGTTAGTAGGCTAAATGTAAATCTAAATCAATGCAGATTTAACGTTCTTGAAACTGGAAAGTGAATACAAGCTCCATATGGCAAGCCCACCTAGACACACAGTGTCTGTTCCTTCTGTGCTATGTTATGTGCAGGACTTTTCCAGGTGACTAAGAGCCACATGTACACTCAGAGTGCAAAAATGGAACTGATTTGGGGAAATCAGTTCAAATGGTGCCTACGCATTTGGGGTCTCTAAGGTTGAGGGTAGCAGGTGTGGAAGCTGAGGTTCAAATTTTGAGTCTTACTGACAGAAATAAAATACAGGAGCATGAATGTACAAGTATGCATATTTTGTTATAGGGTTCCATAAAAACAGTCACTGGTAAAACCAGTTTTCTTACTATGAGCAAAGAATCATATCTTCAGTCAGTCCTTTGTTAACTGAGCAACTCTCAATTTTATCAAATAGGGGCTATACCCCCAGGAATTCCTCTGCCATGTGGTCCCCCAGATTTTGGAAAATGACCAAGTTACAATTTAGAGGAAAGAAAGTTACAGGAAGGATGACTGACGAGAGACAGAAGTCTCTGAGAGCTCCAGGAAAAGAGAAGGAAAGAGTGTGAGGACATGTGAGAGACAGAGCGCTTCACTTTCTTCTATGAGAAAAGTGAGGAGCTACTCATCCTTAAGTTTCGTGGTGCGTGGAGTCAGGCTCCTTGGTGTTGGGTTTGGACCTGCTTCCTTTCTTTCTTATCTATTTTTCTTCTGCTTCTCTCTTCCTTTTGCTATCTGCAGATCCCATATTTGTAGGAAAAAAAATACATTCATTCTTAAGGAGTCTTTTTAGATATACACACGTTAACCAAAAGGGGCGTTTTCTATAGAAGCGCTGACTGGGGCAGTAGCCACAGAGAATAACAGACTGTTAGTGCTGGGCTCAGTTAGAGGTGTGGTAGGTGGTTGCTGGGAGCTGGTGGTTGCTGGGAACACAAGGGAGGTACCAGACAGCCACTGCCTTGGAAATCCCACCCAGAGCAGCAGCATCAAGAGCTAAGAGAAGCTCTTCTGGCTCTTTCTAGGTCCTGTGAGTTGTCCACAGAAGGAGACTCTTGGTTGGGGGGAGGGGGCCTCCAAGGAGAATTGCACTCTCATGCATCCCCATCCCAGGCAGATCAGAGGGTCTGCAATCCCTGAATTGGCATGGGAGGATGTCCAGTTGTTTCAGAAGCGTTTGACTGACTGTAGATCAAGCCCATATATTCTTGAGTTGCCAACAGCTCCTGCCTGACTCACCTATAGGCATGGCTGTGCAAATCTTCTTTAAGCCTTGCAGCTTGGCATCTGACCCTCTGCTTCAGCCAGCATGGCTGTGGATCAGGTTATTGCCTGGGCACAAGCTGGGTCTGTGTTACAGTTATTTCCAGTTCTTAAATTTTAGTGGCCATCTTTCATTCTGTTGCTGGATTATTCAAAGTGAAAGAATGGCTTGTGGAAGAACAGCTATAATATTTTTATTTGATAAATTATTTGTTACATGAAAACTGAAGTTTCTTTAATGCGAGGAATTGGGGATCCCTGAAAATAAATGATTTAGCTATCAAAATTCAGTGCAGCTTGAAATTTTCCAAAGTCCTTTCAAAGTATCATTAAAATGTTGCACCAAATAAGTCATATTCATTGGAGATAGCTTATTTATATTTTCTAAAACTATTATACAAGATTCTTCAGTGGAAATGACGGAGTGTGGTAAGGCAGTGATGAAACAGGATATTGGCTAATTCCCAGGAACTAGAGAACGGTCATAGATAGATCTTTTCATAATGAAAAGGAGCTAAGAATGGAGTGAGCCAGGTGGCTGTTCATGTGGGAGGAGGGTTTCATTATCATGTCGGGCTTCTCTGTGTCTCGGAGGTGAGAGACAGTTGGAAGAGTGGTAATAGAACTGAGAGAGGAGACAAACAGTCTCCTATGTCTTGAAAAAAAGTCATGCAACGTGCTCTGGGAAAGCAGGCATACCCTCTGCCTTTCCAAGAATCAGAAATTCAAATAGTAGATGGACATTTTTTTTTTTTACTGAAAATCTGATATGGTTAGGATTGTCAAATGATTTTGAGGATAAAACCTTTGCATTTGTTTCTTAGAAATAAAAGGCAAGGGATTTTTAGACCAGATTATCTGAATGGATAATTGGATACCAAAATCTGGTGTATTCCCATCGAAAGTTTGTGGAACTTCTCCTCTGTATTTATTCTATAGGGAAGTTGGCGATGCCTTTTCTTTATGCTCTTGTTTGGTTGCTTGTTATCAACAGCTATCTTTTAAGCTCTGACCATGTGAAGTGCAGCCAATCTCTGCCCTAAAGAGCATTCATTTTACACATAACAAAACACAGAGACCCCTGAGGACTGCAAAGAGCAGTGCATTATTTTTCTTCAATATTTATTCTGTATTTAAAGTTTGTTGTATATTATTATTTGCAAGTAGCCATAAGTATATGCTGGCAGGTTTTGACTGTGGAAAGAGCAGGTGACAATATTCTCTCTAAATGAGTGTTGATTTAAAACTTAATAAAGGAGAAGTAAGAAGGTGCTTGGGGAGAAGCATTTCGTAAATGAGGTTAATTATCACATATCGCAATAAGCAGAGTTCAGTTTATAAAAAAAAAAAACAAAGCAGAATGAGCAAGGACTGTAATAAAAAGTAGAAGGGTACAATTAAAATAACCTAAAGAGAAGCAACATTTGCAAGAATATGAAGTTTCTCTGCTCTTAAAATGTCTTCCTGAATATGGCAACTTTACAAGCTGAAATGAAATTAATCTTTCAACAACCAGCTCCACTCTTATCGGAAGACTAATGCTTCAGGACCATAATAGGACATCTTCTCATATCTGAGGCATAACTTAAAATACATCTTTCCCCAGCATAGCTTGAGTTTTCTCTTCTTTCTCCTTTCCATTTTTATCAGAAAAAATCAGCAACTACTTTTTCTTGTCCCTCTGTGCTATCTCACACAGATCTGCCTATCTTAGCAAGCAAAGCAGAATACTCTGTGAGATGCTAGGCAACCTTCCTTTGCTGTAACTATGACGTTATTAAAGGCTGCTAAGTAAGGTTGACCCGTCATCTCACAGGTTCAGGCACTCCTGTACATGGTATAGCTGCCTACAGTGTTCATTTAGGTTACCTAACTTCAGGGCTGCTGCTGTTCCACAGCTGGGATTTTACCGGAGATCACAATTGTATAATTGCACGCTAGAATTCTCCCTCTTTAGCCCTTACTTTTGTCTTTGGAGGTATGAAATAGTGACTACTGATACACTGGCACTTCCCTGACTGCAGATGTTCTGCAACCATAGCTCCAAGAAATATGAACTTCCCAGTTGTTCCAAATGGGATGTCTAAGTTTTTTTGCCTTTGTTCCAAAGTCAGCCAGTCCAAGCAATGTTAAGGCTTGCAAGTAGTAAAGAGCTATTAAATAGGATTAGATGTACCTCACTGAAACCCCAGGTAGCTGTATCTTGTGATTTTTCTCTAAAGGTCAAAAGGCGCTATGCAAACTATGCTTCAAATGTTATCACATGTAGTACTCAGAGTAGTTCAAAAGAACTACTTTTCGAAAAAAATTCTGAGCTGTGCCAGCAAATACTTTACAAGGCTTGAACTTCTACCTGGCGTTCTTGGAGAACACAGGGGAAAATCTTCCTCAGCTGTACTTTTTACAGATAATTACTCTTGTAGAAGTTAATCATCAGATAGTCTTACATCAGTGTTTTTCTCCAGTTGTGAGCATGAGCTGTGTATGGTTTTGAGAAGGAAAGAAGGGTTGGATATGGAGAATGGTAGATGACAATAAAGTAAATAGTGTTACTGTAGAGCCTAGAGGCTGTTGGTGCAGCATCCAAGAGCTCATGCCATTTAACTTAACTTTGACATTTTAACTCCGGAATTTGATAATGAAGAATATTGGGCTGCTACAGAGTTAATCAATTAATGGTTGACCTTCCTGTCTGGCTGACACATTGTGTCCAGATGTTAATGTCTTTTAAAACTCTGATTTAATTTCATATATTGATACTTTATTGATACTTTCCTAATTTATTCATCTATATCCATACTCAAGTTCATTTTAAAAAATATTCATGCACAGATGAATTTTTGCCAAGTTATTACAGCATGCACACATCATATATGATACAACCATTAGTGGCCTAAATCCCAAGCTATCCTGGAGTTCTGCTCAGACAATGAGAAAAGAGACAGTGTTTTGAAGAGGTTCTTATGCTTTTCTTGTCTATGAGGCATCCGAAGGAATGCTTATTTGCTCCCAAGGTAAGCTAAACTGTCCCAGAGTCCTAAAGAACATGCTGCTACTGTAACATCGGTCCTGCTGTGGGGATCAGAAACTATTGGAATCTGCTCTGAGGTCTCCAGAAATCTGCTGCTACAGGACTACCTTTCCCCTGTCCATTTGGAGTACCTTTACCGAATCTTTTTGCCCAACGTAAAGGATTCAAAAGACAGACTAGTACCTCTCTTCAGTTCTACCTGTGGTTCAAGAAAACCTTTTAAGTCAGGCACCTAATCCTGTAGCTCATTGACTGCTTGCTATGCAAAGGAATGAAAGCCCTCCCAGTACTGTGCCTCCAACAGTGGCCAGAAGTCGATATCTAGGAAAGACTATAAGAATAGTGAGGAAAAGCAACCATACTTTCCTAGCATCCTGCAAATAACAGCTGAGAGACTACAGAAGCTTTATATTTAATAGCCCTCAGTGGGGACTTACTGTTCTCTGAATTTATCTCGTTGCCCCTTGAACCTGTTGTTAACTTGGCATCCACAGTGTGCTGTTGCAAGAAATCCCACAGGTTAATGACACAGTAGGAAGGGTCACCAGGAGGTGCCCCTTTTCTTGTTTTCAACTGGCTATCTGGTGTTATCACTTGTTGCCCCATGTTTTTGAATGTCCTTAGCAGAGAAGAGCAGCAGGCTCTGCTTGTACTAGTTCTTGGAAAAAAGAGAGAACAGGCAGCATAAGTCATCATCAGCGCTCACTCCAAATGCTATTTAAAAACATGCCTATGTGTGGTCAGGATAAAAGAAGGCATTACAAAAGAAAAATATACACTGTAGGAGCACAATGTTGAGTTACCAGATGGCTTTAAGTATGTTGTTCTGCCAGTTCATCAGCACGTCCACTCTAAAAGAAACGTATGTGTGTACGTATGTAGGCAGAACTTTGCTCTTTCTAGTCTTCTCCTGATTGTTCGGTTGGGTTTTCAGTAGCAGGACTTCTGCAGTTGCCATATGATGAAGCAGAGATTTCAGCATAACTGTGCATGAACAGGTCTGGTGGCAGGGAGCTGATTAAGGGGACTTTAGCGTTATCTCCCATTTGTGAACTACAGAAAGTGATCTAAGAGTAAAGCATTAAATGCTAAGGAAATGTCCTGGCCTGAATAAGAGTACAAAAATTAGATGTAATTCCTTCAAAATTTTAATGCAGGTCAACTAAGGAACTATCATTACTAATTTAAATAGGAATAATATTTCTGTTCTGTCAATGCAGCTGTGACATGGGGGCAAACACAGCACAGAGTCTGATAGAGAAAATCCACATGATGTTGCATTGTCTGTTCTGCTTTTCATCCAACTCCTTTGTTAGATACCACCCTGATAGGCATGATAAGAATACAAAGCTTATTTAAAAATAATTCTTAATAAAGAAAAGTTTGCAATGAATATCTTAGTCTTCAAGCAATACAGACTCATATTTGATGAGTCAATACAAAACGTTGATATACAAATACAAAACAAAAATAATTTTTCCCATTGTAACCCATTGTGCCCGCTCATAGAGCTCACAGTGTAAACAAAATGAACCAAAAAAACCTGGTGCAACAAGCAGAGGGGGAGTACACGGAAACAACAAAATTGCATTACCAAGCATGATAGATAGCAGTCCCAGTGGCACAGAAAAGTATCACTGTAGATCTTCATTAACTACCCTTACTCTACTCTGTAGATTCACTTAAACTTCAAGGTGATTTTAAGAACCTCTTTCACAAAAAGAATCAGTTCTCCCTCTCTCCTTACTCCCCACCACGTATTCCCAGCCTCACACTGTCTCCTTCCGTGTGTCAGCACTAGTGTTTGTGTCTGTATAATAAACTGGATTGAGGAGCTGGACTAAGAGTAACCATTCTTATTTTGAAATTAATTTTAATTTGGATAAGTTCCTTCATTAGGATAGACACGGAGTTGCCCCATTTCTTAGGTCATCGTGACAAATGGCCTAATGTGGAAGTAGAAATGAGTGGCCAAAGGACAGCAGAGGGTGGGAGGGTTTCTTTCAGGAAGAACGGAAGTGAAACTGCACCCTGACAAAATTCACTAAGGAGTTAGCAAAAACTACTGCTTCGTATCAATTATAGCTGTATAAGAATTAACCTTTTTAGTTGAACAGAGACCAGTTTTAATCTTGTTGAAGCTAAAAAAAAAATTCTATATTTTCCTCTATCTCCATGGGATCACCTTTTTATGTTGTATCAGATTTTGTCTGGAGAAATGAAACACAGAACCTTGTCCATAATTCATATTTTGATAATCTGTGTCTCCTAAAAAAAAGTTTCCAACAGAGACATACCAAGATCAAGTTGTTTGGATATAATAGAAGTTTGCTTTACTTGTGTCTAGTTTTAGCATTGGTACCAGTATCCACGCTCTATTTTAAGTGCTTTTATTTATAACCAGTGAGACCTAGTACTAACGCATATACTACATGGTTGCAGACATTTAAGTGAACCTCTTATCACTTTGCTCTTAAGGAACTCTAAGAAAATTACAAGGGACATCTTGTTGATGTCTGCTACTTCATCACTAATGTAATAATGTTCTGTTTGTAGAAATATTTTTTTCTAGACAACCAAAACGTGTTTATGTTAATAATTATAGCCATTATATTGATTTGTGATCATTCTAATTGGATAATGCTTCAGCTTCATTTTAATGAAGCATAACGTGTTCGCTTACATAGTTTTAATGCAAAACTCTACTACTCATAGGTAATAATATTATTATAGCAATAATAATAGAAGAGGAATATAAATAAGTGACATTAGGAGAGTCTGGGGAATTTCAATGGGGGATTGAACCCAAACTAAGTGGAACTGTTGAGTGTGCTCATGTCTAGGTAAGCAAATGGACCCTAAATTATCATCTCAGATAAGGTTAGACTTGGAATTTGCAGAGCTACAACTTCAGTAGTTTATTAACACAGAAAACCCAGTAAGGGCTAAGGGAAAGAAGGAACTTGCTTGAGGGAGCAAAGCATCTACCAATTAATATCTTCAATAGACTAACACCTAGACTAATAACAACTACTAATAGTCATCTTCTCACGATGTGTTTTGAGGTGAGTAATGGAAGCAGATAACTCACCAGAGTTTGCAAGCACAACAAAGTGCTTGTATAACATATACGCTGTATAACTATATAACATATATACTGTATAACATGTATATGCACATGCATGTAACTATACATATACACATATACATACTGTAAAGTATGGATAACTCTGCAAAAGCCACAGTTTGAAATGGACAGCAAGTGCTTGACCGAAATGCTGAATAGGACCAATGGGGAAATCATTTTCAGCACTTACAGAAAGAATCTCAGCAAGAACCATCAGCTACAGAGACAACTAGATGCTGCCTGGTAAAATTAGGAGTCAATGAAGAATAGGACATTTAATTTTGCAAAACCTTTAAGCTCAGATAGACCTATCCAAATTGTTTAAGCCCCACCCCCAAAGGCATATAGTTCACCTTTGAATGGCTGAGTTACATATTTCATCCAAAAATGGGTATGCATAAGACTATAGGAGTAGATACAGAATTTAGCATATCCCCTGTACGTGGCAATCTCTATAAACACCTGGCAGTGAAGTCTGTGACATACCTTAGGTATTTCATGTGAGAAATATAAATCAATTAGCAAAGTAGCCATTTGTTATATTGAAGCTAGATTCATGCTTTATATCTAATTTGCTTTTGATCTTTTTTTTTCCAGTCTTATAGCTAAAATGCTAGATTTAATTTGAATAATTAAGACATTTTAATCTTTGTTTTCCTATTTTCTAGTATTGCTGAAATCAATAAGCTTTGAACGGTCTGTCTCCAGAGAGGCAGAGAATCTAACAAAATTATGTGTTGGGGCACCAAAAGGTCCTTCCCTGAACACGCTTAGCGAGCTTCGGAGCTGTGAAATGCTTGCTGAAAAGATGCAAAAGAATAGTGTGGGGACTGGTGGTACCAAGTGCCAAGCTTAGTGAGGAGTTCCCTCTGGTGGGCACAGCCCAGTGTTCCTTCCCACCTTCTGAAGGAAACAGCTTCCCAGGTCTGAGGAACCCCAAGGTATCACGATGATCAAAATAGGCAGTGAAACTAGACAATTAAAACTTAAATTAATATTATGTTTTAAGGAGTGAATGCATTTAGCATGTTTTTACAGTTGAGGAAAAAATGTTTCAGTAGATATGTGTAGATATAAAGGATCCTAATTTTGCAGATGTAGACAGACACCATGCTGAGCAAGGTTGTCAAGTACTGAAACATAACAATTTAGTTTCTCAATAAGGGCTATAAAATTAGACTTCTAAGCTTATATGTAATGTCCAGGCTTAATCTCAAAAGTTTTCAGCAGCCAGCATGATATCGAGTACGTACTCAGGTACAACAGAATCTCCAGTTCCTCAAGAACCCAGTTCCATAGTAGTCTTCTAAATCATAAAAATATACACTGATCCCCAGATAAGAGAATGTACAAATAAAAAGCTGTCTCTTGCCACTCCATATTATGTAGCCTCAACCTATTTCTTACTGACTTCTGTCTTGCCTTGCCATCCTATATTGTTTAATCTGCTCCATTTTCTTTGGCTTGGAAGTGTTGTATATAATGGATTCTGGGCTGGTAAAAAGTGCTTGCTTCTCTCCTTTTTCTCCTAGAGAGAAATGTAAATCCCCTTTTTCTATTTAAAAGCTCCAAGCAGGCAAAGTTCTCTAACCTTTTATTTATTGTTATTTCTGATAAATTCCCCTTAAGCAAACCCAGTTATGGTTTTCCAGACTGCCTTTTCTCAATGGGCCATTTTTCTGCAGATACTATTTTCTTAATCATTTCCTTAAACTTTTCAATTTATATCTATCATCTCATTCGTTTTTCAGTGGTGGACAACTGCTTCATCAATAACAAGCCACAAGTTTCACTGCTGGAGAGAAAGAGCAGGGTAGGAAGTAGGGAGAATGATAAATGAAATGAGGACCCTGGGAAATGATTGGTTTTTTCTCTCCACCAACCATTAAACAGCCCCTGAACTATGTTCCAGGGAAGAAAGAAACATCTTGCTATTTCCTGAGGATGATGTTTGTTTGACCATTATCCCACCCAGGTTCACATCAGCAGATACTGCCTTTCATGAAGCTTTAGACAAGCAAATGCTCTCTAAAATTTGATCATTTTTAACTGTTTCTGTACAAAACCATTTGCCCAACAAAAAAAATTGGCTTGGAGAAAATTCATTCTACCAGTACGTAGACAAAAAGCTGTGACAATCCAGCGCTCAGAAATGCCTCCAGAGCAGTCCCAGAGGACGCATCAGTTTCTGTCGTAATTTCAAATAGCAGGCCTAAAGATAACATATTTCATACCTGATGTCAGATGTGTATCTTCTGACAACAAACCGTGTTTATCCAGGACTTGTGCAAGTAGAAATACTCTTTTGTGCAAAAGGAAACACTTGAGGGATGTTCATTATGGGCTTTTCTCACTTCTAATGCAGTCACTGGTTTTGGTTACTCAGAAAAAATTCTGTGAATGTCCATGGGTAGTTTTGACTTGTTATTTACAGAAGCACTTCAGCTCTAGCCCACTTATATTTTAGCACTGGCTTCTCAGGGTAGGGTGGAGTCACGACTCTTTAGAGCAAAATGGATGTTATTAAGAGACCTCTTCCATTATCATTAAGTAAGGCATACATACAAAAGCAGAGGTTGATACCCTCTTTGTAGTCCTTCTGCCTTTGCCTTTGCCTTACTAAAGACATATAACATGTCTAGATCTTGTCAAGTTCACAAGGTTTCTTATTCTGTCACAGAAGGAAATTAGATTGTTTCAAGATAATTTGTTCTTGGGTGTTTGATGTTGAATGTCTTATTGGGTATTATTTCTTATCTGATCTCTTAGGTAATTACTAATTTATGTTTTTTTCAACACCTTATGGAAATTTAATTTTAAAATGATTATTTTAAATTGCACTGGCTTTTATCTTTTTTTTAAAGAAAGATCTATGACCTTTTCAAATTTTCTGTAACTTCATGTGTAGATGTTCAGGGGTGTTTACTAATGGCTTTGGCACTGTTTTGACCAGTTACTTGGGTTTCACCAAGCAGTGAAGTTTTTCTTGGTACCATTGGTACCTATATTTTCTGTCTCATTTTGTACCTTTGTCATGATGTCTCTTTTGCATGCTTATAATATTCTCATGCTTTGTAGTTGGCCAATTTTCAAATTTCTTGAACTTCAGGACATTCAGGAGCTTGTGATTAAGCCAGTGTGGTCACATACTCTACTTCCTCCGTTTCCTTTACTGCACTGAGATCGTTTGTATCTATGACTTCAGTATTTTTCTTTTAAGATGCTGCTGGCAGCCTCAACCCCCTTTTTTCCTAGGCCTTGCTTCCAGCCTCTAGATTTGTATTGCTGAGTGCACTTTTTTTTTTTTCCAGGAAGAACTACGTTATGTCTGTTTATGCATGAGTATACTTAAGTAAAGAACTTCAGCGTGATTCTCTCTTCCTTAAGCATGCTCACCAAGACAGAGGTGTAATTTGATTTTGTGAGTTTATATGTTCTAATTTCCTAAGAAGCTGCCTAGTGTTCCTCCAGAGGTAATAAATATTTGAAGATAAGCCAGACCTCAAGTTTAAATGAATAAACAGAGTACTCTTATACAGTATAAGTACTTCAAGTATTTGAAGTTTAGACTATAGTAAACCCTTTTCCATGAGTAAAGGAAAAAATGGAGGAGCCAGTCGTGTCCCCATAGAGGTTCATTCAGCCTCTGATTGCTATTGCAGACTCTCCTAAAAGCTTTTGAGTTTGAATTATGCCACTATGGAAACTCGCAGCTATTTCCCACTCCCAAACTTTTCCAGCTCTACTTCTCTTCACAGTGAAAATCAGTATCCTCAGAGGTAGTGAGGGGTCCAAATAGGTTCTTTAAGCACAGCGCACTTATAAACCAGGCTCCGACTTCCTGATACCTGATTAAGGAAAGTCAACTAAGGCAAAAGACTTTTTGTGGGCTTGCAGAGGAATCAGTAATGCTGAAAGGATTTCTTGGATGTGAATACGCCAGTGAGATAGCCAGAGATGTACATTTTAACACCAAATGGTTACTAATGGTCTTACTGCAGGCATTGACACAGGGAATTGCTCTGTAGATCAGGAACACATGCTTGATCGAGAGAGTTTCATTCTGCAGCACGCTTAGCTGTGTGGACACTGCAGGAAATGAGATGAGCTTCGTTTAGCTCAGCAAAGTGAAGGTGGAGAGGGGATATGATTGCTATCTGTATGCATGTTGCAGGTAAACATTGTCAGGGAAACTGCTACTTAATTTAAAAGGCAATTCTGGTTCATAAACAAATGAGTATAAACTGGCCATGATTAAATTTAGTCTGAAAATTAAATAAGGGTTTCTAGCTGCTAGCACAATCAGATTCTGGACTGCTCTTTCGGTAGGATTAGTGAGACAAAATAAAATCCCAGCACAACAGCCTTTTCCTTTAAGAGGCAGCCTGAGATTTTTATAGGAATTATTTGAAACGGTATCTGTACTTGTAAGGGGCTTGACCCAATGATCCTTCTCTGTTCTATGTTCCTGCTAAATTATGTACATTAAAGCAAGGCCTTAATCTCACTTAATCAGCTAGGGTCCTTTTTAAACAATAGGAAAAAAGTAGATGCTCCACATGAAAGGTTATACTATCCTAAAATAAATATTAATGGTAGGCAGAAGAATTGCTTCTCCTCTATCCACAGAGTCAACTAAGATGACTAATTTCAATTAGAATCCTACTGTCCCTGTGGCAGCAGTGAGATGAGTTGAATACCACCCTATAAAATTGGCAAAATTACCATTATTATGCTTATTACTGTTCTTTTGCTTACAATATGTTGTTATTATGATTATATGCATTAGAAAAATATAGTGGAGTCTGTGTAACCCGCGCTGCTGTCTTTCATTTCATTTCTTACTTTGTAGATCTCCTTCCTGTAACGTGGTATGCAAAATGATGCATATATTCCAGGCTTGGTCTTACTGGATTGGTTACTGGATTGTAGTAAGACACTAATACAGTTGTTTAGACTGTATTCACAAAAGAAGTGCATTAATAATCTGTTGCAACATGAATTTATCCACTTTGTCAGGGAAGGTTGGGGTTTCACCTAGCATTCTTTTGTATCAATACTGAGTTAGCCATGAGTAATCGTGCAATTTATAGCTTCTGTTGTGTTTCCTTTACATTTATGCTGCAACTCTGATAGGAGCATTTTCAAAAAGAAAGAAAACTTATGCTACTGTTGCTTTCAGCATTTATAGTATACCCAAGAAACAATATGCTGTATTTACTGTTCAGGAATCTCCAGAGAACTGCATATGTGAAGAAATCTGTAGCCACGTTCCACTTAATCTATCATACTCATTCAACTGAAGCATATGAGCCATTTTGAGAAATACTACATTCAAAAATGATCCTGGGAAATATCCAGCTACTTAGAATTTATTTTCTCATAGATTACGGAGAGTCCGTCATATTCATTCATCACCCTTTCTGGGCCCTTCATGTCCTTCAAGGATTTCTGAAGATTTACCCTCCAATCCCCACTCTCATTGTCCTCTTCATTATTTTTAAGGTGCTCTTTTTCTAGTGACTTTATCTCATAAAGAAGGCCTGTAATCCAGATTTAAATATTATTTCTTGAATCAAGATTTTTGGAGAGCAAAATTATATTTTATCTCATGATTTCTGCATATCTCCCATGCTTATAAGTGTGAAAGGACTCAAATCTTCATTCTGGGAGGATTTAATTTTAATACTCCTATAAGGCTTGCACCTCGTAACCTCGCAAGGCTGGGCGGGGGCCTGCTGCTCTTAGGTAATAGGTAATGTGGTTCCATCTGTCATAAATAGCTTCATTATCAACAACTGTGATGTTCTGATCACAGCTGAACAGTGTCTCTATTTTCAGTTTGTAGTCTGCATCATAAGTAACTACAGATAAATATAAGACAGAAAATCAAACTTTTTGGTGTATAGCCATGGAGTAGTTCTAGGGAATGGTGCTGTCTTATCATGTTTCCTGAGAGGAATGAATACACATCAAGAATTGGATGGCCAGAATTTGTGTCGGTAGATGCTAACGTGGGCATCTTTGTGATAAAAAAAATTGAACGAACAGGCCTTAGTTAATGGTGAAATAAAAATAATAACTTAAGAGTGTTGGACTCTGGATCATCATACTCATCTCCCTGTTCTTGAAGGCAACCACATCTTACATGCTGCTTAACAAACTCCTGAATTAATATTTACTGCATGTACCTAATTAAGTAGAAATAATAAAGCAGTGTAATTTGCTTCCTCTATTACAATTAAATATATTTATAATCTTCTGCTACAAGAATCAGTTTTAATTATGGAATCTTAACTTTAACTAACTATTAAAACAGGGAATTTATTTTACACATATAAAATACATCGATGCAGGGAAAATCCGTTGGAAATGGATTACATTGAAAATCTAGAGCTCTCCATCAGAGACGTGCTACGCTCCAGCGAGCGATACAAAAGTGCTCTATTTCAGCCTGTAATAAGTTCTACTCCAGAAGATGAGCTGCTGTCTAGAGAATGTATGAGCTTGATTTCCCATTATAAGCAATCATTTTTTTCTAAATACAGGCAAGGAATGAGGAAATGCCACTAGACAAACAAGCTAATTCTAACTGTTCTTTACTGGCAGTGATTACTCTTTTGTTTTCATAAATCATCCTGAATGCATTGGTGGAATAGAAATTTACTTGATCTATATTATTTGAAAGATGAAAGATGGAGATTTTAATGAACTACAGTTTTTGGCTTGTTTGTGGAAAGCTGGTTTGTCAGTTTAAACTGAACTTTGCCTCTCAGGCAAGAGTAATGGCCTTGCTACTGTTGAACTCAAAGGATTCCTTTTCCTTTTACTTTATTAGGATCCAATGCTAGCAAAATCATATTTTATACTGAGTTAATTCTGCAGGATGGATAACAATATGTATTTTAAATTGATCATATCATTATTGTTATTTAATTTAAATAAGAACTGGTGGTCTATATTGAATGTATCTATCTTTTTTTCAAAGAGTTTTAGAAATTATTATAATACTTTGCTATGGATTATGTATTCAAATAACTTGATTTAAATATAAATATTTAAATATAAATAACATTTAGCAGTGAATGCTTGCTGCACAGGTTGCAATGAAAGGAGTAGTTCAAGACTAAATACATGGATCTGGAGTTTGTTTGGAATGCTAATCAGTACGATGGTTTCTGCATTTCAGATTATTCTGCTACTGCAATTCAATGATTAGCTTATTCAAAATTGAAAGGTCAAAGAGGAGCTAAAAATGTGGGAAACCCTGTTTCCTGTGAATTAAAATTAATTGTAAGAGGCTACGTTCTAATAACTCGAAAACCTTGAATAAAATCTTAGCCAGAACTAAGAATAACATTCCCTTTCAACATATATGTGTTTAAAGCATTTACTGTGCAAACCAGTTCAGATGAACTTCTTTAATTCCTTAATGACTCTGATGTAGTTCAGGTACTTTTATTTGTTTATTTTTAGTTTTTAAATAGGTTTATGTATATTAACTTTCCCTTACGGAGGTATACAAATAGAGTAATCCTTATGAAAAAAAGAAATATTAAGTAGTCTAAAAAGTGTTTGAGCTTATTTATCAGTAAGGTTTGATGGTTGCCCCCCACTGAGAATGAACGATTCTTAGAGATGCGTTAAAAACATTCAAGAAAACCTTATTATAACTACAAGATTTTCTTCTACTTATTGATTTAAAATACAGTTAAAATGGATTATTTGCATCATTTGAGTTAAATGATTTTTACCTGAGTATTATACTAACTAATCATAATCATTTTTATACATCAAGTAAATGGTTGCAAGTATAAGTATAATGGATGTGAGCATTTTTAAATGCTACTTGAAGGTTGTGTATACATATATAACCTTTGAACTTGGCAGTTTTCCAGTACAGTTGTTCAGTGCTTACTTTTCTGACTAGGGAGATAATAAAACTTGTTATATTGTGCTTGTTCAGCACTTTTTAGAACAATCCTACCTAAAAATGCCTAATTCAAAATCAGAGTCTTTAGTGTTACCAAAAACAGCTCTTTAGGGCTAAATGAGATTTTAGAATCAGCAAGTTAAATGAGCAGTCTAGGTTGGAAGGGGCATCTGTAGGTCAGATGGTCCAAATTCATAAGGGCCAGCTTAAATCAGGTGACCTGAGTCCCTGTCCAGTCAAATTCTGAAAATCTTTAACGGCAGAGTTTTCACAACCTCTCTGGGTAGGCTAGCCCAAAGTTTCATTTCATGAAGAAGAGATTCTTTCTTAAAGTATATTTGAAATTTCCCATGTTCCAACTTGTGTCTGTTGCATCTCGTCCTGTCACCGTGCGTGCACCTTTGAGAAAAGTCTGGCTTAGTCTTCTCTGTACCCTCCGATCAGGCAGTTGCAAACAGTAATGTTTCCCCTTTGCTTTCCAGGCTGAGCAAGCCCAGTTCTCTCAGCCTCCTCATACATCCTGTGCTCCAGCCCCTGACTGGCTTGGTGGCCTCTGCTGGACACACTCCAGTAGCTCTGTGTCTCTTTTGGACTAGGGAGCCCAGAACTGGACACAGTACTCCAGGTGTGATCTCACCAGGGCTGAGGAGAGGGGCAGGATCACCTCCCTCGACCTGCTGGCAACGCTCTGACTAATGCAGTCCAGTATGTGGCTGGATGCCTTTGCCGAAAGGGTGCAATACTGGTTTCTGTTCAACCTGAGGATGCCCAGACCCTGCCAGCAAAGATACTTTCTAGCCATTCGGCTCAATCTCTTGAATTGGATTAATCCATGCCCAGTTCAGGACTTTGCATCTGACTTTGTTGGACTTTAGGAATTTCTCACCAGCCCATTTCCCCATCTGATCCATGGTCCCCAGAACAGCAGCTTCTGTGGTATCGGCTGTTCCCTAGTTGATATATCTGGAAACTTGCTCAACCATCATCCAGGTCATTAATAAAGATGCTAAACAATATTGGCCCCAGTACTGTTCCCTGAGCAACACCACTGGTGATTGGCTGCCAGTGGGACTTTGTGCACTGCTCACTGCCCTCTGAGCCCAAAGGTTCCAGCCAATCTTCCACCCACCTTGTCATGTTCATCTCTAAACCATATTCTGCCAATTTGCGTATCCTTACACTTTGGGGGATCAGGCAGAAGGTCTTGGTAAAGTCAAGGTAAGGAACATCGACTGCTCTCTCTGACCGCAGTGAGCCCATCATCTCCTCACAGAAGGCAACCGGGTTGGTGAAGCATGATTTGCCCTGGGTAAATCGATGCTGGCTGTTCACAGTTGCCTTTTTGTCCTTCATGTACTGGACGTGTCTTCCAGGAGAATTTGCTTCACAGCCTTCCTAGGGATGGAGATGGGTGCTGTATTTGCCTTTCTTGTAGTTTTCAGGAACCTCTCCCAGTTGCTGTGCACTTTCAAAGGTGATTGAGAACAGCCTCCCAGTGACATCTGCCAGCTCCCTCTCTACCTTGGATGCAGGGTTTGGGACTGTGTATCCAGTTGGCTTACATGTTGCCCGGCTTAGTCCTCCTCTAACGTAGGTAATGTTTACTCTGCTACTTGGCTTGGGGACCTTTGGGGTCTAGGGACAGGCTTTGCCAGTAAAAACCGAGACAAAGCAAGCACTGAGTACCTCAATCTTATCCATGTCCCATGATTACTATGTCCCCTAGCCTGTTGAGCAGTGGGCCCACATTTTCCTTAGACTTCCTTTTGCTGATAGTATATTGCTAGAAGCCCTCTTGCTGCCCTTCACATCCTTCGCTACTTTTAACTCAAGCTGAACTTTCACTTACCTAGCTCCATGCTTGCAGGCACAGACATCATCTCTGTTGCTCCCGAAAGACAGCATCGGAATGATATGGATAAGCAGTAGAGAGGTGTTATTATAGCCAGAATTGGGAAGATGCAAGGAATTTAGGCTATTTATGTTAGTCTAACTTAAACACAAAATGGCTAATGTTATGTTAATGATGATAACCATCATATAGTCGGTATATAATCTATGAAGTGATGAAGTTCGTGCTCTGAGTCATTGCCTAATGGTGTCTGTCTGCCTTTACTGACTGTAGGGGTTAGAGAAATTAACCTCATTAAACTGAACTTAGTCTTTGTGAACTTTCCTTGGTACGTAGGAGATGCAAGATGGCTTTGTATATAGTAGACACTAGCAGGAAGAGCGTTCATGTACACAGCTGCAACACATGAGGAAAAAAGGGTAGAGAAACTGATGGAGTGAGCAGTGAAGGAGACAAATACAAGACCATGATACCAGTTGGGGCAAACCAAGCATTATTTAAATAGGGTGGTTTGGGTCTTTAGAATGAATCAAGGTGACACAGGGAATGGAGAGTGTGCATACTCTGGGGATTTCGAAGGTGAGAGATGTTGCAGTGACTTTTATTAGGTGGTTGTCATGACATCTTGAAGACTAAAGAGACCACCGAGAGGAAAGTTGCAGTAGCATGATGAGCGTGAGTAGAAACACAGATAAGGCGCTTGTAGCCGTTATATGCTGCATATGTTGATGTTAACTATAATGTCTCAAAAACTTTCCTTTGTTTAAAGTAAGAAATGGATTAAAGATTAATTCATGATGGATGCTTGTTAACTTAATCATGGCCTACTTCCGCTGCCAGTTGAGTCAGTTGCAAAATTCACACTGAGTAAACATTGACACCTACCATGGCTTTTATTTGAGCAGAGTAAATTCTTAATGAAGTAAGGAAGGAGTTAATAGACAGGCCAGGAAGGCGAGGTGGTGGAGTTACTCTTTACGTGAGGGAGCAACTAGAATGTATGCAGCTCTGCGTCGGGGTGGATGAAGAGCAAGTTGAGACCTTATGGGTAAGGATTAAAGGGCAGGCTAACATGGGTGACCCTGTTGTAGTCAATGAGGCCTTCTACAGACAGCTGGAAGTAGCCTCACGCTCACAGGCCCTGGTTCTCATGGGAGACTTCAACCACCCTGACATCTGCTGGGAAGAGAGCACAGAGAGGCACAAACAGTCCAGGAGGTTCCTGCAGAGGATTGATGATAATTTCTTGACCCAGGTGGTGGAGACGCCAACGAGAGGTGTGCTGCTGGACCTTGTAGTAACAAACAAAGAAGGTCTAGTTGGAGATGTGAAGGTTGGGGGCAGCATTGGCTGCAGAGACCATGAGATGGTGGAGTTCAGGATCCTGCGAGGAGGGAGCAGGGCAATGAGTAGGATTGCAACGCTGGACTTGAGGAGAGCTGACTTTGGCCTCTTCAGGGACCTACTTAGGGGAATCTCCTGGGGTAGGGCCCTAGAAGGAAGAGGGGTCCAGGAGAGCTGGTTAATATTGAAGCATCACTTCCTCCAGGCATCCCTGTAGTGCTTTTACGTTTCACTTCTAAATTCTATGACTCCATGCTAAACATGGAAAATAAATAAATTTAATTTGGGTGATAAAACTTTCATTCTGTTTTTGAGGTAATATTTACATTTGATACAAAATAACTTATTTAACATGAAAGTGAGCAACTGATAGTCAGAAAAAAAACTGGGTAGACAGTTTATTCACATTAAGTGCCAAATTGCCCTGTGACTTCTAAACAGAGGTGGATGTTTTCTCCCTTTCCTACCCTGGCTTGCTTAGCTCTGTGGAATTCAAAAGACATTATATCTCCTACTTCAAAAGAAGTAGGAAAATGAAGTATGGGAAATAAGTTGTTGACTATATAATATCAAAGCAAGCAAAACTAATGCCAGCACAGTTATAACTACTCGTAACTATAATACATAGTAAAAAGTTTAATTATTTGTTATTTTATAGTAAATAGCTTTTTAAAATGGTTTTCAGAGAAACTTTTATTCTTCTGTCAAACATAACACAAAATGCCAGCAGGGCAGTGTTTAGCTTTAAGAGTAAATTTATTTTGAAAGCAAGCTGATTTTATTAGCAATACATATAGATCTTATAAACTGTAGCTCAGAAAAAAACTGTATGTTCTTTATTGTTATATATATCCTAATTTTCCTGTATTCAAGTGCTAAATCTTGAAAGTTTGTTATATTTGTCTGAACTGATATTAAAACTATTCCTTTTAATCACTTTTAATGGTCACATTTCTTGTCTATATTTCATCTAGAAGTGCTGTTTTTGACCAAACCACACTTTATTATTCATATTTGTTTAAGATTGCCTCTTACAGTGCTTTTAATAACTTCTTGAGTTTATACGCTGAATATGGAATGGAAAAGGGTAAAAAACATATTAGCAGTCATTAAAATGCTATATACAAAAATAATAAATAATAATTAAAGAACTTACTTAATATATTATCTTTCTCACAAGTCTAAACCAAGTACACTTTTCTAAATAGCTCTTAAAAAGGTGTGTCAATTGACAATTCAGTGAACTGTCAGAACATCACATTTGTAAAAAGTCTTAAAACAGTACACTCAGTCTCAGTTTTGATATCTGATTTTTGAAAATTTGTTCTGTTACACTAGAGAACCTTAAATTTGTATCAAACTCTAAAAGCAAATCATGTTTAAGTAAATTTGATGGAAGCATACATGTACTAGATGTATAAGATCCAATCCAATAAGATCCAAGATCCACAAAAAAAATTAGAATTTTTTTTTCAGTAGCTCTAGTTCATTTCACTGTAAAAAATGTATTTTTTTTCTCAAGCATTGTAGAATTTGAATATTCAAGGACAATGGGGAATGATATTCTGTTCTAGATTAAAACATCTAAATGTAAGTATCTGCATGTAAGTGTGTCAGTTGTGGGGGGGAGCTGGGGCTGAATTTCATTGCCTAAACACTTGCTGACATTTGAGATACCCTGGAATATCCAAGGCAGGGCTGACCAGATCTACAGAAAACTTAAGCTCTTCCAACAACGTCCTGGCCTGTATTACCTGGAGTGTAGCCAGTAAATCCAGGGAAGTGATTTTTTTTCCCCCCCTTTGTTTAGTCTTCATTAGAGTGCATCTGGAATAATGCATCCGCTCAATATAAGATATTGATAAAATGGAGCAAGTTCAGTAGAAAGTCACCAAGATGGTCATGGCTGGAGCTCTTGCCCTGTGAGGAGAAGCTGGGGAAGCGGGGCTTGTTCATCCTGGACCGCATATAGCTTCGGGGGCACCTGACAGCAGCAGCCTGCTGGTGCCTACAAGGAGGTCATTGAGGAGACAGAACTAGGTTCTTCACAGAGATGCATAGTGGAAGGACAAGATACCCCCAGGCATAAGCTGAAACATGAGAAGCTGAAACTGGATATAAGGAAAAAAATTTTCCCCAGTGGCACAGGTTGCCCAGAGAGATTGTGCAGTCTCTGTCCTTGGAGATTTTCAAGACCTGAAAGCCCTGAGCCCTGTGAAAGACCTGGAAGCTGCATATAGCCCCGAGCAACCTGGTCTGCTCTCATGGATGACCCTGCTGTGAGGAGATTGGACTGGAGATCTGCTGATGTCTCTTCTAATCTGAATTATTCTGTGTTTGTGGAACAGTAGCTGGAGCTCAGTAGTGACAGCCTAGCAAGCTCAAGCTGCCTAAGTCAACCCCAGATATCTGAACTCCATTATAGTCAATAGAGATTAAGTCAATGCAGTCAAAAGGGTTAAAGAGGACTTTTCAGCTCACTTTAAACTAGACACCTTCATCAGCTGAATCTTTGTCTAAAGGGCTACTCTGAGAAAATTTCTACTCACTATAATAAGAGTTAAGAAACATAGCTCATGTATACAGAATTCCATCCGGGATCACATAAGACTGTGGTTTATGCATAAGGAAAGCTTAAAGAAGTTGTTGAGAAAAATATGTTGGGGATGGTCAACTAGATAAATGTTTTCTGTTGAAATATTATGATTTTACATGGCTCCTCTTTCTGAAGCAGCTGGAAGATACAAGAAGCATGAAGCCTGATTAAAATCCTTGACCACAGGGTTTACTTCATTGAGTATTTAAGCTATTTATGTTTAGGGAACCAACTTTGTTATTTTTTGTAAAGATGTTCTGATTCACAGTTCAAAGGATTTATTTTTTTTTTTTTACAATGTCACTTAAGTACTTAAATTTATATTCATTAGTAAGTGTTATTTAATGAATAAAATATTGCCTTTGGTTATTATTTTGTGGGAAATATTGAAAATACTGAAGTGTATGTGAGCATATGTATGCAAAGAATCATTAAGCAACCATTCAGAAAGAAAAAAGATGAAGTTGTAGTGAATATTGCATAGTTTAGCAGAGTAATTCTAGGAGAGAAAATGATTTGCAATTGAGTTTCTATTGAGGATTGAGATCTTAGCTGACTGAGTGATGAATTAGATTTTCTTCTTGTTAAAGAGAAAGTAGTATATTTTACACTGAAAAACCACAGTAGATAATTCAGCTGTCCTCAGCAAATTTAGTATGAACAACCTTAGTTATTTGAAATGCTCCATTTTATGTTTTAATAATCAAGGCAAGAGTTAGGTAAGAAGTGAATGGGGGTTCAGTAGCAAAAACAGGAGAATGGTTCACATTTCAGGGCTATCATAAAGTAAGAATTGGCAAGATTTAGTAGCAAGCCGCTAAGTGGAAGGATTAATATGATATCAAGGCTGTGAACTGTAATAATTAAAAGGGTGATGGAGAGGTGAGGTAACAAATGTTGTACCATTGTAGGAAATATGCTTTTATGGTGCAGATTTAATTTCTGGCTGAAAATTTAGCTGTAGATGTCAAAAAACAACGGCAGGGGAAAGAGGAGAAACATGAGCCAAAACATAAGTCAGACAGTGGTTAGCATAGTGATGGTGATAAGAATGATATGAGCAAGCAAATAGCTGGCCTGCTTTCCTGAGACAAATGTGAATTTAAAGAATTTCCATGTTCATGTGGCCTGTTGTGCAATCTGTCATCCCTCATAGGTAATGCTGACTCTTTCCCACCATGACTTGTCTTCAGTCTGAGCTTTGGTTTATCCCAGGGACTTAGCACCAAACTATACCAACTAAAGAACTTCCTGAGGAGGTGGTGGGCAAAAGGGCCACCTGAGGACAGCTGCACTAGTGTAGGGTCACTGAGACAGATTCCCCTGCCAGCTGGGGATGTGGGCTATTCTCATTGCTGTGTGCAGTTGATATGGGCTGTCTTTGGCCCAAGCAGTCATTGCATGTCACTGCATAATTTCAAGGCCATCTTTGTATTTAAAACTTGTATTTAGAAAATAAACTTGAGATCTGATGTCACAGCTGTTCCAGTGAAATCCTCCAAAATATGTTTGTTAGATCTAGGAAAGATATTTTCAGAAAATAGTACCTTCATCCGGAAAAAAAAGGTAGTATCACAGTTCCTGAAGCAGTTCTCAAACTTTACTGAGTGATTTGTGATTAAAATAACTCTTTTTCTAAGCAGAAAGTGCAATCTCAGCATTTTTCTAATGTTATCTTCCTTTGTAGGTTGTAGTAAGAATTGCTTCTTTCAAGAAGTGACTGTGCATATCAGAGGGAAGTGTGGGCTATGAAATGATGATAAGAAGATGAAAAGTATAGATAAATAGAAGAGTACTAGAAAAATAGAGAAGGGTCTCTGTATAAACCTGGGAAAGAACCTTACCCTTAAAACTGTTATTCAACCTGTTTACCCTGGTGTAATATAAAGCAGAATCCAGTTCAATTCACCAAATTATGCAAAAGCTGTAGAGAGGAAAGTAAGGAAAAAAGTGTAGTCTTAACCTATGATTTAGCTCATTTTTTAATGAAATAAAATATAGTTAACTATTGGTTCAGATCTGTGTAGTGACAGCAGTTAAAGTGCAGCAAACTCAGGGTTTCTGGTCTCAGTACTACATTAAAAATCTGCAGCAGATAAATTATTGTAAATATTGTTATTAATTATTATATAAAATGCACATACCCTTGCATACAATAAATTAATTCTCTACTAAATTTTCTATTTCCACATAGCCGAGGCAATGAGAACAGACTAGCACTACGGCGACAGACCATTCTCCGGGAGAAGGGAAGGAGGCAGGCCAGTCGAGGGCCAGCCTATATGTTTAATGACCGCTCAACAAGTCTTTCTCTTGAAGAGGAGCGCTTTTTGGATGCAGCAGAATATGGAAATATTCCAGTGATTCGTAAAATGCTGGAAGAATGCTCCTCACTCAACGTAAACTGTGTGGACTATATGGGACAGAACGCCTTGCAGCTGGCAGTTGCCAACGAGCACTTGGAGATCACAGAACTTCTGCTGAAGAAGGAGAACCTGTCTCGGGTTGGGGATGCCTTGCTTTTGGCTATTAGCAAAGGTTATGTTCGGATAGTAGAAGCCATCCTAAATCACCCTGCATTTGCTGAAGGCAAGAGGCTTGCATTAAGTCCTAGCCAGTCGGAGCTCCAGCATGATGACTTCTATGCATATGATGAAGACGGAACACGATTTTCCCATGATGTTACACCAATCATTCTAGCTGCTCACTGCCACGAGTACGAAATTGTCCACACTCTGCTGAGGAAAGGGGCTCGGATCGATAGGCCACATGACTATTTCTGCAAGTGCAGTGAATGCAATCAGAAGCAAAAGCATGACTCTTTCAGCCATTCTAGATCCAGAATCAATGCCTACAAAGGTCTGGCCAGCCCTGCTTATCTGTCTTTGTCCAGTGAAGACCCAGTAATGACTGCCTTAGAACTCAGCAATGAGCTGGCGGTGCTTGCCAACATTGAAAAAGAATTTAAGGTGAGTAGAGGGATGCCAGCTCTGACAGGCACACAGTTATAAAGTTCAGTTAAAGGTCTTTCTTCTGTTCCCTGGACGGTAAGAGGATAATGTGGGTAAATGTATATTTGCTTAATGAACGAAGGATTTAAATCTCTAGGAACTTCTTAGTGCTGTGTGCTGATTGTAAATCATGCTGCATAGGTAGCAGGTGCTAGTGAATTCATTTTCCATTTCCTGTCAGGCCGTATAGTAGAGGACGCAGAACTTGCATTTCAACCCTAGGGCTAGTGAAACTCAATCTGAACAGCTAGGGGAGAAGCTGGCTCAGCAAAGGGGGAAGCAGAGAAGACTGAAGTGAGACAGTTTGGTCACTTATGCAAGCCAAATTCACAGAATCACAGAATAACTGGGGTTGGAAGTGACCTCTGAAGATCATCTGGTCCAACTTCCTTGCTCAAGCAGAGTTAGCTTGAACAGGTTGCCCAGGATCATGTCCAGTCAGGTTTTGAATCTCTGAGAATGGAGACTCTGCAACCACTCTAGACAGTCTGTTCCAATGTTCAACCACACTCAGACTGAAGAGTGTTTTCTTGCATTCATATGGAATTTCCTGTGTTTCAATGTGTGCCCATGGTCTCTCATTCTGTCAGTGGGCACCACAAGAAGAGCCTGACCCTCTCTTCTTTACTTCCCCCCATCAGATATTTATATGCATTGATAAGATATCCCCTGAGCCTTCTCTTCTCCAGGCTATCTCAGCTCTCTCTCAGCTTTTCCTCATATGAGAGACGCTCCAGTCCATTAATTGTCTTTGTGGCCTTTCACTGTACTTGCTCCAGCTCTGTTGTGCTGGAGACCTCAGCACTAGACACAGCACTCCAGGTAATGTCGTCAGTGCTGAGGAGAGGGGAAGGATCACCTCCCTCAGTCTGCTAGAAACGCTTTTCCTCATGAAATCCAGGATACCATTGGCCTTCTTTGCCACAAGGACACACCGCTGGCTCATGGTCAATTTGTTGTCCACCAACACCCCCAGTGTCTTCTTTGCAAAGGTGCTTCCCAGCCAGTTGGCCCCCAGCCTGTCCGGGTGCAGGGGGTTATTCCTTCCCAGGTGCAGGACTTGGCATTTCCCTTTGCTGAACTTCATGAGGTCCCTGTTGAGTCCTGGTGATGGGACTGAATGACAGAAGGTCCCTTTGAATGGTCCCTCCAGCCTGTCAAGGTCCCTCTGAACGGCAACGCAACTATCCAGTTTATCAGTCACTCCTCCTAGTTTTATATCATCTGCAAACTTGCTGAGGTTGCATTCAGTACCATTATCCAGGTCGTTAACAAAGATGTTAAGACAGTATTGGAACCAGTATTGATCCCTAGAACATCACTAGTGACTGGCCTCCAGCATGACTTTCTGCTGCTGACTACAACCATCTGAACCCAGCATTTCAGCCAGTTTTCAGTCCACCTCACAGACCACTTATCTAGCCCGTGCTCCATCAGCTTGTCTATGAGGAAGTTGTGGGCAATAGTGTCAAAAGCCGACTGAAGTCGAGGCAAACAACATCCACTGTTTTCCCCTCATCACCAAGGCAGATATCTCATTGCAGAAGGCTAGCAGATTGGTTAAGCATGATTTCCCCTTCGTAAAGCCGTGCTAACTACTCCCGATCACCTTCCTTTTCTTCATGTATCTGGAAATAGTATCCAGGTTTAGTTACTCCATCACCTTCCCAAGGATCAAGGTGAAGCTGACCGGCCTGTAGTTCTCTGGATCCTCCTTCTTGCCCTTCTTGAAGATGGGAGGGACATTTACTGTCTTCCAAATCCTCAGGAAGCTCCTCTGCTCACCATGACCTTTCAAAGATATTCAAGAGTGGCCTCACGATGTCATTGGTCAGCTCCTTCAGCACTCATAGGTACATCCCATCAGGTCCCACGGACTTGCGTATGTCCAGTTTGTGAAAGAGTTCCCTAATCTGATCCTAGTTCACCAAGGCTAAGTCTTTCTTGCTCCAGGCTTGGGCTGTCTGGACCATGAAATCATTGGCAGAAATCCTTGTGGCCTCCGTAGACCAAGATTTCATCCGCTGCTTGAATGTACAGTTCAGAGAAGAGTATTTACAGCACATATTCTGTTTCCTTCTCTTTAGCAGCTGCTGAAGATACAAACAAAAGGACTTGATTAACTTAAAGGGAAGTAAATATAGAACAGAACAGAAAAACATTTTTTGTATTTCATAAATGCAATCTGTTAAGTTCACTGCAATGTTGGGTTAAATACTATGTCTGATCTGTAGGGACTGTATAACTCCTTTTAGCACAATTGGAGCCACACAAGTTAAGATTATGATAAGGATAAATAAAATCATCAACTGCAAATGTCAGCAAGAAGTATCCTTCAAATGTGTGCTGCAGTACACAGTTGGGTAGATGAACTGGGAGCACAGTAGTTTGTCCCTGGTGTCACCAGGATAGGAAATGGGGCACATGTGAGAAAAGATGGACTGGCTTAGAAAACAGGCTTCTCCAGCCTGCACTTACATACCCGTGAGGAAGTCCTTACCCCTCATAAGCTGGCTCATCCCTGTGGGACCTTTAGTTCCTCTTTTATCTCAGTTTTCTTGTCTAAAATCTCTACTTTCTTCTATCCTAGAAGCTTCTATCTTAGAAACTCTGCTTCTAGGATAGTAATATAAAAAGAATTGCAACAGAGATTTTGAGACACTGTCACTCATCAGATATAGGGGACTAGGCAAGAGACCAGGCAGCTCCATATAACTGAGCATAAATCAGCCAAGGTCTGCTAGGGATGGACATGCTCTTTAGAGTAGACCGAAACTGAATAGGAACAATGAGGAACAGGAGCACACGGCAATGCAAAAATAGCCAGAAATTTAAGTCTCCATTAATTTAACATTTCATCAGGGGCATGCAGCTGACAACCTAAAGGTTTTTCTTGAACATTTTTGTAGGCACTAAAAACATATGGTGGTTCTGGATAAATATCGAAAGCAGGCATACATTTATATATGCGTTGACGAGTGATAACATTTACACTATTGATGAGTGATAACATTTACAATGTCTAGACAGGATGGGGGCTTGACTGAGAAATATCTGGCTTAGGTTCAATGCAGGCAGTACAAAGGCTGTGTTTACAGGCGGCAGGAAATGGCCATGGTTGTCTTTACTGAGTCCAGATTTGTCTTTGCTCCTGCAAGCCCATATTCCTCCTTGCAGCAATTTATCTAGGAAATTGTTACCCTTAACTTATTTCGGAATTTTGCTTCAATTACGCAGACAGTGTAGTCCTTGTGTAAAAATATAGTTTTGGTTAAAACATGTTTCACATGTTAGTGTAATCAAAAAAAGGATATTTTTAATGCATAGGTTGGCTGGTGCATGGTAAACCTTTAGCTCCACCTAGGGTTTACCTGAGCCATTTAAAGTATTTATAGCCTTGCCTATATGAAGACTGAACTTGCTGACAATATACAGTTTTAAAATACACACACGTTATAGTCCTGGTAGAGTATTATTGCAAGGGAGCTTGCTAGTGAGTGCATATAGCAACCTGTGATACAGAAGATTTCCAGGTCTTTCTCAGAGGCAATGAAAAGGGTTGATGCTGAATTATGCTCTGGTTGAATTATGACTATCTGGAAAAATTACTTATCTATCTTGTCTTATACCAGCAATTAATATTAGAAATAACACTGAGCATGAAACTGTGCTTCATGCAAAGTAGGAAAAAAGTACTGTAATCAGCAGAAACCACTGTTCTCTGAAATAAACTTTTCTTTGCTTCAAAATTCTGTGGCAGTGTTATCTAGCATTACATAGCTGTTGCATTTGGTTATAGGTATTGTTCTTATTATAAATGCTTTGGAGGTAGTGACATTTTGTTAGGAATAAATACAGGAAAAGTAGAGAATGACTTACGAAGGGAGAATAACTAGGCTGATGTGTCAAGCACAGTATAGGAATATTTCTGTAGCAATCAAACAACTAATTCAGTCTGAGTTGAATAATTTTGAAATTTGCAAGACTTGCTGGAAGCCAGTCTTAGCTTTTTTTCACATGGCTACATATGCATTTTGCAAGGTTTGATAGTGTATAAAATAGTTTTATTTTTTGGGCTTGCATCAATATTTTCTTTCATTTAAACTGTTTGTGCACCCTAGAGCTAATTATCTCTACTAGGTCAATAACGATCTTGATGACATCTGACAAATGTTGTTCAGCAGAGATGTGGCCTGGAGTTTTGAGGGGGACAGCTGTGGCCCAGCCCTGTTCCCAAAACGCGTAAGATTTGCATTTAGTGCAAATCCTCTGCAGCTCTAATGGCAACAGATCTTCTGTTGCGTAGTGGGATGGGTTGGAAAGAGATAAGTGTAGATATGTTACTGTTTGCTGTGAATTAACACCACTAAGTAAGTCTTACAAGTTTGCTTTTGTGAGGAAAAGCATAATCGGAATTATCATCTCTGTTCTTCTGTTTGTTTGCAATTATCATACATTCCCAATTACAGAAATCAGGGCCAAATCTTCATTATGTGTATTCTTGCCTCTGTTAGAGAAAAGTTATCATCACATTTTAGAGATGCAGAACTGAGACATGAAAGGAGTAGGGTGATATTTGTAAGAGGAATAATGTGTGTCCCTACATATTAAGATGCCTAAGTCCAATATTTAGATCTTGCCCAGGAAAATCCTACATCCTCGTACATGGATACCTCGGGTTTCGCTTTTGACCCTTGCAGTTCACTAGTCAGAGGCCGGGCAATGACTGGAGCACTGCTCATGCTCGACTGTGTGGTTCAGCTCTTTAGCTGACACAGTTGGAGGGAGGACGAAAAGCTGATTAAAGAAATCGTCAGCTTGGTTGGGACACTGAGACAAGCTGCCACTATTGCTGTCACCAAGGACAGGTGACCCCTCTCGGAAACCACTGCTGCCACCTCCACCCTCCCCTGGCACTGAGGTCTTGGTCCTCTGCTTGTTTATCCTCTGCAGCACTTGCCTCAAATCCTCGACTTCCCTTTGCAGGGCAGGAGCAGCCAGCACTGTCCCCTCATTTTTGGCATGGCAAAATTTAGTTCTTCCTATACTGCAGAGGAGCCCTGGACCAAATTTTTCCCATGAATAATATAAAGCTCACAAATATTTATTTGCAGAATTAAGGGCTGATTCTTTGCAGAGCTTCCAAACAGCAAATTAAGACCACCCAGAGAAAGTATCAATGACAAACTGCCTTCTCCAGTCCCTTAGGAGTGATTTTTTTTAATTCAGAAGTTTACAACTTGCAGTGAAAGAGAACTCTTGCAATTTTCTGTGACCCTTTGGCAATTTTTAAAAAAATACCAAGCCAAACAAATCTGTCATTTTCTCTTGATCCCCTTTAATGATGAGACACGCGGGAATCTGAAGGAGAGGAAGCTATCTGGAAGAGAGAAAGACGCTGAGATAGCGAGAAGAGTGTGTTAAAATTAATCATTTTTTCTATCCGTGTGCATTTAAGTGGACCAAGGAAACACAGGGCAAAAGGCGGCCCATGCAGTAGTGTCTGCAAGCTAAGAGGCTTCCATTCTTCAAAGCTGATTTTCCAGGCTGGACCATATCACTGCCTTCCCCTGTATTAGTGCTCTGCCAAATCTTCCCGCAGTGGTTTAGGACATGGCTGTCCTATCTGTCTTCCATGACCTTCTCTAAGAGGATAATTTCTTCATAACAGACTATAGCTCAAGATAGCTAGCAGTAACCTAGAGCAAGGATGTGTGTTGTGTCCTACTGACTCTATAATAAATAAAATAAAGGGTGAGCCCCCTTTCTGACCGAGGCTGTGGCTGTGGGTAGTGGTGCTGCCCGCAGCTACTCTGCTGTAAGCCTTCTGCTGAAGGGACTTCAGCTCCGCTTGCGCCGCAGAACGCAGCTGCGGCCCCTTTTTGCGGGAGGGAAGGCCCTTTTACTGTGATTGCAATTGAGAAAATAAGCTGGTGGAGTTTACTGATGAGTTTCCTAGGTGCTTAAATATACTGTGATAGTACGTGCAGAGCCTAAGTTCAAATGAGATGATTCTGCAAAGTATGAACAGGGGTATCTGGCTAATTTTAAAAGTGCCCATTCAGTATTCGGGTTGGTGAAAAAAAGAATGCTCAGAAAAAATTATATTCTTCACTGGAATAAATTAGCATATCTGACTTTTTTTTTGAGACTACGCAAAGGCATGGGACTCCACTGTGGATGAATAGTCTCCTGATATACTATTTTAAAAATCCATTCCATGTTTCAATCACAAGAGCTGAAAAATAGTGCTAAAGACTGTGTGTAAGAGCAGGCATGTGTGTGCATATATATATGGATATCAGTATATTCATATCTTCTGCTATGAGATACATATATATACATGTATATATGTATACATATACACATGAACACACACACACACACACACACACACACACACACACATATATATACATGTATCTGTATCTCATACCAGAAGATATGGATATACTGATACTGATACAAAAGACTTATTTATGAAGGCCACATTATTTTGTTCTTTGAAATATTTAAATATATTTCTTTTTTGTTTAATATTTGAGTGTCAGACATCAGCTTAGAACAGTTCCTAGTGCTTAATTATACAAGGGTACAAGCTTGACTCTTTGTTTTCCTTTGCCTGAAAGACCCGAATGGCTTCGTTTTCCTTAGTTTTGAGGAGAACTTTTCAGTATTAAAATACTTGATTTCTAAATCTAATCTTATCTACCGATACAAAACTGTAAGTCAAACAGAAGGTGATATATTAACCTAAAAAAAAAATTATTGCAGTGCTAAGGAGTTAGGATTTTGATTAGCTCTATACCTATTCTTCTGAAGACAGGGAAAGTGCTTTGCACTCACATAAAGATTCAGTTTGTCATGAAACTGTTCATTTTAGTATTTGGCTTGTGTCATCCTTGTAGAGAAACTACATTAAAATTCCTTGTGCTTTTATGACAGTTCTGAGATAGCTTACTTAGATTACGTTACTAAAAAAATAAACCACACACAGGTTTCTGTAGGCATACTGTGCTGTGTATAACTATTTGTCTATGAAAGTTAGCATTCATCTAATGATGTGAAACGTAGAACTCAGATGCAAGCCTTTAATATGTCCAGGTAATAAACTGGTCCTGTGTTATTGTGGTTAAAAAAGAACAAACATGCATGAAGCATCCTCTCAGCAAATAAATTAGTATATTCTGTATACTCAAGTTAATGATTTGTCTTCCAAAGTGTGTTTTGGATGACAGGAAGGAAGTGATCAAAAGAAGGGACTGAACAAAGATGGAAAATGGGAGAAAGGAGAATGCTGGAAGAACAGACCGAATGAGGGGAAAATGTGTCACTGTAATAAAAGCATTCATAGAAAGTTACTTTGAACAGGAGCTTAGAGACTACATAAGCAGTCATGCGTGGTTTATTTTTTGTTTTTTTCGTCTTTTTGTTTGGGAAAAAGTTTACAATAAATCAATCTTTTAGGACTTAATAAAATTAATTTAGATGATAAGAATATTAAAAGTGGTTGATACATGTATGAGTGACTCTCTCAAAAGGTCTAGGCCTGGGGCAATATATCTGAGCCTGTAGCTTATCTGTATCTATCCATCTGTCTATCCGTATAAATATTTTATGACTCACATACAGCTTCAAGTAAGGAGTACTTACTGTGGGTAACTGTGTAGTAACTATGGGTTATGACGATCAAAATCTTTTTTTTTTTGTTTTATCCTTTACCACTTAATAACATTTCAGTCATATGATCTAATAATAAAAAAGCAGGAGAGGATTTACCAATTCTCTGTCTAATACTAACTGACCATGTGGACTTGTATTTTCAATTTGTTGGGGTATATGGCTCACTTTAGGAGCCAGAGGCACACCTTTTGGAAGCAGTGACTGAGAAAGTAGTAAAAGCAATGAACTACTGAACCTGCAGTCCCAGGGCAACATTTTGGCTAACACAGAAAAGTCTGTCCTGAGATATGGAGCATGAGAACATTGGCTTGAAGTTAGAGATGTGATATTACCATGCTATCTGTATTGCTAGTTTCCATTGCTGGAAAACAGCAATAAATCCTTGTGTTTGCAAGCTACAATAGATGTTGGAAAATGAGAAGGAGTTCAGAGAAGATCTGCAAGAATAATTCAAAGCCTAAGAAAATGCAATGTGTTTATCTAATTCACAAGAAGAGTAAGAAACTGTGCAGTTATGCTCTCTGTAAGACATTCATCTTATACAGTTCTAGATATCTGCAGCTTAACTTTCTATAGCTGAGCTAATTATCTAAACTTCTGTGAATGTCAGCAAATAAATAAATCACTTCTGCTGTGCTGTTCATCTCAACTTGGAATAAAGGTTAAAATATGTCATGTGATCTTAGTAAAGGTGTTTGTTGCTATTGATTGACTATAAAGCAAGTCTAGAGAAGTAACTCACATGCAAAAGTTGACAGTGCAGATGTCCAAGGTGACCAAGGTGAGATGAGTCCTACTCTTTGTGTACA
This sequence comes from Struthio camelus, assembly GCF_040807025.1. Lineage (NCBI taxonomy): Eukaryota > Metazoa > Chordata > Aves > Struthioniformes > Struthionidae > Struthio > Struthio camelus. Next base: position 209,222,681 of record NC_090942.1, read on the forward strand.
CTCACGAGAAGTAGCTGCCTGATAGCAAAGTGCTGATAGTTTACCAGACAAAAGCATAAGAAGATGCAAAAAAACTATTGATGCTCACAAATGTAAAATGGAAATGTAGAATTATTTCTCTTGTGTTAGCTCAGCAAGTTATTTTCTTCTTTCTTTTCTTTTCTAGAATGATTACAAGAAATTGTCTATGCAATGCAAGGATTTTGTGGTTGGACTCCTTGATTTGTGCAGAAACACAGAAGAAGTGGAAGCAATTTTGAATGGTGACGTCGAGATGAATCATAATAACGGAGAGCATGGCCGCCCCAGCCTTAGCCGCTTAAAACTTGCCATTAAGTACGAAGTGAAAAAAGTAAGCCGATATGTTGATCAAACAGAAGTGTAAAGTAGTGAGGGGGGTGTTATACTGTACCATTATTAAACATTTATGGTACAGTAGCCCCTGCCACTGCATGAACATTTCAGCCCTTCTGCAAAGTGTATTTTTCAAACAAAAGAATTTTTGCCCCACGTAGCCTGCAATGTAAACAGGAAGCAGACATGCAGGCTACTGCACGCAGTGAGTATGAAAGCTAATGGCTCTGAGAAAATATGTAGTTAGATGCAGAATTTGCAGCTATTTGCTTGTTAGTGGCATTAAACTACTTCTAAAGAAGATGGAAGAAATTTGCACCACTTCTGAAACCTGGAAAAGAACTGCATTCAATAAGAAACAGAGGACAGAGCACCAGTCCTCTGCACTGTATGATAATAAACACACATTTTTGACATGCTATTATGGCTTGTTCAGAAAGTTCAGAAAACTTAGCTCACAGGAAATGTGTATTTCTCGGCAACAATGACCAGAGACACAATCTAGATATAACAATACAGGGATTCTTGCGTCTGAAGAGCAATGGGCTCCAGGTAGCATTGAATGCATGAGTTATGTTTAGTCCTTCTTTGATTTACTTTATATTTCCATTGCCAGTTTAAGGCTCTGGTCTGTACCTGGAATGCCCTTGGTGAGTAGGATCTAGCTGAGTTGGTAGCTACACCAAGATGTTTGAATTTCCTGGAAAGCTTCTCTTGGATAAGGGAGGTTGCAGAGTTGCAGGTGAAGCATCAGCGAGCCAGAGAGAAATTGTTTGTATGAAGAAGTGTGTAAAAATGAGGGACAGGAGGGTTCCGCAAAGGAATATACATCAAAAGGAGATTAGCCTAATGCAGAGCTGAGCTGTTTCCCAGCAAAGCAGAAAAAAGCTTGTATTTAGCCAGAAGAGGCAAAGCGAATCGGAATTCTTAAAAATCCAGAGTGGACTGAATATGAAGATCCAGTTTGTCTGGGAAGAATTACAGATTTTTTACAAAAATCCAGTTGTTCACATCTCTGTGCGAAATATTAAATATTTAGATGTGGACAGTATTTACTGCATTTGTGAGGGGAAGAAAAGAAGAAGAAAACCATTTTGAATCAGCAGCTACAGCACTGAATGCAAACACTTGGAAAACTAAGTTTGGAAAGCTAAAATTAGCTGAAACAACTTTCAAAGGAAAAATATCACATTGACCTTGTTTAAGTCTTAATGAATGTGAGCTTTCTTTGAACGCTTTCTCCTGCCTGTTCTGTAAAAGGGACATTTCTTTCACCCTCAGCCAATCATCCTTAAAACATAGGGAATTATTCTGGAAAAAAATTACTGGTTTCAGTTAAATTTTGGAATGTCTAAATACTCCAGATTTAGACTTAAAGTTTGCGATGCAAAGGAATTCCACTGTCTATTAATATCTACCTTTGTAACATGCTTCTTATACTCTCTAGAGGTTTTGACAGAAAAGAGGTTATAGGCCAGACTTCTTAGTTTTGCAGTGTTTGTCCATAATATTCCAGAAGTACTGAGTTATAAATAGCCTTCAGCTGATTTCCTGCAGTAGTGACAGCTGTATCCTTATGTCAGCTGAAAAACTGGTATTTTCTACGTTAGCATGTGAAAACAAGGCATATTCTCTTTCGTAGCTGAAGACTACATGGCATCCTCTGCAGAGCAGAAGGACTTCAAGTTTTAGAACATCTGACATAGTAACACGAAAATTATAAGTGTCAGAAGCAAGTGGAGTTTGCCCAGAGTCAAGCTGATGGGTAATTACTGTTAGCTGGAAATTGTTAGTTTGTGGTGGAACACTGTCAATGAAATCATCGTTTTTTAACCTTAAAGGTTTTTTGCTGCTAATAGCAAGGTGCCTGTACTCTGGGAGATTATTCTCATCAAAAAACTTTTCCCTGTACCCTTGCTGATGCTGTTTTGAATATTAGCTGAACTGTTGTTACTCCCACATTCTTAAAGCACTCCATACAGCTAGTATTTTAATAAGTGATATTCTGATAATAATGTTCTTTTGTTGTCTTCCTTTTCTTTGTCATAGTTTGTGGCACATCCAAATTGCCAGCAGCAACTTCTCTCAATCTGGTATGAGAATTTGTCAGGTTTACGACAACAGACGATGGCAGTGAAGTTTCTAGTTGTTCTTGCTGTTGCTGTGGGACTGCCATTCCTGTCAATGGCTTACTGGATTGCTCCTTGCAGTAAGGTCAGTCTGTGTAATCTCATAATGGCATTTTAACAACAGCTACATCATCTGCATGTAGGTTCCTATCTCACCAAGACGAAGCACGGGTACAAATTATTGATGTTCTTCAATAATACATGCTATTTTAGATGTATGATGATGGAACGGCTGCAGAATTACATGTTCCGGCAATTGTAATTAGTATAGGTAAATGTGTTGTGTTAAATACAATGAATATTATTGAATACAATGAATGGCTTATCAACTGTTGCCTTGCAGAAACCGTAATTCGGAAACAATGAGTTTAGTCTATTCCTCATTTTGTTGTTGTATCAATAAGATATATATGTTAACTAAATCAAAAAGAAATCAATTAATAATTCCACAAAATCTGAAGGAAGAACATTATGAAAAGTAAGTGTTTCCCAGTAAGTAAGAAATTGCCTTTTTGAGGATTCCTACAGTATTATTACTGAATAATGAAGCTGAATGAATGTCCCTGGTCTGTATTTTGTTGTGAGTACTCCTACTACCTGAAAAGTAATAACAGAAAGATAGCCGGTCCGGATCCTAACAAATGCTGAAAGTCCTCGTATCCCATTGACTCCAAGCTAGACTAAGTGTAAGCTATGAGTTGATTCCGGTTAGCTCAAAGGGCAGGTTATAAACTTCAACACAATAAAGCTGACCCCGTGCTTTTATTTGGTGGTTAAAAATAAATGGATACAAGTTGCTGAAATGCGAATACCAGAAATTGAAATAATCATCAGCAGTTTCCCAGAAGTCATGCATCCACCAAGGAGAACTGTGTTGTTCTGGAGTCACTGAAGTAACGATGAGTTAAATTTAAGTTAACATTAGATGCTCTGGATTTTAGCAAACTCTGCCCCCTGCAGCCACTCGGTAACTTATTTTCTCTGAAGTCTGTTTCCAAAACTTCAGTAGAAAACAGCTGTTGAGTTCTCTAAAGACTGCAGAAAAATCACTCACACTGTTTATTTCCCGCAAATACAATGTATGAGGTTCCTAGCAGCCATGCAAAAGCAAATATCTGATCTCATCTTTCACAGCTATGACCTGCTGGATTGTCAAAAATCAGTAAGGCTCATTATAGTTCGCGAGGCTTTTGGAGCAGTCACGCAGCCTTGCCTGCATCCATTTATAATGTACTGTTGCTTGGTTTTGAATCCTACCGCTGTGTCTCTGTTTGGAAGCGATGTGCAATAGAGCGCATTGCCGCTGAGGATGGGAGAACCTTGCAGAACTTTGTATTGAAGCTCAGCTTTCGCTGGTCACTGTCCTTTTTAAGTGGACACTGATGAAAGTTTTCCCTGGAGAGTATATCAGAGGTAAAAAAATGGGATGCTGTAAAGGGTATAAAGGATGTAAAGGTGCCCAGAGAGGTTGTGGAGTATCCTTCCCTGGAGATGCTCAAAACCCTCCTGGACGCGATCCTGGGCAATGTGCTCTAGAAGACCCTACTTGAGCAGGGGGATTGGACTAGATGATCTCCAGAGGTCCCTTCCAACCTCAACCATTCTCTGATTCTGTGTACTACTGGTCAGTGGTCACAGTATAACTTCCATGCGTTAAGCAGGTGGAAGAGTCCTGTGTACATATACAGAGTTCAGGGCAAGAGGAAAGTCGAAAGAGAGACCTGAGGTCTTTGTGTTTCTTTTTACTGTTCTGTGAGAGGAGAAAGAGGGCTTAGGGTTGGGGATTTTTTGGTCATATTTTTCTTTCTTTTTTTTCAATCTAGACAATAAAAATAAGTTATATCATTTTCACTTTTCTGTATGGTGACTAGGGGTTTTATGAATACTTTTGTCTAAAACAGGCCTTCAGAATCACAATACTTTAGTTACCGGTTTTCAAATACAGCAGTGAATTATTTATTTGTCTTTGTTCTTCAATGACTTATTAGATCTTAAAGTCATTTAAAGACATCTTAAATCCTGGAAAAGCTGTTAAGGTTCAGTGGACAGCATCCTTTAAGGTGGCATATTATCTGTTACTGTGTAATCCTCTTTTCCTGTGATCTATATGTTAAATGTTTTTTGTTTCATTATATTCTGCAAATGTGAAAACTAATCTACCTCACCAGTCACAATTTGTTATCTTGTGCTTCACTCATACTTAAAAATCTGTTTCTTTTGTTTTTTGAAGACAGAAACGTTCACTGTTTGATCAAGATGGATCTAATATGACTCGAAAATTAAAGAAACCATGGCTCCATGGCTCCAATGCAAAACATTTTCTGGAGCAACATAGGCCAACCAATATATGAATTAGTGGAATTTTGTAATTATTTCTATCTCTTACCGAGATAAAGTGCCCTTTGTTTTTCCAGCTTTGGCACTAAAGGCCACAGTTGTGGAGGAGAGCTAAAATATTGAGAGAAAGTATTAATGGTGAAAATAACAGTGGAATTATTCTGACGTCTCTCTTTAAATTCTCATGCTATGGCTCTACAAAAGGCAAACAAGGAGCAGCCTTATTGTCTTCACAAGAGCGTTTGCAGCATCTCAGTCATTTACCTGTTTAGCTAAACAGTTTCCTGTTTAGGAAAAAGTTAGTCAATCTGAGCTTGGACCACAGATGTTGAATGGGGAGTTTCACGTCATGAAGAAATTTGGTAGCATTCTCTGGGCAGAATCCAGTCGATTTGGCAGGAATTTGCTAGTGATGGATGTTGGAAGGACCAAAGGCTGCCCCTGCTTTGAGTTTCGGCCAGCGTTCCACTTGGAGGCACTCTGACGATTGCCAACTCTTTGCTTTTTTCTTCTAGAAGATAATTCAGTGTAACTCCAAACATAATTAATCCCAAACATTTAGAATACTGTTTTGTTACATGGCATTTTGAAAGAGTAAAATTTATTTTCTGTTATCTCCGAGAATCTTTAATACCTTTGGCAGAGCTGTTTAGCTATAATTAGTAATAGAATTCAGATTTTTGGGCTTTCTGAACTTCTAAGTAATTTGATCAGCTTATGGGCAAGACAAGGAATCTGAATTTGAAATTCAGTGTTTTTTCCCTGTTTCAAACAGGGGATTGGGGTTGGGACTGCTAAAGAAACAATTTGATCAGTCCCTCCATAGTTCCAGGAGCAGTGTTCTCGGGGTTATATACATTCCTCTTTTGCACTGTGACAGAGGAAATGAGATTGACCGTGATGTCCAATATGTGAGGATCTGGGGAACTGTTCTTGCTTGAAAAGTATGTACGTTAACCCATTTTGTTAATAGGCCTTTTTTTACCTTCTTGACAGATGTGTCACCTAGGGTCATATTTTATCTATTTTATATCAACACAATTCTCCATAATTTTACAGTACTGAATATTTCTGCAGAATCACATGAGGGGCAATAACGTAAATCACTGATTCCAGTCCCCTGCAATTTCAGGTGATCCTATAATAGACTAATGTACATAAAATAATTCACAGAACAACTGTTCTGTGTCTTGTCCTTCCTAACAACACAACTTATAAAACACTGCCCAAAACTCTATAGCAACCTAAAGCACAAAAGATCAGAAACAATTTAAAAATAAAAAAAAGAACATGTTACAGAAAGAGGTTGAGGACATGCAGAACTTCATGTCCTTGGTCTCTGTAGCGGGAGGGAATTTATTATGTCAAAATGTGCACTGAAAGCATATTAAAAAGGGACTCTAGCTTACAGAAAACTCTCAACAGCTTGCAAAATCATGCCTCATCTTTACATTTTCCTCTTTCTTTCCCTGATTTCATATTTTCTGACCTTTATCTTCTCCATAAAGAGGTTCAAAATTACAAAACTGCCGTTTTAAGATTTTCTTGGGTCATTTTTATATATCGGTGTCATCATAACTTCCAGCATCTGTGTAATCAGTTCAGCTGTAATCAGTTCTGTTTCTATGAAGTTTTTATTATATAGAGTAAAGACTTTCCTGTCTTTTTTGAGGTGTGGGGGGTAGGATTTAATTCTTATAAATTTAATATTTTTTATAACTGATATATTAACATTTCTTCCTTCAGTATATTTTCTTCTTTTCTGGCTGTGTCTCTTTCTGATATCTATCTTCTAACCCATCTTCGTTTATGAACACAAGCATAACGCATTTAAAAGGACACTGTCAAGGTGTCAAGGTATCATTTTCCAGCTCTGCTTTATTTTCTGTTGTTTATGACTACCCATTGCTAGCTTGAAATAAAATCTCCCGTGACAAACACGTGTTCTCCTTGTAGTTCACACAACAATTTGTTATTAAAGATCATCTCATGAGGCTGAAGGAATTCTTTCTTACAAAATAAAACATTCATTTTATTAAATGGAGGAAATATGATGAATGGCATGGGTTTGCAAAATAATATGTAAAAGAGGAGGCAGCTCAAATTTTGGGCCTGCTAACCTTGACAGTGTTCCTTTAGTAGTATTTATTTTTGTATTTGTCTAGGTTTTTTAATGTTGTCCGTGTTTAAGACTTTACTACTGCATCCTCTGCTGCATCCTGCTCTTTGCTTCTGTAAAAGCTGTCTGTAAAGTCAACAAAATTCTGACTTTGATATTGAAACAATTGTAGCAAAAATATTTACAGCAATAAATTATTTTTCTGCCTTCCCCTCCCTTTTCAAAAGAACGCAAATTGTTTTCTGTTTTACTGGGGATCCGTGACACTTGCTTTGACTTCTTTACATGGCATTTTTGTCACATGCAGCTATTGTCTTCATCTAAAATAACAGAGGAACATTTTTCTGCAGCTGCCAACTAAGTGAATTAGCTAAGATTTTTACTAAAAATATAGGCATTCTCAAAACATTCCCTGTAGTAAATAATTTCTAGAAGTTCAGCCTCATGTGAGTTTACATGGAACGTTGCGGGTTTTTAAGCGTCACGCTAAACCATCACGAAGTTCTATTTAGTCACCACAACGCTGAGGACGTTTCCACTGAAAGACTCAGAGAGGAATGCAAGATACTACAGAGTTATAAACAAAACCTTTTGAGGCCTACTGATGTTTTCTTTAAGTGAGGACAGGTTGGAAAAACGGCACAATAGACGCACTAAACTGTGTATCCTGTCAATTAGGAGGCAGAATACTTCAGTTATAATTTACTGCTGGTGGTAATTTAATGTTTTTAATAAGTGTCAAAATCCCATTTTCTTTGCTGCATCACAAAGGTCATTAGAATGTAAATTAAAAGAATTTTAACAATAAAAAGAAATATTTTTCTTCATTATCTAAAATAAACATAAAGTTGTGCCAAAGGAATAATAGAATAATTTGAAAACATTGAGTTAAAAAAATATATGGTGAAACTGAGTAACAAAAATATCTTCCTGAAATTAGCATATTTATTTTAAAGGTAACTATCAGCATGGCATCATAGTGCACATACTTCTTCTAAATATATATTTCTCTGTGTTACTGCTCTTTTTATACCTGCATATTTTGGAAGGAGGTGATACAATATCTTTGTTTTTATAACCTGTGTTGCAGCTGGGGAGGATCATGCGTGGACCATTTATGAAGTTTGTGGCCCATGCAGCCTCTTTCACCATTTTTCTTGGTCTACTAGTCATGAATGCAGCTGACAGATTTGATGGCACCAAACTCCGACCCAATGAAACAACAGGCAATGTAAAACAGCTATTTAGGATGAAAACATCCTGTTTCTCATGGATGGAGATGCTAATTATTTCTTGGGTAATAGGTAAAGATTAATTTTTACTTAAATTTATCTTACCATGATATCAGTGAAACCAGGGTTCTATTTAATCCATTGCTGTTAATGATATTATGTGTAAAAATTGCAACAAAGGCGGTTTGTTCAACTGGCTGCATTCCCTGGCCTACAGTTTCTTCCTGCAGACCTTCAAGCGTGCCTAGCTAATAAGATATGTTCAGGTCAAGGACGTAGGTGAAATCTACAACAGCTGAATATGAATGAATACAGTTTTATGAATATAAAAGAGAAATGTCTACAACTTCTTTGTTAATATGATTCTGGCTGAGTGTCAGTTCCCAAGGGGAAAGATTTCCACATCATGGGCCAAGATTTTTTGTGTCCAGTTGTCCCTTTCTGCCAAGATTCCCTTGTTTTATAGATATTCCCTCAGAATTAGTAGAATACAGGTGAAAGCATTGTTATTTGACAAAAGAGAAGCAGAATCTAGGTCCCTGAATATTCATTGTTAGATTTTTCTATCCCAAAGTAGGCATGAAATGAATGGTGCGAAGAGTATTGACCCATTCAATGCTGATTAGTGTAAGAACCTGAGCACAGACCCTCAGAAATGTTTTAGCTATCTCATTGCTATTTACAGGTCTAATTCCATGTATTCCAGTAGGGTTTAGGCACCTAAATATTTTGAGGACCTGAGTTCTGATTATTAGTTAAGTGAGAGAGTTAAAAACAAGCTAAGTAACATCTTTTTCCATTCAAGAATTTATGCATATAAAACCTTTTAATTTATGAACTTTCTATGATTGAAATTGAAGCCATTTGTACATAAACTGATTCTTATAGCTTTAAAAGACATTGACAGGCTTTATTTTATCACTTGGCTGAATATAAATGAATATGGTTGTGTATTTTGGGAATAACGTAGCCCTTAGATTTCCAAATATTCTATAAATTTCAATGATTTTATCTGTTAATAAGGGAGTAAATAATGATCTTTCAACTTGAGGAGTTTTAGCTTGCTGATTTAATTGATATTTGTTTCAATGTCATACATAAGCAGGTAGAGTTTTTTGGAAAAGGGACTCAGTGCATGCTAATGTAGCATTGCATTTTAATTACTGTAGTTAATGTTGTAATTGGTCTTACCAGGAAAGTGACTAAAAGGGCCTCCAGACAATTTCTTTAAGTATTGTAAAAAATGGTGACATTATTCCATTTTTTTTTTTTATTAACTCTCTTTAGAATCCTAGGAATTCAGTTCATGATTAAGAAAGTTTTGTCTTCAAAAGGAAAATTATTTGCTCAATAGAAAGGATATAATAAATAAATATTATATTCCTATATTTGATTATTAACGCAAGAGAGTTAGGAATCAAATGCAACCTTTGCCTTATTGGAGAAGCAATGGGTCTGATTCTTACATGCTCATTTGTCACATATACTTGCAATTTCAGTAAGACAGACTATAGCCACGGTATGCTGCAAGTGAAGAAATGCTGGTTCTGCTATTTGTTCTGCCAGTGTTATATGACCATGCTAGAGCATTTCAGTCTCTTTCCATGTCTGTAATGGATGGGGAATACTGACGTGCCATTCTTCTATTCAAAAACTTTTGGAGTTATACAGGAAAAAACACTATGAAAGATTGTTATTACTCCTCACATGAGAAAGAAGTACTGGCATGTATATGAACTTGCTGGTCCAAGGATTGTAATGTGCATTCGAACTCCCACTGATCAAAATGGTTTTGAGCATGACTGCAACCAGGAGCGTACCCCATAAATAATAAAATATCAAATAAAATGAATGCGAAGCTAAAAAGAACACACAGTTTTCTCTGTTCTGTGTTACACAGGTATGATATGGTCTGAATGTAAAGAAATTTGGTCTCAAGGTCCAAAGGAATACCTTTTTGAGTTATGGAATATGCTTGATTTTGGTATGTTAGCAATTTTTGCAGCATCATTCATAGCAAGGTTTATGGCGTTTTGGCATGCTTCCAGAGCCCAGAACTTTGTTGATGCAAATATGAAAGATCTGACAAGTCCCACACTGGAGCCCAACATAAAATACTACACTTTGGGTGAGTTTATTGCACACAATTAAGATTTACTTCTTGAACCAAGAAAAACTGCTCTGCTGCTCTGCTGTTCGTAAGTCTCCAACAGTTTATTTCCGTAACGTGTTGCTTAGAAGATTCCCACCCCTGTTTCTCTTTCTCATCCCAATTATATGATCACTGTTCCCTTTTCTATGCTCATGCATTTCTTTTGGGGGGCTATTCTAGAGACTAGAGCACTGGAATGATGTAGGTTAAAATTACCCCCATCCTCACCCCATACCCTTTTAAAGGTATTTTAATCCAGGTCATTTCATTGATTCAGTCACAAACCTATCCTGCAAACATTTGTGTTAGCAGAGCTGAGATCGTGGTGTACTGTAATCCAGAGATAAACCTAAACAATGAAATTTAGAAACATTGTAAACTGTCTTTGCCAACAGAGCCAATGTATTTTTTAACTACAGCCTAATTCTTTACTTAGAGACTCCATTATACTATTTTCATATTTCTCAAACTATTCTCTGTGCCAGTAGGAGATAAAAAATGTTAATAAACTTGCTTGGCATATAGGAGAAATGAGTAGAAGCTATATAGCCCAAATTAGAAAAGGTTGAGCTCTGTTTATATGTGCTCAGACGGACACATCTCTCTTCCGATATTTTTCTCTAGATATTGAATTACATTGATGTATATCAATACCTCAAATACTATTTCTGATAGTATTCATTATCCAGAGTGTAGAAAAAGCAGAGCAATTAATAAATGTTCCAAAGCCTATTAAATTGTAATTTTCTAAATTTTTCTTTCCAGTTAAAAAATACAGATAGAAAGTTATAAAGCATCTAGTTAAATATTAGTTCAGTTTTAAATGATATTCCCTTGAAAAACTTGCAAACAGGGATTGCTGTTTATGTTCACAGTTTCTGGACATGACAAGCGCTAGTCTTTTATCTCATTTAAGCGACACAATATTGTATTACCTAGCATGGCGGTTTCTGTTGGCATTAGTCATGAGTACTGACTCTCTTTTGCAGTTAAGCAGACTTGAGCTTTTTTTCAGTGTGTGCATGTACATCACAGTCTGCTTGTAGCACATCTATGTGTGTTAATACTAGCATGGATAATATTCATAGCAAATAATTAGTGGCTAGGTTTTATCATAGGCTTGTAAACACAGTGCAGCTCTTCTGGAGACCTGAAAGACGTGTGTCTCATAGCCCGTACTGAAACACCTGCCATCGCATCTTTGCTTTTAGTTGTCCATGTGATAGATAAACCTAGCGTAGGCATGTCTAGTGATGCTAAAATACACAGTATTTTGCTATATAAGCATTTTGCTCATTTGAATTCAGTGTGTAGCAGGCTTTACAGTGAGACGTATGACAAACTCAGGCTCAATAAACTAAAGAATATGCACGTCTGCAAGAAATGAACAACAGCTAACAAGGCAATGCATAAATACTAGTTGAACCTTTGTTACACTTTAAATCACATAGTCTTTCATTTGTTTGTCATGTCATATGAATATTGGCTTGGCAGTTAAGTTCCTCAAAGAATATCATTTTCTGTTATATGTAAGGACATGTTGATGCGTGAAAGAGTGATAGAAATGGGTGTTTGTTGTAGGTCAGGAAAAGATTGCCATCATTTCACTGTAAATAAAAGATGGAATAGATGGAAAAACTGGAGAAGCATCATAGTTCCCACCATCCTCTGAGTTTGTGAATGACACTTTTTGATTTCAGCTCCCTACATCTAAACAGTTCATTCTGGATAACATAAACAAATTAGATACATATTTCTAATTTGCTCTGTTCACTTTTCTTCACTTGACACTATAAGCTGAATTTTACTTAAACTAGTCAGGATTCAACTCCAAAAAATTACTTCAGCTGCCTTTCTGGATGTTTTAGTTGTCTGCATTTCCTTTATAATCTGTGGAGATCTAATCAATACAGTCAGTGGAGCTGTGAAAAGGATTTAGATATACCGTGGCTCAATTCAGTTGGCCAAGGATAAGTGACTAGGGCCATTTGAGTAGCCAAAGGTCTTCTCCCTGGCCTCCAGCAGCTTCTCCAAAAAGACCTCTCATAGATCCAGACCTGTTCAGCTATCTCAGATACCCTAGGCTTCTCTTTTTCCCTCCTTCCCTCCCATCTCTCTCTCTCATCTCTCATCAGTAGATGCAATAGCATATCACTTTTGTGTCAGTCTTATCAAATTCTCTTCCTTTCTCTCACTATATTTCTGACAGCATCTTCATGTAAAACATTTGCTGAGCACTGTGAAGCAGTGGCCATTCACTGCTGGCACTGTTTGAGCGGTCATACTTGGCACATGGAAGCTCAAGTTAATAAGAATCTGAGTATTCACAGCTCTTAGTGATTTCACTTAAAGGAGGAAGTAGGTTTTCTATGTTTCTTAACTTCCAAAGGGTAAAGCCTAGCTTCTCCTTACTTTTAGACAGCAAAGCCTTATAATTTGTCTTCTTGTGAAAATTATTGAAAATACACAATGCAAAGTGCAATTAAAGGAAAAAAGAAAAGCTGTGAAGATGGTACCTCAACTGTTTCGAATTTCCATAGCTCCATCGCTTTCAATTTACACTGACTCTGGTTTACTCTTCTGTTACTCACCAAAAGGGAGTAATTAAGTGAGCAACCTAAGGTGGGCATGAAAATCTGACAGAAATTCTCATCTTTTGTTTCTAGCCAGAATAAACTGGGATCCGTCTGATCCTCAGATCATATCTGAAGGCCTGTATGCAATTGCAGTAGTATTAAGTTTCTCCAGAATAGCCTACATCCTGCCAGCTAATGAAAGCTTTGGACCCCTGCAGATATCGCTTGGCAGAACTGTGAAAGACATCTTCAAGTTCATGGTCATATTTATCATGGTATTTGTGGCTTTCATGATAGGGATGTTTAATCTCTATTCCTACTATCTGGGAGCAAAAAAAAATGAAGCATTCACAACGTAAGTACAACTGTAATGATTGTGGGCTATTTTTATGGAAAGTCGGTTGCTTGCATTGTACGTATTCAGTTACTAATTGTTGTATAAGGCTTGCATGTTTTATAAAATCTCCTATTAGACTGAGTGGTAATTTTCTCTCTTGGTCTGGTGCTGACAAGATATTTTTGAAGTCAGAGAATCAGCTCTTGATCCCAATAACATTGATAAATCAGAAAGGACGGGCTGGGAAGGCAAGAAGGAGTTGCCCTTCATGTGAAGGAGCAGCAGGAATGCAGGAAACTCTGCCTTGGGATGGACAATGAGCCAGTTGAGAGCTTATGGGTCGGGACTAGGGCAGATCAATGTTGGTGATTTTGTGGTGGGTGTCTGCTACAGACCGTCTGATCAGGAAGAAGTGGGTGAGGCCTTCTTCAGACAACTGGAAGAAGCCTCACAGTCACAAGCCTTGGTCCTCATGGCGAATGTTAACCACCCCAGTATCTGCTGGAGGGACAACACAGCAGGGCACAAGCAGTCCAGGAGGTTTCTGGAGTTCATAACTTCTTGACACAGGTGACTGAGGAGCTGACAAGGAGAGGCGCTTTGCTAGACATGACATCTACAAACAAAGAAGAACCAATTGGGGATGTGAAGATGAGGGGTACTCTTGGCTGCAGTGACCATGAGATGGGGTTCAGGATCCTGAGAGAAGAGACCAAAGCAAATAGCAGGATCACAACCTTAGACTTTAGCAGAACAGACTGTGGCTTGTTCAGGGACCTGCTTGGAAAAATCCCATGAGATATGGACCTGAGGAAAGGGGGATGCAAGAGAGCTGATTGATTTTCAAGAACCGCCTTCTCCAAGCTCAAGATTGGTCCAGCCTGATGTGCAGGAAATCAAGCAAAGGTGGCAGAATATCTGCATGGATGAGTAAGAAGCTCCCAACTAAACTCAAGTATGAAAAGGAAGCATATAAAAAGTGGAAGCAGGGACAGGTGACCATGGAAGAATACAGAGACATTGTCCAAGTGTAAAAGGACATGATTAGGAGAAATAAAGCCAAAAATTCAGTGATTCTATAAAGAATCTGGAGTTCCAGTGGGATAGGGAAGAAGCAGCCAGTGAGATTCGTAAGACTCAAGTCTCAATGTTAGATTTATAAGCTATGCTTTTTTTAGGCAGAGGAATAAGGAGACTTTTTTTTTACAGCTCCTAAAGGATACCACAGTCTGATGTCAAGATATTTGTATTGGAGAGGCTTATAAAAAAGATATATTTCCAAACGCTTGCACAGCACTGTACATATGTCAGATGACTCTGAAACATAAACATTTTACTTTTTTCATATTTTAATTTTAAATGTAATATAGCACTCCATGGGTAAGGAGCTGTTCAGGGATTTGGAGACATAGGCTGGGTCAAGCCCTGCAGGATGGCATCCGGCCAGCGAGGGCAGTCTGCATCGGGCACAGCACAGCAGCATACTGGCTCCCCAGCAGCATGTGGGAGCAAGTCTGATTTCTTCATGAAGTGCCATTTTTATATATAATTGAAGCAGGCTTAAACACCATATTATAAGGGACAAAATCTCATTTAAAATGTTTCATTTAAGACAACTCTGTATATTCTTACTAGCAAAAAAAATGTCTAAGACCTGTTTTAAGCTCTGGGACTCTATAATTTACTATGACAAGGACCTGTTACACCTTGTGAGGAGAAAATGTATTTCCTTTTTATCTTTTTTTTTACTTTTTTACTCTTAATTGCATTTATTGTTCTTTCTTCTCCCACCATAACAGAAGTTCTGAATCTACTCTCTCTATCTATTAGCAGTCATTTGGTATATTTTGTTATGCCTCGCCTTTTTAGCTGTGATTTTAAGATAAATCATTTGAGCGGAAACTCACCCTGTTCTATGCCCTACAGTCCTTACCCGCTTAATTTCTGGCTGTCAAGGTGTTCAAGCAGCAGTTTTTATGAAGCATAGTCAGCCAGGAAAATAAACTTTGCCAAGAGGGAAAAAAATAATTATTGCTTTCTTTATTATTATTAGTTCTTATAATATATAAAGTACCTAAAACTGCAATTCATTGATGGACTATGAATAAATTATAATCAAAGGGGTAGCTTCACAACTGAAAAATGACAAATTTCTTTTAATATTTTTTAACAATAATGCAGTAATGCAATAGTGTAATAAATGCAATAAAATCAAAAATGCACTTTGCAATGCTACTGCATTTGGATCATGGGGAATTGAGGCCTGTTCATCAAAGCAAAAGAAAATATGCCTGCAAGTGGGTGGAAATTGGAAAAGATATCTCAGATGTTATCTGTATAAAATGATAAAGAAGAAATACATATTTCTTTTTTATATATTTAAAGAAAATAACCTGAAAAAAAATCAGTATCACCACACCACGGCCCATTATCTTTACCCTGGATTGATGTGGGAATAGTGAATACTCAGCCAGAGGATTGGTTTCTGGGAGATTGATTTTTTGCAAAATGCTTATTGAATCTCAGAAATCTTGTCTCCTTCACAATTTCAGAATGTTATTTCATACTAATGGTAAAATAGTTCACACTAAGTAAGCTAATAGTGCAATTATAATAAAGTATTTACAGGTTAGTTATTTTTGTAATTTACATTCACATTGCAGGTAAGCATGTAGGATGCAGTTTAAAGTAATTAATAAGTGAATCATTGTAATGTTCTTTTGAGGATGTACAGTGTAATTCCTAAACTGAATGAGGTGCTTTTATTGTCTGTTCTAAATGTTTCGAGTCTTATATCATGAAATAGCCAGTATGTGTGAAGCAAAGTAATATACTCACTCTGCACAATATCATTGTGATAAAGTTCAACATTATGATACAACAAAAATTTGTATACTATATACAAATGGTAACTGGCAATTTATACAATAATAATATGCAGCTTTTGCTCAGTAACATATGCATATTTTCAATTTCTCCATTTAGTGTTGAAGAAAGTTTCAAGACGTTGTTCTGGGCTATATTTGGACTCTCAGAAGTTAAATCAGTTGTCATCAATTATAAACACAAATTTATTGAAAATATCGGTTATGTCCTTTATGGAGTCTATAATGTTACTATGGTCATTGTCTTACTGAACATGCTCATCGCAATGATCAACAGTTCATTCCAGGAAATTGAGGTAAAAATTCCATTTGTGATGAAATAACACGGCACTTACTATTACATCTAATTGACTAAATCTCCTGGAAAAAATATTTTTAATTGTTGTCTTATGAATGTACTTTTTGAGAAAAACACCACAAGCTTTTGGAGTAGATTAGCAAAAAATGTTAATTCCTCTGTCCATTTTTGTTACAAAATACAAAAACTAGCTGGAACTGTCAGTAAGCTCTAGAATAGTAAATTAAATGGAAACTTAGCTGCACATGCTTGCAAAAGAACTAGACTTGAGTAAGAGACTGCTGTGGAACTATATTATGTTCCTGATAGGTATATGCTGTAATGACTTTGTGACTCTTTCCTGTACGTTATTTGTAGTTATTATTTGAGTAATGTCCTTCTTGCTACAAGGATGATGTTGTTCTTATGTCTTGACCTTGTAAGCAAATCTTAAACATGGTGTTTTCTTTTTTTTTTTTTCCACTTAAACAACTATTGCTCTGGTCCTCTACAGCAAATAAAACTTTATCTAACAAAGTAGTAATCAGCATGAACTTTTGCATGCCATGGGGAAAAAAAAGGGCTAAATCATGTCATTGTCATGATCTCCAGAACCTCAGGCCATCCCAGCCTTTCCTAGGACATGTCTTTACCACGCAGCAGCAGAATGGGGTTTATGGTTGGGTGATACAGCTCAGGTCCCAGCTTCTGGGCTCCAGTGCGGGACCACAGAGCCATCCAGCTTAAGTAAGAGCAGCGTGTTCTGCAGGGACATTCGGATTCTTCTGACCAAGGAGGCCACAGAACAAGCAACCAGGTTCAGGGCTCTAAAAACCAGGCTATTAGCCAAAAAATCTAATAACTGAATACAAACGGCTTCTAAAAACAGTTGCACTAATATTGAGTCATGTCCTTGAGCATGACCTCAAGCCTTTCCTCAGAAAACCCACTTGAGCTTTACAGAGAGGAATAAAATCAGTGTTTTGGCCATTGTAAGTGCCTAAGATAAAACACTGTGATTACAGTATGCCTGGTTTAATCATATATTTCAGCAAGTGAAAAGAATTAGATAGGAATCATCATTTTTTTTCATTCTTTTTTTACTTCATATTCAAAATATTAGATCAAAATTCTTATTTAAATTCTGATGCTGTGTCTTCTTCGTAAAGAAGATAATGGAGGATATGAATTATGGCAGAAGAGACAAGAAAGAGAAGAGATAAGAAATCAGAACTTGTAGTCTCAAGGAGCTGTTTACATGTTTGTTATGTTAACAAATAATTGTTCCATATTCTTTACTGAACAAGATAGTGACTTGTCAAGCAAGTGACTTGTCAGACAAGCACTAGACAATGTGTTTGAGTGTTGCCATCAAGGTTTAAATCAGGCACTGAATTGTGTGCTTTTAAGTTAGAGCCTTAGTTCTTATCCGTCTGCCTACAAAGGGCACTAAACAAAAAGTCTCACTTTGTGACCCTGTGTTGCAGGCTAATAACACTCACTGAGGAGTTACGGATGTTTGCATCAAAACCTCTTTTTTCTACTGCAATTACAATACTTTATATGGATTAATAAAAAAGTTCCATTCTTTGAAGTTTGGTTTTCCTAGATTATAAACAAGCTCTTGATCTCTTTGAGATTAACTTCAACCAGTTACATTCAAAACACACATAAAATTTACCTGCAACTTCTTCAATAGTCAAAATGGTATGAATATTGTATTAATAGCAATATTTTGGTTTTACAGGATGATGCTGATGTAGAGTGGAAATTTGCAAGGGCTAAACTTTGGTTTTCTTACTTCGAAGAAGGGAGGACTCTTCCTGTACCCTTCAACTTAGTGCCAAGCCCAAAATCTTTGCTGTACCTCTTACTAAGAATCAAAAAATGGATCTCTAAACCATTTCTGTGCCAAAAGAAAAGTTTTCAGGAGGATGCAGAGATGAACAAGGTAACTTTATAGTGTGTATACTGATTTTAAAAGACAAAAACAATTTTCACTTTTCATTGTTGATGTTGACCTGTTTTTCTAATGAATTTCCCAATCTACTCAGTCCAAAGTGACACTTCTGAAGTCAGTCAGTAGAAACAGAATGAAATTCTTACTTTTTTTTTAATGTGACCACTTTTCCACATTTATAATCACTTAAATTAAAAAAAAATTGTTCTAAATTTAGAGTTCTTCCTGCTTCCTATCACAGAATAATTAAAGCTGGAGTTGTCTAGTTCCACCTCCTCCTCACAAGAGAGTCAGCTCTGAAATCTGACGAGGTTGCTCAGGGTTTTTTCCAGTTGGATCTTGAAAACCTGCAAGGACAGAGACTGCACAACCTCTCTGGGCAACCTATGCCACTGCTGGACCATCCTCATGGGGAAAAGTTTCTCCTTATATCCAATCTCAACTTCTCCGAGTCCAGTGGAGGGCTACAAAAATGATGAAGGGACTGGAGGAAAGGCTGAGGGAGCTGGGCCTGTTTAGCCTGCAGAAGAGAAGACTTAGAGAGGATCTTATCAACGTGTATAATTATCTGAAGGGAGGGTGTCAAGAGGATGGGGCCAGTCTCTTCTCCGTGGTGCCTAGTGACAGGTCAAGAGGCAACGGGCACAAACTGAAACACAGGAAGTTCCATCTGAACATGAGGAATAACTTACGGTGAGGATAACAGTATACTGACACAGGTTGCTCAGAGAGGTAGTGGAGTCTCCCTCTCTGGAGATATTCAATACCTGCCTGGGTAATGTGCTCTAGAGGACCCAGCTTGAGCAGGGGGGGTTGGATTAGGTGGTCTCCAGAGGTCCCTTCCAACCTCAACCATTCTGTGATTCTGTGATTCTGTGTGATTCTTGTATTTCAACTTCTGCCTGGTGTGTCTTGTTGTCCCACCATGCACTGCTGTGAAGAGCCTGGCTCCCTCTCCTTGATGACCTTCCCGTAGGCACTGGAGGCTACTGTCAGGTTCCCTCAAAGCTGCTTCTGCTCCAGTTCGAGCAAGTCCAGCTCCCACAGCCTCTCCTCACAGGGAAAGTGCTCCAGCCCCAACCATCTTGGTGGCCCTCCACTAAACTCATTGCGGTTTCTGAACATCTTTCTTGCTCTCCCCCAAGTCACCCAGGGCCTTTGTCGCAGAGCTGCTCCCCAGCCAGCCGGTCTCCGGTCAGTGTTGTTGCAGGGATTTCTTCCTTCCGCAGTGCAGGACTTTGCATTGGTTCTTGTTGAATTTCAGAAGGTTCCTTTCAGCCCCATCTTCCAGTTTGGATGGCAGCCCTGCCCTCAAGCCTATCAGCTGATCCCCTGCCAATTTGATATTGTCCCTAAACTTGACAGGAGCTTTGACACCTCTCCCAGTCATTGAGGTTAAAGAGGACAGGTCCCAGGATGGACCCCTGTGGTGTTCCCCATATTACCAGCCTCTAGGTAGAGATGACTGATTAGCAGCTACCCTCTGAGCCCAACTGTCCAGCCAGTATTTTACCCATGTTGTTGTCCACCCATCCAGACTGTAACCACCTAATGTGGATACATGAGTATTGTGCAAGATAGCGCTAAAAGCCCTGATAAATCAAAGTAAATGACTTCTCCTACTCTCCCTCATCCACCAATGCACTCATTTTGTCAAAGAAGGCAATCAAGGTGGTCAAGCAGGATTACCCTTGGTAAATCCATGCCAGCTGTTCCTAGTCACCTTCTTCTCCATGTCCCCAGAAGTGTGCTCCAAGAGGAATCATTCCATTATTTTCCAAGGTACCAAAGTGAGGTTGAGCAGCCTGTAGTTCATCATTTTGGCCTTTTTTGAAGATGAGATTGACATTCATCATTCTTCAGCTATTGGGAACATCTCCCAGTCTCTATGATCTTTCAAAGATGATAGATGGCAGTATTGTGAGGACATCAGGCAGCCCTCTTAGCACCCTTGGATGCAGCCTGTCGGGTCCTATGGATTTGCAAGGGTCAGGTTTCCTCAAGTAACCCCTGACTCAACCCTCATCCACTGCTGGTCCACATCCTCCTCCTTGAGCCCCTTCACTAAGCACAGAGGCCTGGTAGGCTTTATCTCTGAAGACTGAGACAGACAAGTCATTGAGTACCTCAGTTGTACCTGTCACCTGTCACTGCATTAAATGCCCCATTCAGCAGCGGGCCTGCATTTTCCTTGTTCAGTCGTTTGCTACTAGTGTAACAGTAAAAGTTCTTTTTGCCCTCATATCCCTCCTAAAGGTCAGCTTTAGGTGAGTTTTGGTTTTTCTACCACCACCCCTACCTGCCTGGGGAATGTCTGTAAATTCCCCCCTTGTAGGCCGTCTCTGTTTCCACCAAGAATGCAGCAGCTTTTATTCTAGAGCATTCTGTAATCTGTTTTATTGACATGACACGTACAGTGAAAAGCACTGGAGTTGATTCATTACTGTATCTAATAGGCATATTTAAAGAGTTTATACTCAGTGTCTTTACCTTGCAGTGTCTTGGTATAAATTAAATTAATTACTTTATGAGAACATAGGGCAATGCACATCGCATTAGGTGATTTTAGAAGTGTGCAGACTGGCATTATAACACATAGGGGAAGAATGTAAACAAGTTTTACAAGCTGACTGACTAATCATTCTTAGTAAGTAGATAAGTGAGCATATGGTACCATAATATTCACAAGAAAAAGAATTACAAGTTGTCAAAAAAAAACAAAAAAACAAACAGATGGCAGAATCAAACGTCATTTCTGGAAATTTTTTGAGCGGGTAGTTGTTAAAAGAGCCAGTAGACTAAACAAAGTCCTGTTCCAGGTTAATAATTTTTGTTTCTGTGGCTCTAGGCACTTGATTGGGGGGCCAGTAAAGAAATTAGGCACTTGCGTCAGCTTTTTGTTACAAATGTGACAAACAAGTTTTTCCATGACAGATATGGTCCAGATTGTCCCTTCCCTGCCATATCTCTTCTGTTTAGCTCTCCTCCTTCCATTGTCATTGCTCATTTTCTTTCTATGTTTTCTCTACATTCTTGCTGTTTGGCCTTCCCTGTCCTCATCACGTTGTATATTAATGTTCCCAGTTGAAGACTAAAAGAGAAAAAAAAGTAGTTGTAATCTTAGAAGAAAAAAAAAATGGAGCTATATGGAAAAACAGTAGAAGTCTGTGCCTGTTACAGACTTCTGCCTTTGGTGAAATACTTAATAGATTATAAAAACACACACAGACAATATGAATACTGCCACCAAAATCAAGCTTTTTATTGACTTCGGATGTCTCTTGTATGCTGCTGGTAATTCTTCTAGCATTTCACAAATCTCACGTCATTTTATTTGTGAAATCTCATCCCAGTAATGTATTAATACCCATCAGAGGTGATGCTTCATTTCATCGAGTTTTTAATGACTGCAACATTTGCAAAACATTTTTTTCAAGCTGCTTGATGTAAATTGATTTCACAACTTCAGTGGGTGAGAAGGATGTCACTGAAAAGTCATGACTTTAAGGAGACACATGTAAACTTCAAATTGGGTGATAGAAATGACAAATCAATGGATTTACTTTTTCTTATTCATCTCACTTATGACTTTTTAAAGACATACATAAGTAAGAACCTCATTATTAATGAGTCTTTTAAATAAAACTTATGTTCCTACATAACTGAGATACTCTTGAGATTCCATTCTTGCACCCTAAAAAAAGAAGCTGGGTTATTATCATTCCTCCCCCAAACTTATTCAAATCTAACAATTCAGGTGGCTAAAAAGGTGCAAATTGCAATAATAACCAATTCTAGATGGTACCCTAAGTAAGGTTTATGTCTAGTTTTGAAGGAGCATCTGGGGAAGAGTGCTGTGAGGATGCTGCCTTGGTTTATCAGATTTTTTTCTAACCCTGCATTAGTTTTTAGTAGTTTTTAGTTCAAATATTAATGCTTTCCGCTAGCTGCAGATTCTAGAATATCAAACGCTAAATGAAATATGTTTACTTCCCAACCAAAGTAGCTGTAAAATTCCAAATCAAATTAAACAAACTCTTAGTTTGCAAATCAGAAAAGAAGCTGGACTCACATCTATTCTTTTCTCAGCTTTTCCAGCAGAGTTACCAGATGATTGCATTTTTATTTACATTTTGGAGCGGCACACACTGTGAAGCTGACCTTACCTGAATCTATTATATGCAATCCTTTGCACTTCTGAAAAACAAATGAAATCTCTTTGTGTTACATTTTGACCTGCTATTGATGATTTATTGCTGTTGTGGGGTTTTCATAACATCTTCTCAAAGACATTATCAGGCTTCCTGTTTTTTGACTTTGGGCTCACCACAGCGCTAAGTGGATTGATCCTGCTGTGACTTCTGAGTTGGCCATACTCATGTGAGGAGCGACTCCAAGCAAAATGACCTGTGTGAAGATCATACAAGATCTGGCAAGATCAGACCCAAGACTTGGTGGCTTTGTCAGTGTTAGTAAATTAAAAGTTCTTGGGAGCATTTCTGGGCACTGAGGCCAACTTGGGAATGGCTCATCCCTATTCAAACAGTTTTACCCCCAAATTAGGGTTGCTGCATGCAGTGGTCTCCAGAGCATCCCAGTTGCCAAACAGTGTGTAGGAGCATTTAGTGAAGGAGCTGGTTGTTCTGGCCAAAGTCATACTCGGGATGCCTGTAACAGCTTACCAGGAGAAGTAATGTCATTGCAGTGCCAGAAATGTTAATGCACGGACACAGACCCAGCCAGTGAGCATCTCTGCTGCAGAGCCCGCAACTCCTCAGTGCAGAAGCAGCAGCAGCACCGGCGTGACTGTAAAAAGTCAAGTTAATGGAGGAATGGTGGAAATTCTGCGTCTGGAGCCAGATCTGCCCTGATTTCCACAGGCAGAAAACAAAGCCAGATGCTGAAAATGCCAAGTGGCAAGCGATTTACACGGCTAGGCTCAGAAGGTAACTCACCAGAATCTCGTCTGTGGAGACATATCTACGTATCTGCAGAAAGATTTTGAAGATGTTTTCTTACAGGCTGATTTTTGAAACCTTGAGCTTTCTTCTTTTTTGTGCTAGAATTATTGTTTTGCACATCAAGTGAACAAGAAACTAAAATAGAATAGAGGAGGTATAAATGAAAGAAAGAAAAGTTTATTTAAAGAAATCTATTTAGAGTCTCATTCTAAATGGAAAAATAACTTTGTAAAGGAGAAGGTTTTTGGTCTGAGAGTTGCAGAACTTGTTCATCCTCCTGAGCAAAAAATCAGCAGTGGCAGATATTCTATAGAAGCCATTTTCTTGAAACATCACCCTTCAGAAAAAAATAAGGAACAATTAATTATTAAAAATCCCTTACTCAAATCCTCACTCTAAACCCTCACTCAAACAATGCAAAAATTGTTATTCTTACTTTCCTAATGTACAACACAATTGCTGAAATTTTCACAAGTGACCTCTGGTTCTGGGAGTTCAAACTGAGTCATTTTCTGGGAATCCACACTTCTCGTCTGAGTCCATACGATTTACTGGCATTCGAAGTCAGCAGCTGCTTCTGACAATTGGATCTGAAATGTTAACAAAGTGCAACACAAAACGGCTACAGTAATTACAGATGACTGTTCTAAGTGATTGCATTGATTTTCGAGTAGTATTAGAGATTGACCTAATAAGAAGCAAGTTGAAACAATAAAGCTTTTTTCTACGAGCAATGGTCCATGCATACTGCATTTCTCCTTTCTCACAGTACTCCTGAAGGAGATTTATTTTTGTTGGGGTTTATATCACTAGAATATTTAAATTATCTTTTTTTCCCCTTCAGTTTCTTATATGCTGATTTTCAATAGATATTAACTTAAAAATATGAATACTAGTTCAGCCGTTAATATAGCAAACTTAGTTTAGTCCTGTAGTAGTTTTCTGGAGAGGAAAAGCCATAGGCACAAAGCTTAGAGAGATTTTACAAATTCTATATAGAAACAAAGTTATAATGAAATCTTGGCAGTTCCTGCCACCAAGTGGTCATTCAGTACTGTCCAATAAATGATCTCTCCTTTTATAGTTATACATAGGCAGATTTAATATAGTAACACACTTTCGATTTACCTGCCTCCTTTCAAATTGCGGTCTCCTTAGTTAACTAAAAGTACATTATGCGGTTCAAAAAAATTCAGACTTCTGAAGTGTCAGGGTTAAGATAAGGGTGTTACAATATGTCTTTGTGGTACAATATGCATTTGCGAGTTTACCATTTCTCATTTTACTCATTCCACCAAACATCATCTGATTTAAATTAGTTAAACTTAAACTTTTAAAATGATCTAACTTAAAATAAATTTGAAACTGGTAACCAGCAGTACAGATTACACTTGCATTTGCAGATTATGTGTAAACTGATAAGTAATGTGTTATTGAACAGTATCACTGTTGCAAAGAAAGTTAGAGCTCCAGACCAGTTGGGTCACTGGCTGTGCTGCTGGAGTCAGAGTTTACCTCCTAGAGCAGCTTTGGACAAGAAGATTTTCCTCTGCCTTTGCAGAGGAAGCGTAGTCTTAATTTTATTCTACCACGTTATTTCCAAAAGTAGAGCACTTACAGTTAAGACACCAGGAGCTTAAAAAAGCAGGAGACCCAAAAGAGTGATATTTATTAGTTGTGAAATACTGCAAGGCTTAGTGGTTACACAGTCATGTAAACTCACTACTCACTATTTTTTTTAAAATAAATCAGAAACGTAGTTTAAGTTAGAAAGCATGCTTAAATAAAATTATATTTTCCAGTACTGATTGAAAACATTTAAGGTAGCTTTATTCAAGCAACAAAAAGCAATAATAAATTGCTCTTTTAATACGTCTTTAATTAAATTTTCATCCAAATTCAGTTTAATATATCAGGAATAAATATTAATCAGGTAGTGTATATCTTCAGTTATTATTTTTGCATATTTCAAATAAATGTAGCATGAATAGATAAATAATATTTTTTAAAGTGTATTTATATAGAAGTTGTAAATGTTTTTTCTAATGAACAAGAATTTCCAAAGTCATTAGAATTCTAGAAAACCAGAAAACTTCTAACCTGGACTGTCCACAGGACCTAGAAGAGCGGAGAATTTTAATTATGTCCTCATTGCTGATTAAGCCACTGCATCTGATGGCTCATTCAGCAGCTTTGGACCTATACAATTCTCAAATCTGTGATTTTAGCTTTGGCTTGTGTTGGTACACGTAATGCAAGTTAGAACTAAGCCCTAATAAAGTCCTCTGCTGAGGCATTTATTTTTATCCTTTTCTAAATGACGTCAGGTGAATATTTATCGCATGTTCCATATTCCTATTTCAATTTCTTCTCAAAGCTCAACCACAGCCAGAAATTCCCATTATACCTCAGGAGGATATAATGATTGTAGGGTTGTAGGAGGAATGGCTGCAGGGAAGCTTCAGACTTCATTAACTTTAGGGATTGTAGTGCTGGCTCCCACATCGTGTGACATGAACAGCTGCATGAAGATCTCACCCTCCCCTACTTTCACTTCCCAGCCATATCCTAGTGTATCCCTGCTACTACCTACCACGCTCTCAAGTGCTTCAGTTTGCTTGGCTCTAAGTGCTCAATACAGTAAAACACAAAGATAATCAATATAGAAAATCTCACTGGAAGTACAAGATGATTCCACAGGATTTGAGACACTGCAAGGATAACCTTATTTTTTTAAAAAGTAATAATTTTCTTGTACCATGTACAATTGCAGAGAACTGACTTTTTGATAACAGTCCCACTTATTCCTCATCTAGATCAGTCATGATTTATATTTCATCTTTTTTTTTTATTTCTTGCAATATGACGCATTTCATTTTGACAGTTACTATTGACTCTTATTGCAGTCAAACCATTCAAGTTGAGTGTCAGTTCATAATTTCATGGTGCTGTAGTCCTTCTCAAAGGCATAAATCAGTAATGTGAGTCCGAGCTACTGCAAGCACTGTGCTCCAGCTCAGAGTGATGTCCCTTCTTTCAGCATGGTTAGTAAAGAAAATGCTGTTCAAAAATATCTGCTGATGATTTGGCGCTTCCTGACATGAACTGCACTAACCTTCAGTCATCAGTGCAGGTGAGGGGGAGAAGCTAGCTCATGTATTTGGTGGTAGGGGAGGTTTCATTAGTTACAGGTAAGTACCAAGGAAGAAGGTAAAGGGGCAATTTTGCCACTTCTCCTTCTCTTTCCTGGTTTCTCTCACTCCCTGTGCTGACCCCGTCTTCTGCAGCTGCAGCAGGCTGCGCCGCAGCAGCACTGGAGGAGCGTGGCATGGCCAGCATGGCCACGAGGCGCGGTAGGGCTCGCTCTTGCTCTTCTGGGCATGGATGCAAGCAGCAGTGAGTGTCGTGCAGAGCAAGAAAGCTTCCCGTTTCCTGATTTTCCTACACCGTAGTCTTCGAAGGAGTTCATTTGAGCTCATGTGATGAAATTCTGACTGCAAAGGTACAAAACTTTAGAACCATAATTGAATACTTCAAAAAAAAAAGTTAATGTTTTATCACATTTGTGATATTTGCATGAGGTAATTTAAATGTATTATTCCTATATTTATTTCTTATTATGAGTAATGTTTCTATTTCAGCTTGGTCAAAGGGAGCAGTCAAGTATAAGAAGCTCAGATGAAATCCACTTAAACAGTTTAAACAATCCTCCAAGACAGTATCAGGTAAAATGTAGTTTGTTTTTAAACAACATAAAGAAGTAATACAACTGGCAGGTCAGACTGACAGCAGTAGGATAGTTTTGAATTTATGTTAAACAATGTGAACTGAGAATGAATGCCCAGATCTTATGTATGTCAAAAATAAATGCAACGACTTAGGTATTTACAGTGTAATTTTGTTTTTTTGTTTCTTGATTGTTTCCTAAATGCCACCCTCATAATGCAGTGTTTAAAGAGCTTGAAAAAAGTGTTTTACTTTCATAGGCTCAGTCCTCAACTGCACAGTGCAAATTAAGAAAACCAAAAACAGATGAAAAATCTTTTCCTGGTCAGTTTGGTAAAGCCACTTAGCTTCTTGTGCCACATTTCTGTACTAACAGCCCCAAATTACAGCTAACTTGCAGCCTGGTTTCTCTACAGTCCTTTACGATACTGGTACATTCTGCTTATTCTTTGACTCACAAATGACTGCAAGGTGCCTTTGCACAGTTATGCGTGAGCTTGTAAAGAGATCCAGCACAGCCTGCAGAAAGGCCAGCTACTCTGGCCCAGAGGCTACTTCTGTCCTTCCTCTCAGTACTACAAAGCAGGTAGGAAGGAACAAGCAAGAGCTACTTGGTCAGTACAATAGGGCCATCTGAATCCTGCAGAAAGCTATAGAAAAAAGCCTGGACTTAAGTATCAATGTCTTTTTTAACTTTAGGATAAAAAAAAAAGTTTGCCTCCTTGGGCAGGATAGCCCTGCACCGCTCTTACGTTGTGGTGTCTGTACAGGTCTATTCCAAAAACTGACCTTTTTGTAGGCAATTACCTTATGGTGCAGTGATAGATATTAAGATTACAGAGTTATCCCATAAACATGAGAACATGTGGCTTTGTATTTGAAACACTGTCAGATTATTACAGTAAACAGCACAGCTATTGACCTTGCAAACACGACTGTAATGATGCTCTGGAACCACTAATCTAAGATGATTCACCTCACAAGGACCTCTGGTCAGGTCTATTACTGTGGAGACAAAAGCAGACACATAAACCTATGCGTATTTTCTATCTCGTAGTGAAAAACAAAAAATATTGTGTTGTTATGGGTTACATCATATGAAATTATTAAAACCAGAGATAGAACCTCAAAGGCAGTTGGATATTTACATTATAAAGTATCTATATTTGGTCAGATGAGTCCCAGCTGAGGTGCCTAAATGACTCTTAGAATGTGGGTCCCATTTTCTCTGTGTCTCATGTTGGGAAAAAATAACTTATTGAATAAAAAAATTCAAATAAACTGGTTGCAAAAAGATTTAGTAATTAGCACCGCTGATGAAGGTCATTATCATCCTCTGCTAACAATAAAGACTAGATATTTTCACCTCCATGGAGAGCCAAGCTGCAACTGATATTAATCATCTTCATAGACTCCAGTAGTGGTCTAAATTGAACTTATGAATGCTAATCATCGTAAGATATATTTAGTTCTCTAGCTTATTTACATGTATATATTTTGGATAATAAAGTTTAAATATCTAGTGTAGATGAAAGCAGAGATTTTTAGACAATATCCCTTTCCCTGGGCAAATGCTAGACTGAAATATCTGAATGCAAGAGAAGATTACAGAGCTCATATATTGAAATTTCATAGCGATACTATAAAGTCCAGCTAAGAAAATCTTTTTCTTTCTTTTTTTTTCTCTTTCTTCTTCACAGAAAATAATGAAGCGTCTCATTAAAAGATACGTACTGAAAGCTCAGATAGATAAAGAAAGTGATGAAGTCAATGAAGGTGAGTTTGTTGATGATTGCAAGTTTATCTCTAATCAGAGAATCAAAACAAGCTACTTAAAATGGTTACATATGCCGCCTGAAAACATGCTTTCAAAATACTTGATTGTAAATATGCTTGACATATTTGTAATTATAAGATGTAAAATTAATGTGAAACTGAAATTAAAGAAGATATATGGCTATGGATCTCTGCTGCCCCAGCAGATGCTATCACCAGCCTAGTGCCCACATGTCAAGAGTGTAGCCCCTTCAAGTAATACCCATGCATATCCTGTAGTAGAGCTATATTTACTGCAGTCTTTTTGGCTTTTGAGGGCTTTTTGGAGGCACTCTCAAATGAATTCTCGCTTGTGTGGACAGGTGTGCTTATAAGGGAAGCATTCACATACTTTAGGCTTCTTTTTGGTGTGATTTGTCAGCTGGAAACACAGAATGGTACCATTCACAGTTCCCCGGTGAATGCACTTCACAGAAATATTCTCTTTTGTTTGCGTCCTTCCAATGCTGGAGAAACACTGAGTGCAGCAGAAAGAGGAGGGGAAAGCTCTCTTCCCAGCAATGCGAGGCCTTGCTGTTGGCCAGAGGGGCTCAGGCACCTGTGGGCTGGCTCCTCACCCTCTCACAAGCAGCTTGGTGAACTGGTGTGATCTTGAACCTTCGGCCAAGCCTTCAGACATGTCTATGTCCTGTATTGCATCTTCATAGTCCAGTCCACAAGGCACCATTCACCAACAGGCCACAGAACATCCCACTTTTTCTGGTTCAGTAGAGAAATACAGAAGTAGCCTATGGTAACTGAGACTGGATATGCTATTTTTACTTTCGTTCCTTAACAGTGTGACCTAATGTCTCCTACAGGTGAACTGAAGGAAATTAAACAGGACATCTCGAGTCTCCGTTATGAACTCCTTGAAGAAAAAACTCAAAATTCAGAAGACCTGGCAGAGCTTATAAGGAAGCTTGGGGAAAAACTGTCGATTGAC
This sequence comes from Struthio camelus, assembly GCF_040807025.1. Lineage (NCBI taxonomy): Eukaryota > Metazoa > Chordata > Aves > Struthioniformes > Struthionidae > Struthio > Struthio camelus. The sequence continues at coordinate 209,252,487 of NC_090942.1, forward strand.
TCTAAGGAAGAAGAAAGCAAGAGATAGCCTAAACATTTAGGAAATGCAACAACATGTTAACAATTCACTGAAAGCCATATTTCTGTTTTTCTCAAGTCTAGCTCACATTTCTACAACCGATTTAAGAAATTAAATCATTCCAGCTCTTTATTGAAAAACCACAGTGGCAAATCCTCTGTGTTTATGGTAGAGAAGAAATATCACTTGAGGAAAGGTGTCTACTTGTTCTTTACCTGCTCAAGAAGAGTTAGTTTTAGCTCATTCTAATATTCAGCTTACCTCTTTTAGAATGCCAGTGGAATCTTAACAAGCCCAGTCATTAGAGATTAAAAGCATAAAACTAAACTTTTCCTGCATTAACCTGTCATTTTTGCAAATTTCCTTTTGTAAACATTCATACATTTAGTTTAATGAAGCAAAAGAGGAAAATTCCAGGCTTTTAGATATTTGTATCAAAATTTAGTTTTCCAAAAGAAATCATTCCCAATGAGCAAAAAAAAAAAAAAAAAAAAAAAACCTTATTTGAATGTTTCCTTGAAGAGATAGGTAGTTGGATACTCAGAGTACTGTGTTATACTCTTCCCTACTTCTCTCTGTCATCGCTGAACTGTCCTATCAGATACCTAATTTATATTGGGAGGTAGTGCATTAAGAAAGAAATATTTTTCACAAAGTTTATTGAAAAGCTCTTGCTGAGGCCTGAAGAGAACTCCTTTAATCCAAATATAATTTATCCTTGAAGTTCTCATCTGTTTCAGAATTCCAGATGTCTCCAGCTTTTATGCTGTGAACTAAAACCTTCAAGATGCAAGGAATTTTGAACGTAAATCTGTTAATTTTTTTACTGAAGTTGAAAGAAACTAAACTGTGAGATGGAAACCCTTTCTCTAAATTCCAGGAACATTGTGCATTTGGGACAATTAAACAGAAAACTTGTTTAAATAGTTGAAATTTGATCAAATCTGTCCTTCGCAAAAGAAAACAGGTTGTTCCACAGCAGTGGGAGCTACGAAAGCTACTCTTGTACTGAATTGCAGTCCTTGACCTTTTTTTAGAGAAGTCTCAATGTCTTTGCTGTATTTCCTAGCACATATTATTTTGGGGATCTCTCCTCTTCTTTAAATTTACTTAAAATTAATGAAAAGGCTCTGAGGTTTTTTAACAGGAACTTCAAGATGTGTAACACATGCGTCAAAGCCTTATGTGTAGGAAACAAGGCTAAAGATGGCTTGTCAGTACTTGCTTTTAAATTAGCTTTGTGAAACTTATTTGTTGTGGAATGTATCAGAATGTTTCCACCTCTCCCTTTTAGGCTAGAGGTATAAGAAGATCATTTTTTAAAGTATTTAGTTTAGTTTCTAGCAGAATTAACTGACGGTCCTTTTTAAAAATTGTTGGTGAAGCATTGCATATTTTCAGGGAAAAAAAAGTTTGTTAAAACTCTATTTGAAACGCGATAACGTATAAATAGATAGAAGGGAGGGGTTCTGTCCTGCCTGGAGTGCAGTCTAATTTATTGTGAAGGTCGGCCTTCCCAGAAGATATTTGTCATGATTCTGGGGAACTTCTTAGCCTTATGCTTAGCCTATTAGTTCAGCCACTAATGGAGCATGTGGGACAATCCGTGTACTGTGGGCCTCAGGCATAATGAACTCAGGGTTTAGAAACTTTTAAGGACGTTTCCTCTGAGGGAGGAAAAAAAAGAGATTTTCAAAGGTACTAGAACAGTGTCTATTAAAAACCACAATGTATTAGGCTGGAAAACTGTGGGCTACAGACTAGCCAACTTAATAACTTGCCTTTGATTATTAAAAAGCATTACCTCATAACCTGCAGTATTTCCTATAGGGATAAACAGGGAGTACTGCAGACTCTGAGATGACCTTACTGGTTGGTCTTAGCAGAAAGCAGAAATTCTCTGCTTTTTGTGTTAGCCGTAGCGTAGAAAATGAAGGCAGTTGGGGGTTATCTCACATTGGAGGTCAAAGTGAAGCTAACTTTGGACTCTTAGAAAGTTCCCACCTATCTCTCTAGGCCATAATTGGCCTCTGATTTTGAGTTTCCTCTTGAAATATTTAGGCTCTGATTTTCTGAAGCAGTGAGCACCCACAGCTCAGTGAAAGACCACATAACAGATCATACTGCTCAAAACTAGTTGTTCAGCTTTGACAAGCTCTTTTGAAAATCTGTTGGCCAGAATTTCAAGGTAAAAATTATACTCAAAACTCGCTTTCTATAGAAGGAAGTCTTTATTTTTGATCGTTGTAATGTACAATTTGGATACACAGTCTAGTGCTAGGTCAGAGTAAAAGATCTCCATAAGCCTAATGTGAGGAAATAGCACTCAAGGTAAGTAAACACAGTTTGGATCCAGGAACTTTTATAGTTAAGATTTTTATTACAGAGGTAAAATGGACACTGTGAATTTGTTTTAGCCCCAATTTTGACTTACTTTAAAACTATAGGATCGTAATGTATATATTGTATTTCATGAAGATAATACATATGGATTTTTTTAATTCAATGAAGATATTTTATATGTAGTTATTACTTATGGAACAATTTGTTAAATATATTTGAAGAGGTCTAATGCCAAATGTAGTGTGACAAACAATGTAGTATTTACAATGAGCACTATACCAAATATATTATTCTGATAAAAAATTAAATGTATGAAACTTAGAATACCTTGTATTCATTGTATGAATATGTTTTTCCTTCACTCCTGGGAAACTTTGGCTACTCTTACTTGAAAAGTATCAGTAAGACATGTAGATTAGATTAGACTCAAGGTCAAATATCTTGTCTGATGTGTCTGAAGAACCCTGTAGTAGGCAAAAGGTAATTTGTGTTCTACATAGATCTCCCACTTGTTTCTAATAACAAAGGTTCACATTAGCCTTGATGAAGAAGTGTTTCTAGAATTTTTTTTGTGAATTATTAGGATAATAAGATAATTTTGCTATTTACTTAACTTTTCCTTTAAATCTCGTTAAACTCTTGGGCTCTCAGCAATTCAGAGTTTCTGCAGTAGCAGCTTTAGCATCCAAAGACGACCTAGTGTGAAAAATTATTAGTTTTTATCAATTATTTTTTTCTGAATATCTCTTAATCTTGTATTATCACAGTGTGAGTAGAACCAGTCATCTCTTAGACATTCTCCCCAGCCACAGAATCATAGAATCACAGAATGGCCAAGGTTGGAAGGGACCTCTGGAGATCATCTAGTCCAACCTCCCTGCTCAAGCAGGGTCACCTAGAGCATATTTCCCAGGATCACATCCAGATGGGTTTTGAATATCTCCAGCGAAGGAGACTCCACAACCGCTCTGGGCAACCTGGTCCAATGCTCAGTCACCCTCACAGTGAAGAAGTTTTTTCTCAGGTCCAGGTGGAACTTCCTGTGGTTCAGTTTGTGCCCCTTGCCTCTTGTCCTGTCGCTGGGCACCACGGAGACAAGGCTGGCCCCCATCCTCTCGACACCCTCCCCTTCAGATACTTGTACACATTGATGAGATCTCCTCTCAGTCCTCTCTTCTCCACCCTAAACAGCCCCAGCTCTCTCAACCTTTCTTCAGAGGAGAGATGCTCCAGTCCCCTCATCCTCTTTGTAGCCCTCCGCTGGACTCTCTCCAGGAGTGCCATGTCTCTCTTGGACTGGGGAGCCCAGAACTGGACACGGTCCTCCAGGTGAGGCCTCCCCAGGGCTGAGGAGAGGACCAGGATCACCTCCCTCCACCTGATGGCAATATTTTTCCTCATGCAGCCCAGGAAACCATTGGCCTTCTTGGCCACAAGGGCACACTGCTGCCTCATGCTTAACTTCTTGTCCACCAGCACTCCCAGGTCCTTCTCGGCAGAGCTGCTTTCCAGCAGGTCAACCCCCAACCTGTCCTGGTGCTTGGGATTATTCCTGCCTAGGTGCAGGACCCTGCACTTGCCTTTGTTGAACTTCAGGAGGTTCCTCTCTGGCCAGCTCTCCAGCCTGTCCAGGTCCCTCTGAAGGGCAGCCCAGCCCTCTAGTGTCAGCCATTCCTCCCAGTTTTGTATCATCAGCAAACCTGCAGAGGGTGCACTCTGTCCCTTCCTCCAGGTCATTGAAGAATATATTGAACAAGACTAGACCCAGTACTGACCCCTGGTAGGATCAGAGATCCATTCTCCCTCTCCATTCTCTTCTGTTCTTACTAAGGTATTTCACTTAAAAATATGGGAGGGCCTAAGAAATTCTGAATAGAAGAAAATGCAATAAGAAGATCCCCAAACTAGCAAAGCTTTGCACAAGGGTTTCTCACAATGTTCTGGATGAAACCAAATAAGGCCTCATTATTGTGAAGGAGCCTTATGCATCATGGAGTACTGCAGATACTAAACAGTAATACTGCAATATAAGTTTAAGGTTCTTAAGATTTACAGAAACAGGTCCCGGGCAAGAGCTACAGGGTTTCACATGCAGATTCAGGTATTCCAGGTTAAAATCTGCTGTATTTCACCCTATTTCAGAGCACTGCTAGGCAAAGCCACTGATTTTGGAAGTGAGATCTACAGGCTCATCTTATTTTAAATGCTGACCATGCAGCATGCTGACCACATTTATGTCTGAGGTCATCTATACTTTGTTTATATTCAGTGGATAGAAAGAACTGAAGGCATGATTTTGTTTCATCTGAAGGTAGGCAACTAAAGTAGGCCAGATAAGTCATATGCCAGAAGTGATCAATTCTCTCCAATTACTCTAAAGAAGCCACTGAAGCTCTCTTACAGATATCTATAATGAAGTGTGAGAAATCCCCCACACCTGACAGAAATTAGCACTGCAAAACGCTACAGAGCCATGAATTATCACAAATATACATCTGCTTGGAAGAGCTAGAGCCAGCTAGGCTAGTCCTTAAGAGGGGCAGGATCCCACTCATCTCGAGAAGAATCCAACCCATTCCCCAGGGATGATATACAAGAAAGTTTCTTCTTAACTTTGAGGCAATATTACATTTTTTCTTCCTTCATTAGTGTAACTAGGGGTAGGTATAAATGAAAATACCCATACTGCATCTTCCCCAACATGAGAAAAACTGTAACTTACTGTGCACTTGGCAACTAAATGCTCATTGAAGAGCCAGGAGCTTTATGAAAAAGTGAAATTCATATCCCATGCTTTAGTACATTGTGGTGAGCATGTATTTTCAATACTTAGTCTTCCAAGTAAGGTTTACAATATACAGTTTGATCTTGGCAGTACCTTAGCTGTAGCAGCTGTGTCAAATAATTTGCTAAGAACATGTTCTCATGACTGCATTGTCCCAAAACACAGTTTAGTCCAATGAAGTTTTGCATTTGTCTCTCGTAGATTACCCTCAAGCTTGAAATTTGTAGCTAAGTATTGTAATTAACACGCTATAGACCACATAATGTGCAACTGTACTCATTTGCAGAATAGTATAAATCTTCCTTATGTTGAAAATTGCTCATTTTTCATGTAAATATTTAATTTTGTTTAACTCATTAGAAAATGCCTGGTGTGAATAATATTTCTTGTTTCTAAGTGCCCATGTTCCTGCTTAAATTTTAATTTGGCCTGTGGAAAATAGAACTTTTAAATTAGAAAGTTTCTATATGGAAAAATGCTTGCACTCCGGGTTCTTGAATCGAAAGAAAAGTTAGGGTGAAAGTGAGGAATGACCCCCAGGCTCCACCATCTTAGAAGGGTAAGGAATCCCATATGATACATTGCTCTTCTCTGGTGTACAGGGCCTTGAACAGCTGAAAATATGTGGTTTGGGCTTTTTTGATTCCATTGTTGAAAAACCCAGCAGACTCCTCTTTCTGTTCTTGTCACCATCTTTAATGTCACAGTGTAGGAGTGATCACAAGGTACAATCTTGGAGTGCTTTCTATGTCCAGGCAACTGTATTTTAGTAGCATCGTGTTTTGCTTTAACCTTTTCAATATTCTGTGATTCAGCTCCATGACATTTACTCTTTGCTCCTCTAATCAATGCACCTCCAATCAAAGTAATTGGAAAAGGTCAGGTTGTATAGTGTGCAAGCAGAGTTCAGGACATGAATCATTTTAGTATTAACAGCAATACTTTTATACACTTTTACATATAAACACTGTTATACTGCTTTGATATTTCATTGTGCTTTATAAACAACAAGGAGTATATTGTGTTAGGCTTGCACGCAGTGAATAATAACTGTCTCTCCTGATTTCTCTGAGGTTACTCATGGACAATGACTTATTACTGTGGGCAAAATCACAAGGAATCTAGCGCTAAACAGTTAATGTTTACATGTCTTTATAAGCTATTGTGGTATATAGGCATAAAGGTATAAATCTTTTCAAAACAAAGCAAAAGATTCATTTTATTGCAATGCTGACTTAGCAAAAAAAAATTTTATAATCTGAGTTTTAAAGTTTCAATCCTCCATTGTCCCCGGTTGGGACAATTCTATCCAAACTTAGTGGTTCATACCCATCTCTGATTTTACTTCTCCTTTATGTGAGGGACGACATAGGGCAGTCCTGTCATGGCCACTTCTAGTAAGCATATTTTAAAAACTGTCTTTAGGTCCACGTGGAACACATCACTACTGAGAAGGATCTATATGTGTGGTTAGCAAGAGTTATAAACTCAGGGAAGGTGTGGCACTGCTATTAGAGGCATCTCTTGGCTGAGGTGCAGGAACATGACCCCAACTTCACAAAGTCCTAAACAAGCTTTCTGCAGCAGTTTGCAAGTTCAACAGCTAATGTCTTCCTTTAAGAGGCACAAATAAATTATCGTGGTCACATTCACAGGAAAGTTATATTTCTAACACTATCATGAAGCAAATGTATACAAACATGATAGCTAATATCTGATATTTAAAACTATTAATGAAATAGGAGAAAAGATCTATGAAGAGGACAGACTGAGTTGAGATGAAGCTTTTCTATGAAGTGAGCAGCCAGGAGCAGAAGGGAAAGAAGAGATGAGCCATCTCTGAGCTATCAAAAAGGCGGCCAATCAAAAAGGGCACGAATAAAAGGGTAATCATTCCCAAACCTTTTCCATCGTAGGAGAAGCCGACTTACTTTCAACTAGTGAATGGTTTTATACAAATAAATGTATTTTCCCATGACCTTGTTCAAACCATTTCAACTCTCTGCTCCTCAGCTTCCCCATTCATGCCAGGATAGAATGATACTAACTGATGTATAGTGCTTAATACTGTTCTCTCTGTTGTCAAACGTGCTTGAATGCTTCCTTAGACTACATAGTCTAAGGAACTGATGAAAGAGAAAACTAGTACTTTCTTAAAGGGAGTTATCTTCTTGCTTTCAGAAAACACTTTGAACAGCTATACGCAGAACCTGAATGATTTAATCCACTGAAATAGAGAAAAAAACACAGAAAATTTAATGAAATAAATATCTTTACGGCACAAGCCATTCCTATGCAAATGTTCATGAGAACTCTAAAAATTCCAGTTAAAATATTCACTGACTCTGTCCAGTTTGTAGACCAAGTGTTCAAGGCTCACCTCCTCGTCAAAGGTTAGAGCTCTGCAGCTGGCTCATGACATACTCACTTTTGAGTGGAGAAAAATCACTAATGCAGTAAATATTTTAAAATGTTATCTATCAGAAACAGCAGTCCTTCTGGTGAATGGAAAATAAGGTCTGTATCATGTAGCTATCAAATCATCTTGGTAGTAAAAGTGTTCAAGATTTCTTTGGATGCTAAAGCACTTATGATTTCTCTGGAGAATGAGTGACATATTTTTCATATGAAAATATTTGTCCCAGACAGCACTGTTAGCTCTAATTCAGAAACTGTAAGATTATTTAAGAAATATCAGCATCATTTAAGAATGCTGTGAGCTTCTTCCCTCTGTAATGGATCTCACACTTTGCTTTGCACTTTACTTGAGGAGACAAGGCTTACTAATACAGCTGTATCACTTTAGTAGTGACTTCTCTCTGACCCTAAAGGAGGCCCAGTGACTGTAATACCATCAAAAGTGTTAAAGCCAAAGCCTGATTGGATGAAAAAAGACAGCTGGTAATTATAAAAGGTTTCTGGGTAGCAAAGTAGGAGAAAACAAAGAGAAAATTATTCCCATAGAGCTTAAAGTTCTTTTACTAACAGCAGTTGCCTATAATCACCAATGAATGTTTCATATGTCTGATGATTTTGTCTTTTCTATTTTAGATATCCACAGTGTAGACATCTATATCTCAACAAGCCGTCTAGGTTCCTCTTCTAGTCTCTGAAAAGAAAACAAAAATTCTAGGGCACAATTTTAAATATCTAAAATATTCCAGAAATCGTACTTTCAAAATCTCTCTCTGCTGGTCAGCTAAGTCCTATCCACTGTCACAAAACCTTAACTATGAATGTCTCTGTTCTAAGCCAAGGTTTACCTCTGAAGCATGATTCAGATTATAAAAATCTGTGTCAAGATCCTGAAATAGAAGGTGCTGGTGGCCTACACTTGCTTTTACAGAGACATAGTTTTGGCCCAGTCTATTTGTAGATGAATATCTCGTGAAAACGGGAATACTTTTTTTCAGTCACCAGTGAGGTCTACCTCAGGGCTTTGGCCTAGGCATGGCCTAGACAAGAATTACTTGCAGTTATACATCGAGTTATGCTGAGCACTCTTCTGGGTAGATGATTTCATAGCTTCAAACAACACACTTTAGTAAAGACTCAAATACCTATATTAGGTAATTGATTGTATCTCTTACAAATTAATCCCCACTATACTGGCTTTACACTAGAAAAGCCAGCAGTTCCAGTTGACTTACTAGTTGGTCATTCAACCTCAATTATTCAATTGCTGCACTAACCAAGCGCTAAAATGTTTTTTCTTCATCTGAGTAAAATTTCTAGTTACTAGCCAAAATTTAATTTGAAGGAGATGGCGGAGGGAATGTGAAGTGTGTCAGTCCCAGTGAGGTATCCTCACCTCTGTGTCCTAACAATATGTCATAGAATGGCTGTGTGTCATGGTCTTCAGGAGTTTCCTCAGGAGCTCAAGGATAGGAAAGAAGAAAACTATACGTAATTTAAAATAAATGAATATTTATTTTTACAAATACTGTTGCTATCAGGCTCACTTGGAATTACTTCAAATACATCTATTTCTTTCACTTTTTCTATACAGTGAACTGGATCGAAGCCAAAGGCCTACAGTTGTTCTACTGCATGAGCTCTGCCACAAATAATCCCAGCCCTGCCCTAACTCTATCAAACTAAAGACTTGAACAATTTACAAGTAGTCTTGGGCACAGCAAGGTTGATATATATATGCCTCTCCAGTAAACTGTTTCTGCTGAAACCCTTTTCTATTATTCTTATACTTCTTTTGAAACATAAATCATTAAACCCACCTGTTTATTTTTAGCTTTGTTAGTTTACATACTTGGTTTACGCAGGAATTCAACTCCATTTGATTGAAATAAATATATTTTGAGTCCTCATTTTCATTATCTATAAATTTTATAGTGCTGTAGTAGCATAGCCAGCAGCTGCTGGCCAATAGTTTGTCACACTAAGCTTTTCCCATGAACAATAAATAACATCACAAAGTTCATATAATGATAGGTAATGCCCTCTGTCTACCTGGAGACCACAGCACGCATGCCAGAAGAAGACAGATGGTGGTAGAGATCCATCTTATTTAATGGAGCCATAGCAAAGACAGCCTGAACTTTCAGGTAGGTAAATTATGATTAAATTCATTAGGGCACTCTTACTTCTCTAGACTTCACAGACCATAAGTCAAATTAATCCATCACAGTGACTTCAATGGCATTATACAAAGAATTAATTTGCCTTCCTGTGTACCTAGACAATTTAAATTAAGCTTTCTAATGGGACTGAAAATGATCTTTGTGTGTGCTGTTCTCTGCCACACAAGCCTTTAGTTGTTTGTCTAAAGTAAATTCAGTCTAATAGGAAATGTGAAAGCAACCTGGGAATGTAGTCTTCAAATGCAGTCTCAGGTATTGGGAAGATATTTCTCAATCCAGGTGATTTTGTGGGTAAGAGGAATGCAGAGGAAATGTTAAAATCCGTGTTGAATTAAGACAAAGTCTCTGCAGGGCTATATGGGTAGGCTTTTAGAGCCCAGAACTAAATGTTTCTGGAATCTCTAAAGACATGGTTTAATGACTATTTTAAATTTCTAGTCCTAAAAATTATGAAGAAAAAACTAAGTATAGTTCAGCTATGACTGAAGTAATAGTGGCTGTCCAAATGAAAGACAAATTCAAACAACCTCTCAGAAGCATATGAGCCATGAGACGTCTCAGGAGAGACATAGATGCATAATTTGCCTCTTTGCCAAAAAATATATGGCAGTGTGTGTCTGCATTGGATGACAGGAAATGAAAGCATTGATGACTCACCGTTAATTATGGAGCCTCAACAACACTTTTTCTTTTGTTCTGTAATCCAAACTAAACGTATTTTCTGTCTGGAATAAAGAAAGGATTTGAAGTAACCTAGGAACATATATGGTTTCCACAATATTACATGTTTTTTTTCCAGTTGATGGGAATTACGTTCTCCATTGTTAGGCGCTCTAACACTCTCTACTTCATTTCCACTAAAGTCTATCTTCTGCTAAGCTCATCCCCATAAATGTCACAATTGGGTACATAAATACATAAAATATTATTCTATTTCCAATAAAGTAAACATTTTAACAATTTTATTTTCCCTAATGCATTTCTGTGTTCTTCCATCTATTCTTTTCCTAAGTAACAATGAATTTGAATAACAATAATTTCCAACAGCAGTGTCTTGTCCCTGCCAACATAAAATCATTATACCATGGCCAGAGGTCTAAATTAACAAGTCCAGTTAGGAAATAGATGTATTGTTTGGGTAATGATTATAGTAAAATCTATTTCTCTTTCTGCAGTACAGTATCAGGGTCATGGCTAAATACTTTAAGTGCATCAGCTTTCCAGAAATCTTGCTATAAAAAAAGGAAAAAAAAAAGTTTGTCTGAGCAAACTAAATTCTGGAAACTTGAACTAATGGGCTCATTCTTATTTGTACTTATTTACAATGTAAAAAGGACTTAAGGGAAGAAGTCCATAAATGCTACTGTAATACAGAGGGTCCCACACCACAGTCAAATTTTCAAGGGGTGTTTCTTTAAATGCTGGGAGCACCCAGGACTGTGAGGACACCAAAGCTCGCTCTTTAGGTTGCTCATCTTCCGTTTTGACAATTCCACTTCTATAGAAATCAAACCTAATAGCCAGGTTCATATTTCACTTGCATTCTTAGGCTGTAACAGCAATGCTAACAATGGAATGACTTGGCTAGGCATCAGTGTTAACACAACAGATCATTCACTGATGGACTGATGGGTGTCTCTATACCCCTTGAACCATGAGCTCTCTTTTCCTAAGACCAGGCATCCGAGCGTACAGGTAGACTGCCTTCCAAGCATGAACACGAGCCATAACTCAAGCTCAAACCTGCCTCTCATTCAGATTATCTGCATGCAGGTGTCAAGAAAAAGCCAGGTGCACATACCTTCAGAGTAAGCTGAAGAATGTTTCTAGCTGTAGCATGGAGGGACCTGATGTAGCAATGCTGTTTCCTTGGCTTGAGTTCACTGTTGTAATGCCCACAGTGCCTTTATTTGACTGCACATGGCTCAGGGCAGATAAACTGGGCAAAAAGCCTCAGTTACGTGCAACAAGGTTTTATTAGTTACAGAGATGTAACGACTATAGACATATAAGGCCAGTAATGATACACAGAATGTGCCAATGCACATGCTTTAAGTGATATGTTCTGTGATACTGGTTACTCAGGAGAACCATACTTCAAAAAAATCAACAAAAAACAATACAGTGTTGAATGGAAATAATGTCTCAGTGAGATATCTCAGACATACAGTGACTGAATGGTCAAACTGCTGAAAATCACAAATAAATACTTCAGTTCCAACAAGCTTTCTGAAAATTTATGTTGAGCTGTTTCTATTTCATTTGCAGTATAAACTGACACTTCCATTTGCATGACTTCTTAAACAAGCGAAGTTTGGCACTGTAGAAGCTGCTTCCTGTGGATTAGCTAGAAGGAAAACCTATTATCTAAGAGTCTGGTAAATTGCAAGTACAAAGGAAACCAAGGCTTTATTTGAGTCTGTATCAATATGCAAATACTTTAAAAATAAAAGTGACAAAAAAGCTTAGTGAATTAAATACCTGCAATTTTAAAGGAATGTGCAAGAACAAAATTGACCACATTGGGGCAGTAATTCCCCATTATTACTTAAAAAGTAAGCAATCAGCTAACCATACATAAGCCTTTCAAACATCTGAAATCTGGTCTTATTGACCAGTGATTGCAATATACACACACGAATAAATAAATAAAAAAAAATATATATACATAAATAAATAAAACATATGTGCACATATGTAATATATACATATATGTATTTTGTGTGTGTGTGTGTGTGTGTGTGTGTGTACATATATACATACAAGACGTACCAAGAAGCAAACAACACATGCCCAGAAGTATACATCTATAAAAACCTTAGAAATGAAACCAGGAACAGGAAAAGTTAAAGATAGCACTCTGTCAATAACACATACTTCCAGCAAACAATAATTATTGTTATAATACTATATTGATTAAATTTCACACAATCACGGATTTGCTGAGGTGGGAAGAGACCTCTGGAGATTCTCTAATCCAACCCGCTGCCCCAGCAGTGTCAGCTGGAGCAGGTTGCCCAGGGTCATGCCCAGTTGGGTTCTAAACATCTCCAAGGATGGAGACTCTACAACTTCTCCGGGCAACCTGTTCCAGTGTTCAATCACCTTCACAGGAAAATAAGTTTTTTCTTATGTTCAGGCAAAACATTCCCTTGAGCCTTCTCTTCTCCAGGCTCAACAGTCATATAAAAGATGCTCCAGTTCCTAAATTATTTTTGTGGCCCTTTGCTGGACTTTCTCCAGTAGCTCTATATCTCCCCTGTACTGAGGAGCCTAGAATTGGACACAGTACTCCAGATGTGGCCTCCTCAGGGCTGAGGAGAGGACCAGGATCACCTCCCTCCACCTGATGGCAACACTCTGCCTCATGCAGCACAGGATACTGTTGGCCTTCTTGACCAGAAGGGCACACTGCTGGCTCATGGTCAACCTGTTGACGACCAGGACTGCCAGGTCCTTCCTTCTCTGCAGAGCTGCTTTCCAGCAGGTCAGCCCCCAGCCTGTACTGGTGCATGAGGTTACTCTTGCCCAGAGGCAGGACTTGGCATTTCCCTTTGTTGAACTTCAGGAGGTTCCTGTCAAGGAATTTCTCCATTCTGTCGACATCCCTCTGAATAGCAGCACAACCCTTTGGTGTAGTAACCACTCCTCCCAATTTTATGTTGTCTGCAAATGTGCTGAGGGGGCACACTGTCCCATCATCCAGGTCACTAATGAAGATGTCAGAGTATGGACTCCAGTATCGACCACCTGGGGAATAATACTAAATTATTCTATGATTCTGTAGTTCTCTGATTATATTTTGGATACCTTTATATACATTTAGAATAATCATTGATTTAGTGTGTTATCTATTTTTATCTAGAATAACTATTTGTGATCCTGAAGTTCACGCCACCGATCACAACCCTCTGAGATAAGACAGTTGAGTCAGTTTTCAATCCATCTTCACTGACCGCTTATCTAGTCCATTATTTAAGACACATTTCTATATTCATACTTTTTCAATTGAAAAATTCGATATCCAGAAAACTGAGTCTCTTTCTCCAAACGAGAAAGGAAAATTTCCAGAAGTTGCCAAATTACTTCTAGCCAATTGATTTCCAGATTCAATGTGTAAGCAAAATTAGTGTTCTGGAATAACATTATTAATAACTTGTAAACAAACAAGTCTATTGTCAAAGTCCATCTTGGATATCAGTTACACATAAAGGAGGAATTTTAAGTTGGTTGGAAATATAATCCAATTGACCTTGCTCTGGTCAGAATCAAAGATGATAAATGTAACGTAAACAGAAAAGTTTAAAATTTAACCACACATCATAATCAAGCTCTGCCTTTCAGGCATTACAGTTTGACAATGCCACTAATGCAGAAAACTTCTACTGAAAAAAATATCAGTCTGCAATCCATGAATAAATGTATCAATCAGTGTCAGAGTAGTGAAATGTTTGTAATAGTTAAAGATGGAACTTCTATGTGAAATCTACAGCTGAATAGCTATTAGTAGCATGGACAGCAAGGATGAAATTCTGATTTTCATGCTAAAAAAGGTAAGGCTCCTTATCCTATGAGAAAATACTGAATTTCCTTTAGCTAACAGGAGTGTCATTATGTAGATTTGACTGAAAATAGAAGAGTTTTGATTTCATATACACATATATATAAAACTGATTAAACACTACTTAAAATCATTTCCTCAGCAAAAGTCTAGAATGAAAAAGGTAAGGGTATATTTTAATAAGATTCTTTGTATTCAAATGAAATTCTAAAGACGTTCTGCACAAACTCAGAATTATATCAGGTTCCTCAGATCTGAGAACCTGCTATGTAATAATGAATCCTTTATGGATCTTATGAGCTACATTCAGATATTGAACAGCAATTGTAGTATAGTGACAAAACGGGGCGTATAAATAATCCTTCTTTTCAAATATTAAGTTTGAGAAATTACAGTCATAGGCAAAAGGACATAAAATAGACTGCATATGAGCTACCAGACCTGGATCAAACATTTGCAACAAGTGAAATTCTGATTAGGTATTAGGAAATGAATTTTCCCACTGAGTATGCTCAAACATTGGCACAGGTCATCCACAGAGGCTGTATAGTCTCAGTCCTTGGTGATGTACAAAATTTGACTGGACAAGGCCCTGAGCAACCTGATCAGGGCTGGATCTACTTTAACCAGGAGGATGAGCAAGATGACCTGCTGAGATTCCTTCAAAACTAAATTATTCTATGATTCTGTAGTTCTCTGATTATATTTTGGATACCTTTATATACATTTAGAATAATCATTGACTTAGTGTGTTATCTGTTTTTATCTAGAATAACTATTTGTGATCCTGGCTCATCAGATTTGCAAAGCTGACCTAATCCATCCCTTCGTCAGACTCTGGTTTGTATTCTGATAATAGAAGGGATGTAAGAAATTTTCTGAGATTTCAACATTTCACTTGTTCCTTATTGGGTCTGGAAAATGTATGAATTTTTATACATGGCTTCCATACCTATGATTAACCACTTCTCTCCCATCTAAGCACAGAAGTTTTTCAGTATTTACTTTATTTTCCTAGCAAAGGAAAATAAACAGGGAACAAGTAGCCAAGCAAAAGCTGACAGAAAAATACAAAACAATAGAGGCCAACAAACATGAGCCCCATCCCTTTTTGGGCAGGCTGAAGAATGCAGAACCTAACATTTATATCTAGTGTAAAAATATTATTCTAACCTGATATAACAGAGTTTAAAAGTTGCCTAGAAAATTGTCTAACAATTCTTTAGAAAAGTATTATATCATTTCTCAATAGTATCATCAAAAGGAAGTTCTATAAAAGAAGTTATACCTTAAGTTTAGCTCAATATAAACATTTTAAATCTCTGAACGCAGAAATTTTCAAATCTTAAAATATATCTGCTGTCACTCTTGAGGCTAACACTCCAAGCATGAAATATGCAGTGTTCAGCGTACTTCAGCTATTTTCATATTCTGCTTCTGGAAACATGATTCTGAAACTCTTTCCTCTTGTTTTCTATCTTGTGCCAGAATTTTGCAATAAATATTGTTTATCAATGTTTGATGTAAATTCTGAATTAGTTAGGTGAAGGTGGGAGTCTGATGGAACTACTTCTGGATGTAGGAATCAAGAGACAGAGAAGTAAAGGAAACACTCTGGATTTACAGTAGAAGGTCAACTGATGTGGAATTTATTGTATTTTTGATTTGGATTTTATTGTATTTTAAATGCCATGGGTCAGCTTTCATAGGCTATAAATAAATATGCAATATATTTCTCTTCCTTTCTTCCTCCTTTCTTTCCTTCCTTCCTCTCTGAAGCTGTACTAGACTTATTTAGATTTTGCAAAAAGAAGAAAGGCCTGTAAGATCTCTATTTTCATTCATTATTTCTTCATCAGTGCAAATATTGCCAAATTCAAACAGCCAGACAATTTTGTAGCACAAAAACCAACACAGGTCTTGCGCTATTTTTTCTCACATAAAAAGCACAGAATGGCGGGTCTCTCATGGATGCCCCTGAGTAAATGGGCTCCCTCAGGCTAGCGTTAGCTTGGAAAACAGAGGATGGAATCTCCACCTGCAGGTCTGGCTTTCAAATCTAGCCCAGGGACAGGACTCAGCCCCGGCTTCAGCTTCATGCAGCCAATACGTCTGCGTTTCCAGGCCAAGAGAGAGCATGAGGCCGTGCTCACTCTAGTTCTGTACACACCAGCATCTGCTCCTCCTGACCATGGTTCCCACCTGCTCTGATTTTACCATGACTGAACCTGCAGAGATGTGTGAGAATATATCCCTAAGTGCCTTTGTTTTTGATCTCCTACGATGGACCTATTTTAATGGCTCCCAGGATCATTTTAGAACAGTTTAAATGGACTGTTTTTGGGCTAGGTATACTGCCTTGAGTTTTGCTTCAATATCAAATGCTGAAAACTGCAGCACTGACACACTGTATTTTTACATTTTTCTTCCCTGGAATTCCATATCTGCTAGTTTACTGTCTATTGCCTCACTTGTAAATATGAACTCTCATTTTAAGGTTTCTAGTCCTTATGACTTATGTTTATAGATCTCATGTCTAATTTCTTCTTTTGGGGCTGGCATGACTCCAATCCTAGAAGGGTCATAAGGGTTGAGTTACTTCAGTCTCTGAGTTTTACTCTGCAGAAAGTGTTTAGCTGACATGGCTTTGTGCCTATGTGCTTCCTTCCCTTGCTCTTAAGCCTTGACAATCTAAGCAATGATGTGGGTAAATTTGACCACAATTTCTCTGTGCCTTGTAGAAGCTAAGGTGAAATCTCTGGCTACTTGGAAAAGTCATGGTAATTTACTGCCATATTACATTTTTTTTATAAGTAATTTTCAACAAAACCAGTGTGCCGTTTGCACACTCTAGTTCAGAAAAGAAGGAACAGGGACTTTTCACAGTTTTAGTGATAATTGTTCACTCAACCAGGTGGGCTTTTGGCAAACTTTGTATATATAGCTTATATACATATACAAATAGCTTATATTATTCCCCAGAAGTTTTTATCTGGCTGCAGACTAGAAGGTTGGTGAAATTATATAGAATCTAAAGAGGACTCAGAAGAATTAAGTAAATACAATTCCCTATTTATGATCAGAAACTGTTGTTTCGACAGGGTTATTTGTGGAAGATGGGTACGCAATAATATTTTCTGAAAGGTCTGCACAGTTGCTTTCCAAGTCACAAAAAAGGGGGTTGGGGGCTTAATGGAACACATGATGAAGGATTTGTGCTCCCACCAAAAAAATAAGACCAAAGTTCATCTGATTGAGTTTTGGCATAAAAACCTTCTGCAATGTGCATCAAATAGAACAAGGTGTGAATTACTCATTACTGTATGTTCTGAACAACACCAATGCTCATTCAGAAAAAAACAAAAGCAACTCCCCAGCTAAAAATAGTAACGCTATAGCATCTCTATCTTTTAACTCAGAAATAGGGCCTACTTGTATGTGTTTAGTGTTAGTACTGTATGATGAGCACAATAAGGGATGCTGGAAAGGCGTCGGCACTAGGGCACAAAAGATAGCTTTCTACTTTGGAACAGAAGAGTAGAAAACTCTACCATAATTAGTGTATATATGGCAATCATATTTCCAGCAACAAAAAGAGCGCTGGGGATGGATTGGGAAGGGGTCTGTGCGTGTCCCTACCTCCAAACAGGATCCCAGTTACAGAAGTCCATGGAATGCCACCCAATACTGTCTGCCTCAGAGCTCCGCTTCCCCTCCCATGTCCTGCCCTCAGACCCTATGCATTTCCCCACCTAGAGGTCCTAAATCCCACCCCTTGTCTTCAAACTCTCTCCCACCCTGTAACTCCTGTCTTTGTACCACCACCTGCTCAGCCTTGGTTCCTAAACTGGCTTTGTAGCTGCTTCCACATGAATCTTTAACACATCCAGCTCTTACTTGCACCCGCATTTCTCCACTCAATCTTCAGCCACTTCCTCCAAGACGCTGACCCAAGTCTCTACCTCAACAGGAGCCTCCAGTCTGGCCCTGGATTTCAAATGCCTGGACACACCAAACTTTCTTGTTCTGGGCAGGATATAAAGGCAAAAAATTGGTATATATTCAGGGGAAAAAAAAAGAAAGACATATCACAGTCCTACCTTTTCTTATGGTAACACTTAATATCATTTACTCTCGCTTATAATCTCGTAGTGTTCATTCACATTTTCTAATATCCTCTATGTTATTGTTATTCACTACATGGTGTTTTACCAGACTTTTACATAAACTTTCTGGGGGGGTTTGACCTCAGAAAGCATCAAAATGACAAGCTGGGGTTGAAATGTCAAGCTACCAATGCTCCAGAAGTACTCAGGGTGATTTTACCCTGAAAGTGGATAAAGTAGACTGAAATGGGAGAGTAAAGGCTTCTTCTCTCTCTCTCTTCAGAATTACAGAATCACAGAATCATTTAGGTTGGAAGGGACCTCTGGAGATCATCTAGTCCAACCTCCCTGCTCAAGCAGGGTCCTCTAGAGCATATTTCCCAGGATCACATCCAGATGGGTTTTGAATATCTCCAGCGAAGGAGACTCCACAACCGCTCTGGGCAACCTGTTCCAATGCTGCGTCACCCTCACAGTGAAGAAGTTTTTTTCTCCGGTTCAGGTGGAACTTCCTGTGGTTCAGTTTCTGCCCCTTGCCCCTTGTCCTGTCGCGGGGCACCACGGAGAAGAGTCTAGCCCCATCCTCTCGACACCCTCCCCTTCAGATACTTGTACACATTGATGAGATCTCCTCCTCAGTTTTCTCTTCTCCAGGCTGGACAGGCCCAGCTCTCTCAGCCTTTCTTCAGAGGAGAGATGCTCCAGTCCCCTCATCCTCTTTGTAGCCCTCCGCTGGACTCTCTCCAGGAGCGCCATGTCTCTCTTGGACTGGGGAGCCCAGAACTGGACACGGTCCTCCAGGTGAGGCCTCCCCAGGGCTGAGGAGAGGACCAGGATCACCTCCCTCCACCTGATGGCAATATTTTTCCTCATGCAGCCCAGGAGACCATTGGCCTTCTTGGCCACAAGGGTACACTGCTGCCTCATGCTTCACTTGTTGTCCACCAGCACTCCCAGGTCCTTCTCTGCAGAGCTGCTTTCCAGCAGGTCAACCCCCAGCCTGTCTTGGTGCATGGGATTATTCCTGCCTAGGTGCAGGACCCTGCACTTGGCTTTGTTGAACTTCAGGAGTTTCCTCTCCACCCAGCTCTCCAGCCTGTCCAGGTCCCTCTGAATGGCAGCACAGTCTTAATTAAACCTTTTCTTTCCGTATTGGATAAAATCTACTTTTTTTCCAAACCTTCTTAACCTTCCCTTATCCATACACTGTATATACAGAAACATACACATGCAATATATATATATGTAATATAGTGTGAGCATATAACATACCCTCTCTATATAGTCTATGTACATATGTATCTATGCAACGTATTTGTCTATATATTTAGACCTCCATATATTTATAAAAGCAATGCAAAAAAGATGTGCATTTTATATACATATATGTACTTCCACACATGTACATACACACTTAATTTAAACAAATGTCGACACCACTTAAAATATTAGGGCATAATAGTGTGATTTAAAATCACAGGACTTGTCTCAATGGTTTTCAATGCCAAATTAGCAGAATTTTCAGTTCATAATAAATCCAAAGCCAGGAAAAGAATGCATTTTCTGTTTTAGTATGAATAAGGGTGCAATCTTCCTAAGTAAGGCGTTTGGCAAAATTTATCTCCCGTTTAGACCTGAAATGTCACCAAGATATCTGGCTTACAGGACTCTGGAATTTTTTCAGTCCATCGCTATAAATCACAAGTCCAGAGACAAATTCCAAGATTCCTCATCAGCTGAAATGAGTCATATTTTTTTCTGGATGAAGGTATTAGTAAAAATTGTTTTGACCCACAGGATGTGAAATAGTATAAGCCGTCAGATAAATTGGCCTTAACCTTTCAAAAACAGACATAGCTTCTATGTTTTGGGTAGAAAAAGGTGACACTTTGAGCTCACTTTAATACAACTGTAGTAAATTACAACTGACTATTGAACATTGAAACTTTCTTCTGGTCTGAAGCTTAAATTCTATAATCTGTTAAAATGTCTTAAAAAGCTTTCCCCAGTCAGATCCGACTGAAAACAGTGGCATCACTTTGCCATACCCAATGAAATTCTACAAGTTACCCTCAAAGTTGGAAGTGTTTAGAGAAATCTTGGTCAAAAACATGCAAGGAGTTTACTTCTCCCAGCACAGGGTAAAAAAATTATTTATTGACAAGTACCTCTAGTTTTTTTTAAGGAAATGGTTTCAAAAACCTTATTTTCAAAATAGAAGAAGAAGAAAGGGCTCTGATTATATTTGCAATGAAAATAGACTGAGTGGGTAAGAACATTTCAGTTCTTTAGCTATTTAAGATTCTTTTAAATTGCCTTACAATCATATTTTATATTTCTTATTGCTTTCAAAGTACAGATAATTTAATGGGACAGTAAAGTCAAAAATAAAAAAGGCAGAGAGGCTCTTGTGATTACACTGCAAGATGTGGAGGAGACAAAGCTAGGTTTATATGCAGTGCTAGCATAGACTTCCTGTGTCATGTTAGACCACATCTGCATCGCGGAGGAGCTGATGCAGCACAGCCTTAAGGTTTAGGGCTGATTTGGCTGATGTAGACACAGATTTCAAGGCAGAGGGGCTGCCACAGACATTACCATGGACTAATTCCCATACTTCTGTGGGAGGGCTTTACACGCCATACCACTTGCTATAACTGTGCTATTAGCAGTTTCCAAACTAGGCAGCATAAAATTAAACTTTGTACACCTGCAGGTGTAGGTGTGGTTGTATCTCACACAAGCAGTGAATGCCTTCACGCTGCAATTAACTTAAAATGAAGTTATATCACTGTAGATCCCCTCCATACTGCAGACGTCTGATTACTCGTAGGAAAGTGCTAGGAGTGTTTCATGTGGAAAATTGCAGAGCCTTAATGTTTCTGTGCCTATTCTTGTCACTAAGAGAGAGATAAGCAATTTGTTTCTCTCCCCTGTCTTATCTCTTTAGCTTATAAATTCATCGGTGAAGGTTTTATTTTGTGTTTTCACAGGTCTGTCGCAAGTGGAAGTCTATAGGGCTGGCATAACACAAGCAACAACAACAAAAGTAGTAATAGTTATGAAGGACAACACTGTTACAAGTCAATGATCTGGCCAAAAAGACTTCTTCAATGTTTTTCCCTTTCTGGTAATCTTTTGTCTTCCAAACTATTTGCTGGGGCTAGAATGAGGAAATCATTGACAGCTGCACTAGCAATTCTTGTCAAGACCTGGTCAAATAACTCATAAGCCAGAGGGAAGGAGGTTTGTTTTTCTGACTGTAATTTGCTTTCTGTTCATGTATTTCCTTTGGGCTTTACAAGAGAAGATTTGAAAAGTCCGTGTTTAAAATAAAATGTTATTTTTCAGAACCCTAGATTTCAGTTACAATCCTTACCGGTTCTTGCCTCTATCTACACGAATATAAATAAGCATTACCTTTTTTGTAAAATCTGTCAAGGCATGCACAAGCTCCTGCAGGGCTCAGTGAGAATACAACTGGTAAAACCTCTGAAATGCAAAACTGCAAAACTGCTTTTTCAAAAAAACTGCCTGCAAAACAGGCTCTCACCCAGTTGTTATGTACTGGTCAGTTTTGCTTTAAAATAGTGCTTTCTGGTAGAAAAGAACTTGCACCTATTTCAATATATTATCCCCATTGATGTATCAACAAAAGCAGCTGGGAGTCAGCCTACTCCTTCAGAAACCCATATATTCATAAGCCTGAAATAGAACTCAGAAGTCGACTCCTCCTACCAGCATCAACTTTATGGGTATCTCTGTCTATTTTAAAGATCTCAGATGCTGGTGACTCCACAGTCTCTACTAATGCTTTGCTGTCTCTATGAGCAGATTTTTCTTGTCTCTGTTTTGTAATCTGTCTTTTTCTTACAAGTTGACCTTCAGCTTATCTTCTTCTTGTTCGTAAGAGCATGACACAGTTGGCTTTCTTTTCATTCCTGAGCTACTGTAAACTCTGGATCCTTTTTGCAGAATTCCTATCTACTTCCCATCTTGAATCTGCAGATAAATGCAGATTTCTGCTCATATCTTCATTGAATTATCTTCTATATGGGGTTTTCCCCAGATCATTTCTCCAATTTGTCGCTATTGTTTTGTATTCAATCTGCCTTCCAACATACCTGCAATCACTGCCAACTCTTGGAGAGGACTGCATCGAATTGAACATTCTGCTTTTTTAGAGAGTTTATGTCTGAGGACTGTTTTGACTCTGGGTAAAGCTCTGCCTTTGTGTAACACCCCTAACTTCAGCTGAGGCCTGCTGTTCTTCATGTTGTCAGACTTGCAGCTTGCTGTATATAAATCAGGTTTTGTAAGAGGTCTTATGACAGCCCTTCCCACTTGCCCAAGGAATTCCTCTGTTCCCTTACAAGGCTGGAGCAAGCCACTGTTGTTCGAGCCATCTGAAGGAAGATCTGCTGTTGGCCACACTCCTAATCCAGCATTTGAGATGGGTGAATTATTTGGTGCAAAGTTAAAGGGACAGCAGCAGTTTGCATATATTGATATAACGATTTTGCGTGGTTTTGAATGCTGACGCCTGCTGCTTGAGGTTTTCACAAGTTTTTGCTCCTTTCAAAGAGAATGTTTTCCTGCCTTTCTTGCTGTGTCGGAAATGCACACAAGTTCCTGGGGAGACTGACTGTGGTCCAAGGCTAGATTGTGTTATCTCATTGACGTGTGGTTATTTACACATGGAGTAGTTCTACTGAAATTAGATTTTGTTGATTTTTTTGGTGACTAATTCCATCTTGACTGGAGTAAGAAGGTCAGACTATTGCTAAATCTATAAATAAACAAAAGTGTGAGGTTTTGCTCTTGTCCTACTCATACGTTTCTATTCTAATTATTTTAGGGGTCACTTATAACAGCAGCAGATGAGCTAACCAGCTGTGAAATTCATACTGATGGTAATGGCAACGCAAAGTTTTTGCACAGTTTGAATGCAGATTCTTGTCTGAATTAGAGTATTCAGTGCCCAAGCAAAGGCGGAAGGACTGTAGGGCTTTTGTGGAGGACAGCTGCCTGCTGCCACCAAGCCCTCCTCCAGGTGGGTTGGGTGACCACAAGAAGGGCTGCAGGAGATTTCCCAGGAGTGATGCTTACTGCAGCTGCAAAATAGCTTTAGACTCTGCCTCTGTCATCTTCTTTATCTTCCTGTGGTCTCTAGGAGAGACAATTTTCATGTGCAGCCAGCAGATGACAAAATGTAATACCTTGTGTCTTTCACTGTTGGGCATGTAGCATACAGTATAGTTTGCTGATGAAGTAATAATGCTGAAATGTCCTCTCCCAAAAAGAAACAGTGATATCAGTGTTAGTTTAACAATTTCCTCACCAGAAATTGCTTAAGTGAGCTCTCTTTATATTTGTCTAGTGGTGTGTAGTATCCTCCCTTCTCATCTTCTGTGGTCTTTGTGGCTTTCCTGCAATGCAATGTCTGTATTTTACAGCGACATGGACATCAGTAAGTGGCTTCTTCCTGGTGCGACAGTGACTTTTCACAGTGGGTGATAAAGGCTGGTGCATGCATCCCTCCATCTCTGCGGAATTCTCTATCACTGAGCTGCTTTCTTGCTAAAATACATTTCATAATCTTCAATATTGTCTAGGCTCTCCTTGAAGCTAAATTTAGAGCCATTATTCCACCATTTTCTAAACTATTTCTCTGTGCACTCAATTCAACTTGACTTGAAGGGAACTAGCACAAGATGCTCATCTCTTTCACCAGCTCTTTAAGCTGCTTTGCCCTTCTGCGTGTCCGGAACTTAGGCCTGAAGCCCTATTAAGTTATTAAAGTTCTAGTATGGGTAACTCTTTCTAATTCCCAACAGTTTACTGGCAGAATGGTCTATAAGACCATTGCTATTGCTACAGAAAATAAAAAGATGATTAAAGTCATCATATCCCTCAAAAAGAGCTAAGTATAGCCTACTGATACATTTACTGAGGAAAAATCTTAGCAGCCATTCTGGATTTTTTTCACCCATCTTTGAGGACTCCTGATTTGGCAGCAGATAGTGATCCATGTAAGAACCTAAGAATCTTTTTATCTTTGTTCAAGGGTTGTGACTTGGTTTTCTTCACTCTTCTTGAAAAATGTTTGTTATCGTTCTGATGACACGAGGAAGCATTTTCCTCACATTCTCTCATATTTTTTGAAAAAAAGAATTCTAAAATAGTTCACTTTTTCTGTTATTGTGGTTGCACAGATGATCTCTAATAAATTTATGCTGTTTCTCCAGCTGTCTGAGAGACCTACAGCAGTCTCTCAGAGTTGAAAGTCCTTCAGGATTTTCATGCTTCATTTTGATGGGAAGTGGTTATATTATCAGAGCGGAAGCCTGACACTTGTCTCTGTGGCCTCTCTACTTTAGTTTGTTGGTTTGGCAGGGTTTCTCTAGAGATTTGTATGTTACTTTTGATATGGATTTTGCATGAGCTAAGTGTTAGCGCTATGTGTTATATGTGTTTTCTCCATTTATTTTTTATGGATTATAAGTAACTCAGCTTTAACTATCTGCCTCTTTGAAAAAGATGAATGCTTTGGTAAATGATCATGATGATGTGTAAATTTTGCATAACTATTACAAGTAATAAGTCCTGGATGTAACATTTCCTAGCTGTCAATGAATATTTCATTTAAGGGGCTTGATTAGAGATTCCTCCAGCCAGACATGATAATAATCTTTGAGTTGAGAGGTTCATTTAATTTTCTTAGGAACCAACCAGCTGGCCAAAATGGGCATGACTGATGCCAGCTGAAGCACTGTTCCACAAAAATAGAGGAGGGAGTGAACAGGAAAAGTATCATATTTGGAATCGGCTGGGAACTAAGAGTGGTCATAACACTGTCATACTTTACTGCTCAGAAACATATGTGAGAATCATCAGGTAATGAAGTGACATGAATACAGATGTAAATGTCTATTCTCATGTAAATGCTGTATAAATTACAGAGGAGGAAAATTGACACAGATATCTGTGTTTCTGTTCTCATTCTTCCCCATAATTGACATCTTTTCAAAGTAACTGGGAAAACTGCTAGACACGTGTGTGGCAAAAGAAAGTGTGCAGTTCTTTCAGGAGTGGAGCTGGTGTTTTGCCTTTAGGGTTGTAAGTAGGAGACAGCTAGGTTTTTCTATGAGATAACTAGGTTTCCCTATGCTTGGTCTTTAATACTAGTATTTCTGAATAAACTTAGACTCTAGAAGGTGTACATGTTTAGCAGCTTCCTTGAGAACATCTAGATTCCTCCATAATTCTGGTATTACTGGTAGCAGGGGGTGTCCTAACCCAAGCGCTCTCAGTAGAAAGAGGGAGTTTTCAGGGTAATATTCCCTCCACAGAGCTGTCTAGTCAGCCGACTGGGGAAGTATTGCAAAAGCTGCATTTGCTATTGTCATATGACTAAATCAGTTAAAGTAAAAATATTAGTGAAAGTAAAATTATTTTAGTGAAAGTAAAATTAAGTGCTAATGGCAGCAAACATTATTTAGCTTAATCAAGTTTATAAGCAATTAAACATCCTCTTTACATGGAAAAACCTTCCAAGTTTCACCCCAGTGTTTTTCATTGCATGAAGTCATATAAAAGAAATAGGTGTTTCTTCTGATTTCTTGCAGATGAAACCTTCTGTTTATTATACAGCATTCCCATGAGGCCTCAGAAGAAGCAAAAGGAATAGGCTGAAAATAGGGTCTTTCCCTGCTTAAGTTGGCAGGCGAGCCAGCACAAATAAACCTTGTAAGATGTGCAGGAGTCATCTTTTTTTTTTGTTACTTTCTTTTCTGAAAGAAATTAAATAAATTATTGCTCGCATACCTGAGTCTGGTTTCAGCAGAAACTTCTGTTTATGATGTGTCACTTCACTGGTGGCCGAAATCAGTTAAATGAATGAGAAAGTTGAAGGTAAATGAAGCTTGTAATGGTAACAGGCTCATAAAGCCTTGCTGTAAAAAAAAAAAAAAATATGGATAAGATTTTAGAGGTTATTTCATGTTAGCGTCCTGGCCTGCAGTAATACTAGAAACCCTGCATTCTGTGCTATTTATCCATTTTATATTCTCTGTTATCACACCCAATCCTGCTTTGTCTGGCGAAAAGGGCAGGAGAAAACTTTTACAGTGGAAGGTTTAGCAACAGACCGCGCTGTACTTTGTGCTGAAAATGCATGTGCTGAAAGAAGTGTTAGCAGATCAGTCCCACAAACATAATGAGCTGCCTACCTTGTATTCTTACCCAAGAGAGTCGGGAATCAGAGTGACTTTGTGCTCCTGTGCTGGAGTGCCTGGAGAAGCAGCTAGAGGGGCTACTCAGGTCCTACCTCAGCACCCTGAGCGCAGCTGGGCACTCTGCTCTCATTTCTGCCATGTGCTCCAACTGTCCTATTTGGTCTCTAAAGTTGCTGTTAAAGTAAGATTAAAGCTGTAGGATCAAGTAGTCAAAAGATGACTGGCAGACCTGAAGTTTCTTGTGCGACTTTGCATGTACATGCGAAGTTCTTCAGGAACATTCAGTGCTGCTGTTGCTGCTTCTGCTACTGTTTCTGACTCACTTAAAAGGCCACTGCCACACAGCAGAGAAAAATCAAGAAGATTCTTATGGTCTCCATTTGAATAACTTCCTGGGGAAATGATATGTGTGAAACCCAGCTTTTAGGTGGATGCTTTAGCTAGTTGTCTGATTAAAGAAAATTGCACAAATTGTTTAGTTTGAAATCAGATTTATTAAACATACAGCCTGTGCGCTTCTTTGAATAAAAGATCAGCAACTTCAATACATTTTTCTCTGAGTATCACAAATGTTGTAAGCACTGTTTCCAAAAGTACCCTCTCTCTATCCTCTCTCATTTCCCAATTACATTTTTTTGCCAACTCCATCAATAATACATCTCAGCAAAAGTAAAGTGTGCAATATTGTAAAGGGAACATTTCTTGCTGAAGGCACACCATTAGCCTGTATGTTGTGAAATGTTAGAATGGAGTGAGCAACCAGCTGGTCCTTCCATATACCTCTTTGTCATTTTTGTTTTGCTAGTTTTCCGATCAATTCTCTGGTCACTAATTCTACAATTAACTATCCTATTTCTCTGGTTGTTCTCCTTCAAGTTCAGGCATGCCTTGCAATTACATCTCTTGGATTTTGAGTTCTTTCCCCATTAAATCCTTGGCATCAATGAAAACTACTTGGCTGTCTAGAAAGAAAAAAATAATTCAAAAGCTGTCTCATTTAAAAAAAATCCCTGCATTTCTTAGGAGGACCTTAACTGTATAGTCCCCATTTTACTAGAAAGGGACTCCAGTGAAGACTGGAAAAGACTATTAGAAGTTCAAGGAAAAGGTATTCTCCGTTTCATGACCTTTGCTGGCACTGATCACTAGATAGATGTGCTCAGGCTTAAGGCAGGACTTGGCTCAGTTACTGCATCTGACCATTATAATTTAGCCATTATATTACTTCCATTATAATTTAGAAGCGAGTTGATAAGCAGTAGACCAGGGAGCATCTGATATCTCTTTTAGCCACAGCCCAGAAGCTACTCATAATCTCAGGAAGCACTTGTAGGCTAGTCCCCTAGCCGCTTAGTTGTCTGAGCATCCACATAGTTGAGATCGTACAAAGCCACTGCTGCACTGATGGAGTCCTACAGCCAATGAGCTACTATGAGCTTTAGAAATATTTAACTGAAAATCCTAAGAAGCAGAGGGTCTAGTACAGGCCTTGCATAGCAAGCAGTGGGGGAGAAACAAGGGTCTTCTTGTAGCTAAGATAGACCTGTGGTATGTAGGAAACCTGATTCAGATCCCTGCTCTGTCTGATCCCTGCTCTGTCTGAGTTTAAACCCAGATTTCCACCCTCCATAAAGCATGGTCTAATTTTTCAGGTATTTGAGACAAAGCTCTCCTAATCACTTACATTATTTTTTTCTCATCAAATATAGATACCGACCAGAGTGGGAACTCGCACCTGGGTATGAGTTGTGCAGGTAACTCACGCAGACTTCCTTCATTTTTAGGAAGGGATTCAAAGCTGAGGATTTGAAGCAGCAGGACCCTCTGGGGCCCTTAAGTTCTACCTCCTTCTTCTGTTTTTAAATCCTGGATAGGACAGATTTTTCAGGATGAGTTCCACAGGCTCCTAATCTCCCATGGGCAACTGACTGGAGAGGAAAATACGCTGGGTTCAACATTGCTGGGTGTTGTTCATCTCAGTGTTGCAAGTCTTAAGTACCTTAAGGATTTAGCCCTTAATCTCTTTGTCCATTCACTCCCCACAGAAATAATGAAGTGAATACTTCAAAGCCACACAGTGTTCTGAGGAACAATACACTCTTCAGTGGTTGTGAAGAACTCAGTTACTATGATAATGGAGATAAAAGTTGACAGATGGATAGATAGAAGGAGCACATATTATATAGCGATCTGCCCCAATAGCATGGGACACTGCGTAAATGTTAAAAAGCACTTTAATTTATTTGAGGGCAAAAGAGGTTGTAACCCTATCTATTGAAAATTTTAGCACACCTTCTTAACAGAGTACTATTGCGAAGAATCCAGCTTCATACTTGATTAGGTCAGCTTGACATGGTTTCTGAATATCAGAAAAAAATATGTACAGATCAGCTACTATAAAAGATACTTAGGAAGCTCTTAGAAGTTAGACTGACAAAAACAGCAGTATAGTACTTGAAACCACAAAAGTGGGTTGTGAGGCATGACTTTTCTCATGACTGCAAACTTCAGATAGGAATTTGAAAGGCTTAAATAATGCTACAGGAAAACTGGCAATTTTTGCTGTTTTAATGAATGAAAAAGCTGTTATGCATGGATTTGTGTATGGATGGGGCTCAGAAACAATATACCTATTCCTTATACAATGCCATATAGCTCACCGATGTACATCGCCTTACCTTTAAACTGATATAAGATTCATAAATTTAAGCTATGGCCTAAGAACTTTTTTAGATAAAGTTAAATATTACATAATTTGTGCCTTACAGAGCTGAATCTACCAACTGAAGATCCAACAGGGTCACTTAATTCTTGACATCAGAGCCACAGGCAGCCAAGCAAGAATAATCGACTTCATAATACTGGTTTTGATATCAGTGATCAAATCTGAACAAATTCTAAAAAAATCTGTGGAAGTAGGTATGGCACTGATTTCGTTCTTTACCTCTTGAGGAGTGCTTTACAGGACCTCAGTGAAATACAGACGAGCAATCTGCTCTGAAAACTGATTTGACCTGGGGCATGACACTGTAATCCTCCCCACTTTACGTATTTGCGCAGAAACAAGTATGATCAGGAGTTTTTTTCTGATAGAAAAGGTACTTGCTATTTGCATATCTCCATGCCAGTTGGTGGAGACATGAGAGTCCAGACTTTGAGTCTGAAATCTACAGTGGGAGTAAGATTCTAATGAGTTATCTCAGTCTTTCTTCTATCGGGTTCTTCATGGTTTACTTCATGCTACTGAGGAAATCTGGGCAAAGCAGGAACTGGCTTTCATGGTCCCACACAATAGCTTGACTACAGGACCTTTTTTATTTTTAAACAAAAAAAACATGCTGTATGACTGATGAGGTATAGTAAGCAGCCAGAGTAAATCAGAAGCCAAAGAATAAGACATATTTTTCATCATCTAGGCTGGAAATGTATCTTGACCTGAGATTTCACTGAGTTGTTAAAAATACTTAAAAGTTCTGAAGCCTTTGAAACAACCTAATTTGAAGAAGTTAAAAAAAAGTATAAGTAGTTTTATAATTTCCATGCAGTAAAGAGTCAGGCAAAGGTGAAGCAGAGCACAGTTGAATAAGTCACCTGTAACTCAGTGTGATAAATCATGTCCTGTTAACTTTTATTGAACAATGCCTGCCTCTATAACACTATCGCGAAAAGGTAAGGTTGAGTGTAAATAAGAATAATTTAGGTTCTTCACAGCTTCAATGCTGCATTTTTAGGAGTCCATAATCCACGTCCTTCTGCCTTGATGTATGTGGAGGAGACAAGCATGTTTAAGATTAAATACTTGCTTATTGGTCATCAGGCCACAAAAAGGCAAAGCAACAATTAAAAATGCTCTTGTACAACTATCATTCATTGCTCCTAGTGTTATTGTGTTAGGCCACTATAAATTATTGCTGGGCAATAATTCTGAAGTTATTGTGGATCAAACAAAGTGCGAAACCAATGGGCAGTTCAGAGAGCTCATCCTCTAGGTGACAGAATGATGCACAGAGGCACAGTGAGATGGCAAAACCAGGATGCCAGTAAGCATGTGCGTTTTAAGGTCGGTGGCACTTTCTGAGCCACAAATCTAGTTTGATTTCTACGTTGTCCTTCTTATGTCTCATGTGATGATTTGAAGCATTTTTCTTAGTCTTCATATAGTCTGTATAGCTTGCAGCAAACAGTAACATACCTCTGGAAGCAAAAAAGGAGAACATCTCTGACAAACTGAAATTCACCGACAATTTTATTATGAGAACACCCCTGTTTGGTCTGTATGTGCAATTGGTCATTTCCTTAGCTGGTTTATGTCAGGGCTAGTTCTTTGAAACTGCAAGAGCCACCCTTGTGTACACAGGTGGGAATGTGCATGGGCCAGTATTGGTTTGAGCAATGCTTGATGAAGTATGGTCTTCTGCCCTCAAGGAACTGACAGAATGGCTTTGATTAATATGTATTACACAAGATGTCTCCTGGGAATGCTGCCTCAGTGCCATAATCTCTTTCCTATGTTCAGATACCTGGATGTGCAACTTAACGCTTCGAACAGGCCATTGATTGTACATTATAGCTAATAGCATATGCCAGAGGTTTAGATGAACAAATGGAAAGTTTCACAGGTTATTCAATTGAAGGGGTTACATTTTTGTGGAGTCTCTCGTGTTTGACTCCCCATATCAATGTCGCATGGCTCACTAGGCAGAAACAATAACATGGTTTCACTGGCAAATCAGTCACGTAAGCAAGATCAGACTACTCGTCTGAGTGAGGGCAAGTCATTTTACAGTGACTGGACAAAGCATCTTGCTATGTTTGTTTGATTCTTCGAACAGAAATTCTTAAAGCTTGTTCTACTTCATGTTGAACATTTCAAGTTTCCTGGGTTTTAAAGAATAATTTTGCAGGCTGACTCTAGTCAATGGTCTAGGGCTGAACAACTTTATCTTCTCAACGATGTGTTTTTCATGCCATAACTCCCAGTAGATGTTGAAGCTGGCAGTATAGCTACGCACCTCCTGTGGGAGATTGAGCTAATTTGTTTTTCAAAGAATCCTATAGGCATGAAACATGGCACACAGGTGACTGAGAAAGAGACATGGGGTGAATCACATGCCAAGGACAACTTACACTACATTAAGTGAGTAAGAGAGATGACATCCCTGTTGTTCTTCATTACAAGCATTTTCCAGAGCCCAGTGTGAGGATATGGGGTTTGCAGCCCATCTACAGGATCGTGGGGCTATGGTCCTGACTCCTGGTGGTGGCCCATGGACATTTGTGCTAACAGCTACGCTAGTGCAGGTTATCCCACCCAAGCCACATTTCCCTGCCCTGAGACTCTCCCTCCCTTGCACAAGAGCAGCCTTATGGGGGACTGTGCAGTGAAAGGGATCAGGGCGGTGATCTCAATAAAAGTAACCCTGCAAAAAGGTTGAAAAGAGAGAAGAGCATTATCTGAGTGCAGATGAGTTCCTTGGTTCACTGTGTGAACCCACAAATGGGTTCGTCAAAGGACTACATGATAAAAATGGGCTGGGGACACTGCTCAAGCGTCCCTCAGTCATAGCTGTATATGAGACAGGCATCTGAGGTTCAAAATTACCTCTGTGGCTTGGATTGTCTGCACTGAAATAGATAAATGCAGGCACATCATAAAGCCATAGTAAATGGCAAGCAATATCAGTAGGGAGCTTGTGAATGCCAGCAGAGCGTTGCCAGCTGTGACTTGGGGAAGGGAAGCAGATAGGACAACTAGCAAGCTGTGTTAGCCATTTTTTAAGTGCTGATTCTTCTCTGTCATTTTGTGCAGTCAGAAATAAATACATTTCTCTTAAGTTTAGCTACCTTCAAATTCTTAATGCTCCCAGAGACATTTTAAAGACATATAAGGCCTGTAGATAGAGGTAATATTTTTAATTAAAGCAATTACCACAGTCAGTAAACACAGATAGGCTTTCACCCAAGAGCTCCATCAGGTCTGAAAGAGAAGCGATGACTTTCAAGCCAAGCGCCATTTGGGAACGGTCATTCTGACTTTAGATTAAATATGTTAATTTTCTGAGTGCCAGTGCAGATATTTTGATTATCTGAGAAGTGGCAGGTGAAGGTGAAAGTTTATTGTCTTTATTCATCTCTTCGGTGGAGAAGCAGAAAAAACTCCTAGCAAAAGCAAGCAGTTTCCATGAAGGGTTTCACAGCACGCCATCCAGAGAGTGATGTTAGTTAATGAAGCCCCAGCTGCTGTCTGCTTTTTGCACCTACTGGTCCCTTCCTTTACTGTTTTGCTGATCTGTTTGTTTAGGAAGTAAACTAGATGACCAAAACAGAGTGTGGCGTTTTTTTAGCCAACTGTATGGTAAAAATAGAACCTAGTCATGCTTCCATTAAAAAAAATCACCATTGTCCTAAATTAGATAGCATGAAGGGAAACAAGAAACCAGGGAGAAAAATCTGCTGGCAGGGCCAAGGACAACATAAGGATAACATTTTTAAAATTCCCTAGGGGCAAATGAAATCCTAACGGTACTGTTTGGCAGATGAAGGCACTATCGCATACTGAAGGTGGTATCAGACAGTACATGTTAAACTGGCATTAAACTGGTAAATTGTATGTATCCTGTTTTTTTGGTCTCTCTTACTCCAAATGAACGGTTATTCCAGATGCTCACTGATTTTATGAGCAGAAACATTCTATTGATTTGAAGTCTGAAGTTACTTTTCAGTGAATTTATAGCTGTACTTGCTTGCGCCAATACTGTCATTTAGCTTAGGGTTTTTTTCTAAGATATATTCGTAAAAACAATAACTTGTCCCCTCAGCCTTTGTTTAATTGTGTTAAACAAATGAATCCTTTCTAGCCTTCTGTTCCAAGAAAAGCTTGCCATTCCCTATATCAGCTTCAGAACCATTTTCAGCTGCAATCAAAACTCATTTTTCATCCCAGATAACAGTAGTGCCTGGTATATTCGCACATATATGTCAGCTCATATTGAAAACACTTGAAACCCTCAAGAATCACATTTGTTTTCTCTTGTCATCATAGCACATTAGTGAGTTAGTGAAAGCATGACCCAGTAATATGCCAAATCCCTCCTTTTCCAGGCAATGAGCTTCCAGGTCCCAGTAAATATTTTTATGCATGGTGGCTTAATGCATAACTCTTTCCTTCCTGTCCTCAAGGTACTGCTTAATATATTCCTCCTACTGTATTTTGGTAATTCTTTCAGGACGTTGATGCAAAATGTAGCAATTATTGAAGAAAAAAATAAAATAACTCTTTCAATAATTTCACTTTTAATCTTTCTTAAACCTTGCATTTCTGTTTGTGGCCCAGTCCATGTGTGTCTCCACTTTAGTGAGTTCCTGCTCATTTTACAGACTGTGACCTGATCTCCAACTTTTTCAGCTTAAAAGCTGTCTGGGTGGCACTATATCATTTAGCCTTTAGATAACATTGTCAGGAGACCGCATTTTGATGCACAGGAGATTAAAACATTGTGCATTCATATATTTCCTCTGGACTGAAGACTGAAATAATCAAAATCTCAAAGTGAAACACAGTTAAAATTTTCCTATTTCAACAAGTGTTATTTAAGTCACTGTGAAATTGTAAGTTTTGTGATCTTTAGCCCGTGAGTGTAAATCTGCCTGGATTCCTCCAGAACATGACTGACTCCGGAGTTTTTGGAGGAATACAGATGAAATGTGTTGTTTATATCTGATTTAGAGTATAAATCTTCCTCTGGCCCTTGCACCACAGTAAATGTATCCATATTACTTTAATTAAATATAACATGGTACAGTGTGATATTAGAAAAAAAAGTTTTTAAGTAAAACGTTTTCTGAAAAGGAAATTAATAACCCTCCTCACTCAAGTACAGACTTGTGTGGCATACATTAATCTACAAAATTAAATATTCAGTAACAGGTAATAGAAGATTATTTACGAAGGAATACTTTATTAAGATACTACACTCTTGATAGTCAACCTACCTGAAATGTATTGCAAACTTTTAAAACACCTATATGAAAGTTATAAACTAGGAGTACTTGTTCTCTGTTGGCTCTGTCAGCTTTGATGCTTTTTTTTTTTTTATACTTCCCAAGAGTTCTCCAGTTCCCACACTTCCTGACTGTGATTAAACGTATCCTTTTTTAAGCTCTTGCCTTTGGTAGCCCAAGGCCTAAATAAAACCTCCCCACCGAAGCAGAAGGGGTTGAGAAACACACCACCCTGTGCAGGAAGCCTTCACACTTTCGGCTCTACAAGGTGACATTCTGGCGTTAGTCATGTCATTTATAAGAACATAGTACAGGGCATCTTCATCACTCAGGAAGGACTCAGACCAGCAATTAATACCTCAGGAACAGAGACTCATTTCAAGCCATATCCTTTGACATCCTGGTCCTTCACCTGAGATTGGCCCTCTGTAGCACGGCACTGCCTTCTCACCAGATCCCTCTTCCCCTCCGTAAGATCCAGCTGGAGAGTGGCAGTGCCCACTCGCCTGCAGCCCCTCAAAGAGATGAGCAAGGGTATGGCTTGAAGCCCCTGTTCAGCTCAGCCAGGGCTGCACTGCCCCAGTGCCACAGCAAGCGCAGAGCAGAGAGCACCTAGCCAGGCAGAGCTCGGGCTGCAAGAGACCAGTCCGCAGGCCAGGGCTACTCCAGTGCTCCCCCCAGGGCTGTGGGAAAGACAACCTTGGGCGGAGCATATTGGGAAAGTCTCCTTGAATTTGGTTTTGTTCTGATTCCTTCACACCTATCCGAGGCTGGCTGTGGTCTGTTTCTCTGTTTCTCTGCATCACTTTTCTTTGTTCCACATCTGCTATGCCAAAATTACGATGTGGGTAGGCTCTGCTCTCATAAAAACAACCGTGTCCCTTGTGCCCCTATGAAATCATTTTGTCTTTAAGCCTAGAATCCTCAATTACAGATCCACATGGTCTTTAAAGTCCTTTTTATTAGGTAATAAAATAAAAAATTTGTTAGGAAGCTGCACACCCAGATTTATTCAAGTGACCAAAGTGCTCAGTACATTTCAGACAGAAAATATGGAACACAGTGACCTGAAAAGCTTTGTGTTGGTAGCCAGTAGATCCTCATGGCAAAACATCAGTCAGAGTGGGTGTTGTTTTTTTTTTTTCTCTGAATTGTTAATAGCTTATTACATCTTACGGTTCCTCTCCTAAAGCAATATCAAAAAGACAAAATGATGAGCATTGCTAAGGTTTCAGCAATTTTAAAGTGGCATCCAATTGCCATTTTTGTTAGAATGATTAGTATTAATCTTCTTTCATCATTTTTTTCTTATTTGAAGGTGCATTCAAATCATACTCATCTGAACAGTGTTTATTCTGAGGTTAAGGAAAGCTCTGAGCAATGACCTGTGCATAATTGCACAATCCTCCAAAGGCAGTGCACTCCCTTTCCACCCTATTCCCACCAGCAAAGCAAGCTACTGGGACTAGCAATTTGCTGTTGAATGCACCCACTTGTGTAGGTTAAGCTGTAATATTTTGGGGATGTAGCAGAAATCAGCCATTGCAACTGTTACCATATGATCAAGGCAAACAGGAATAGGACTTTGAGGTCTTGTCACTATTATTTTGATCAGTGTCAGAGAGCTTGGTGAGAGGGTTTCTTATCCTCTTAGTCTCTTGTGCAGCTGTGTTGTCTACATCGCACTTTAACCCTGAATAATTAATCTGCTGCTTTATAGAGGATGTTCAGGAAGTAACACTGGCAAAGAGTAAATGTCAGATGAATTCATCCTACCTACCTACTGAAAAAAGGTCAGAGAAGGATGAGAAAGTGATTAGTTTATATGGTCTGGGGAAACTGAGCTATCACTATAATTCATTATTTTAATGTGTTATTTTTAATTATACACCTATAATCAACCACATTATAAAAGCAAAGATGGTTGTAAATGCAAAGTCAAGACTTCCAAGTATCTCGATATGTTACAAGTGACAGAATCTGTTTGCGTGGGGAAATAAGATCAATACCTGTTCTCTTTTCCCTTTCTCTTTCCAAATCTAATGAGCTATAAAAAATATATAATTTTGAAAATTATCTTTTCACTTTGAACCCTGCTATGTTTTAAACATGTATTACTTGTATATGTTAGCCCTCTGATGTAAAAATATCCTTAGATATAGGGCAATTTGACCATGGAGTGGTCTAACATGACTGGACACACAGCAAGGAGATTTATTTTCCTTTATGAAAATAGGCTTTAATACAATACTATGTAACACGTGTTCTGAGAAGAGGAAGTGCTGCAAAAGTGCCCTTATATGCTGAATCCATTTGACACCATTTGCTTGTGTAGTACTTTACGTTTTCCATACTCTCCAACCTGTTCATTTATAATGAAATCTTTTAGGCTTGTATAATTAAATCTATTCCCTTTAAACATGTGGAATCACTTCACTGGAGGCGTTATCTTCAGAAGTGATTATTAGCATATGTTATTATTGCTATTATTAAAAGTTACAATACTTTGCTTTTTCCTTCTGATGACGGTAATTAGGTAATCAGAAGGACTGAGTCTAGTCCCCTGTGACCACATACAAAGCATTTCTGATTTTGGAGGGGGGAAAGTCCATATGATACCACCATCAGAGGCACATACCACTTACCTATATTGAAGTCTCCTTATTATAAGCTTCAGAGTAGTAGTAAAGAAATAAAGGTCAAGACTATAATGTTGTGTATCAGAAAACAAGTGTGTCATCAGCATCCTCATTCCCTGAAATGACAAGTAATTTGTTAAACAAAACTACCAATTTTTCCTAAGAAGCAGGCCACATCCCATGCTACGGAGGAGAGAGAAGCACAATATAATAGTTTTTGCCGGTCTGAGCGCAGAAAAAACTTCCCAAACCCAGTAAATGGATTAACTCAGAGCATTTTAGCAGGATACAGACCTTATGCACCAGGGATATTAATGTTTTTACATCATGCTGTCCATCCTTTCTCTAGCTATGACAAGTCTATCTACAGTGCCTCAAAGAGGAAGATGAGGAAATGGCAAAGGAGGAAGAAAACTCTCTTGCTTTTGTACCAAAAAGAAGAAAATTCTGTTCTCGTCCTCACAGGTGAATGGATGAAGCCCAGGAACAAGGGGATAATATTAGATAAGTAAGATCTAAACAAAGAATAATCTCAACTCCTTTCAAATCCCCTGGAAATGCTAAACATCTGATAAGCACAGTCCGTGAGGAACTGAAAAAATGAGAAAAGAGAACCTTTACCAGGCA
Organism: Struthio camelus; assembly: GCF_040807025.1. NCBI lineage: Eukaryota > Metazoa > Chordata > Aves > Struthioniformes > Struthionidae > Struthio > Struthio camelus. The sequence goes on from NC_090942.1 coordinate 209,290,402, forward strand.
ATAGTATTCCATCCATTTGCAACTGTAGCTTTTTTGTCTTTTCATCACCTAACTTGTTGATATCAGATTTGCAGGCCTAATGACCTTTATGGCACCCAGACGTAATGTGTAAATGACTGCTCAGTACACGTTATTTTGTATGTAGTTAACTGTATCTATAAAATAATATCGATGAAGAATGTACCTAACCTCTGAGTTTTTTATGTGTAGTTGTGAAAGATTTTAAGTATTCTTTTTTTTCTTTAAGATTGAAATAATGCTTTAAAGATTTCAAAGAAATATTTAGTATTTTTTCTCTCTTTCCAGATCAGTTTTCGTTTGAATAGATAAGTATCATAATTTCATTTGCATTAGCGAAGAACAAAACTTCTCCAATAAAGGAGAAAATATTCATTCCTCATTTACGTCGGCCATATTTTTCAGCATCTTTTGAAGATGCCAGGAAAATCTTTTGAAATTATCCAACTAATAGAGTTAAAGCATAACCATCCTGTTTCTGCTTACTCTGCACAACAAAGATCTTTGAAATCACTTTGTCCTGTGCTGATGCATACTTTTATTTTGTATTTTCATAAATTAGCAAATCAGTGCGTCACTTCTAACCAGATAATTTGTGACTTCAGATGTAACTTGTAATCTGATATAATTCAGCTCTATCATCTCTGAATGGGGAAACAGCAAATCAAAGCAGTGACATCACCACTACTTAAAATTTAAGATGAGTCTGCTTTAATACAATTTGTGCATATGAACTATTGTACCCAAGACTTTAATGAACTTTTCTGCTGACTGCCATCATTGTCAGTGTCCAGACCTTTTCATAAAGACTTGGAATTATTCTTTATACTTACAGTATTTGAATATGGACGGACAATAAGAAGCAACATGTCATTCTGTACCATCTTTATATTGAAGAAAAGTACCCTGCTACTTCTTTGGGGAAGCAACTGCATCTGGGACTCACATGTTTAAAGATTTCTTTAAAATTCATGCCTTATCATTTTTGCTGGCTTCTGAACTCAGCAGAATCCAGGAATTCTGGTACATCCAAGGAGAAATCAGATTTAGAGATTCAAGAGGGAGGCTCCCATATGCAAAAGGATAAAACTAATCCGCAAAAAATGATACACAAAAAATGATACATTTTCACATCCTTGATATTATTCAGCTGAATCTCAAGTGCCTATATTTGGTACTCTTAAAATTTAAATTGAAGCTGCTACATAGCGGGAATCGATTACAGACAGCCAATTCTCCTTAGAGCACAAAATGAACATTTAGTAGGATGAAATTCTCCTTTAAATATCTGTCCATAACTTGCAAGAAAACTGTTCTCATGGATGACTTCATTCAGAGGAGCATTTCTGAAACTTTCTTTGAGTTTCCAAAAGTTGATAATAACTTCTTAGCAAGCTCATGTACCAAACACAAGTCAAAACTGGACCCATGTCTGATGTCAAAGAGTTATATAGCGGCCTAAAACTTGCCAGCAGCCATGGGCATCGGGAATAATGGTCTGGTTCTTATTTACTATGCAGTAATAGAGTAGAATTCCACTCTGTACTTCACATATCTCAGAACCTTTAAGAGGTCGGTATTGTATGGATAAAACCAGTCATTTTCCTAACTGACTCATAAAATGGATGGAAAATGGGGTTAATGAAAACTGATGTTAATAGAAGCTGCAAAGGAAGACAAGAATATGGCAGAAAAGCTGCATGAATCCTTTCCATTAGAGTTCATTATGGATAGTCTAAGGGAGATTCCCACAGCAGAAGCTTACTGAGTTTGGAAAAAGGAGGGGGTAGAAGTTAATAAGAATAACAATGTCTGTGGGAAGTGTTAGTAAAAATGGTTTTAGAACAAATTTTTCAAATAAACAATAATAGGTATTCAGCATTCAAATTAGAATTGCTAAAAGAGTAGTTATTTAATGTCACCTATAATTTAGTTCCAGAGAGAGAAAGCAGTGACTAATTTGGGGCAGGAGGTGAGCTTGAGGAAAAAATTCTGATTATTCTGGTGGAAAACTGGTAGAAATCGTACTAAAGAATACAACTGATCGATAGACACCTTTATGAGCAAATAGGATATAGTGTGAAGAACTCAGCCAGGCTTTTGCAGAGTGAAGTCACATTTCACAAATTTATAAAGCTCTAATAGTTGGTGAGCATGAATATGAATGATCTGGCTGTACTTGGATGTCCAAAACAGTTTTGATGTGCTTTTTTTAATGAAAGGCTCTTTAAAAACTAAGCTATTGTGAGATAGAAAGAGTGGTCTTCTTGTCGTTTAAAAACTGATTAAAACAATCAAAAAGTTTGGGAGAAATGGGCAACTAGAATAGAAGGCAATGGAGAGTGAAAAGGGCCTAAGTGGAAACCTGTGCTGTTCAACGTGGTCGTGAATGATCAGCAAAGAGGATGAAGACTGAGCAGATAAAGTTTGCAGAAGTTAGAAAATGCTTGGGGTAGTCAAAATGAAAGCTGACTAAGAGGTGTTGCAGAAGTCTGTCAAATGCTGAATAAGTAAGTGATAAAAGGGCAGATGAAATTCAGTGTAGGTATGTGAGAGACTCCAGTGATAAAAGGGGAATCACACAGGAAATAGATCATCATATTATTGTGGCAAATATCTGCTCAACAGCAGACAAAAACCCAATAGATTGCTAGCAGTCATCTGGAAACGACTAGGCAACAAAGCAGATAGCACTGTTATGTCACTGTCTAAATAGTGACCATGCAAAAAGGCATTTCAGTGTGTAATGTGAGATAATATATCTGAAAACTAAGCATACAGGTTATACCTACAAGATTTAAATGACTTGCTTTTGGAAAGCAGTAATTTGGGAAAAGTTTGTATGTAACGTTAGTGAAGCTGTTACTTGATGGAGTTACAATCTGACTAAGAGGGCAGCAGGACTAAAGACAGCAGGGCTTAAAGACTGATTTACACCAAAACACACATTGGGTAGTTGCCATGCATAATATAAATGTATGTACTTTATGAGTTGTCATTATAAATGCATTAAACTTCTAATTTTCTCAGGAGTCTTTGCAGGAGGCAAAGGGAGAAGCTTTTGTTTAGTAAACTTTTGAGCTGTTAAACTTCATAAAACAAGCAAAAGATATGAGATAAATCACCTTCTATTAATCACACAGAGCAAAGTAATACATTCACATTGTAAAACAAACAGCAAACCAATTCTAACCAATCATTCAAAAAACATAAAGAATGAAAAAAAAAAAGAATGGAAGAAATATTTTCCAGTATTGCTTTAATTTGGAAGCAGAGTAATAAGTAACACAAGAGATAACAAGACTATACATTTGGAAACATCAGACAGCACTGAGGAAATGTAGAAACTCTGGGAATATTTCCAATCTCTTAGAGAATATCTTGCATTATTGCACAGATATCGCATATATCCTATCTATAATCCATGATGTGTTTTCGGTAAATTAGACTTTAAAAAGTAAATTCTGACTTTAACGCCTTCTTTTCCTTCTTGACAAATATAAAGAAAGGCTATTCAAACTAAATAAGACTGATGTCCACCACAGCCGATGTCCACATTTCAAGAAATAAGTGAAAATATTGGAGTGAATTCAGGGAAGAGCCATGAAACTGATGAAAGATTAAGGAGTATAGTTTTATTTAGCTTCTTGAAAAGAAGATTGAGAAATGACTTGAATACTATAAGTATTTTGCCATAGATCATATAGAATTTTTCAACACTATTAATAAAGACATAACAAAATACAGCAGTTGGAAAACAAAGATAGAGAATTTAGCCTTGAAATGTAAAGTAAGAGTGGGATGATGACTTTACCGCACTTATCCTTTAAAATAAAATCAAATTTTTCTAGAAGATTCTTCTTCTGGGAGAAGGGATGTGTCCAATGTGCATGCATGTGACTGTATACGCAGATTAGCTGAGGTCAAATAATATTTGTTAAATTCTTTGATAGAAATCTAGTTGCTGAGCCTTGGTCACTAATTTAGCTTATGCTAATTGTTAGATTTAGGACTGGGGAAAATTTCTCCCTCAGATCTGATATCTTTGGGTTCTTTTTTTTTCCTCTATACTTCATCTGTGATGGTCAAAGCATAATTTACCTGCTGTTTCAAGGACCTCATGCTGTTTCAAGGACCTCAGATTAGTAGCACCCTATGTGCTCTTTTTGTCTACTAGTGGCACACACTTCAGCATCATAAGGATTGCAGGATTGCAGTCTTACTCTAACTCTCCACAAAAAATAGTTGTATGAAACTTAATGACTTATAAGGCAGAATAGAAGATGCAGTACCCCTTTCTCAACCTAAGCTGTGTTACGGAAACATTCCTATGCAATGGATTGTACTGAACAAGTATCAGACAGGTGTGAGTAAGAAAGCAAGAACTGGCTTATGGCACGCTTTTGAGGGACATCATGACACTTACAGTTAGTGGAGGCCAGAATAAATATTTTTTAAATTGAATGCACATTAAGGGAAAATATAAAAATAAATGAGGATGTACTGACCTCACGAAGAGTTGCTATTCTTATTGAAAATACTACCTTGAAAAAGAACGGGAAGATTTTGGAAACCAGCAATACTCATAGACCAGAGACATCTTAAAAGAAGTAGGTGTACATAAAATAAGTAGAACTGCTGCTCACTGTGCCCTAGTTCCAGTAAGCCATGTTTAGGCATCACCTACTCCAAACACATTACTACTCCCCAAAACATGTTTGCTATCCTGTCTAATCATTAGCCAAAGTCACTTTTATTGCTCTTCCATTGTATATTTTATATGGACTAAAATATAATGGAATAAGCTTGAACTAACAGAGCAGCTGAGAAAGTTTTAAAATCTTGGTCAGAAAGATGTGATTCATTTAAAACAGATACATTTAAAATAGGCAAGGCATTTGTATATGACCAGGCAAAGCATTACAGTTGTTAAGTTTTGCATTGACATAGCAAAAACATCTTTGTGTAGAGTCAACTGAGAATTGAGTCAGCTGAGTCCCCCTGGCAAGAATAGCCACTGCAAAGGCATATTATGTAACAAATGCTTAAGATCTGAGAGACGGCATAATCCATTAGCCTGAGCTGAGGAGGATGCCTTGATTGAATCCACCTCAGTACTGAGGCTGTAAGAATCCCCTAAGGGTCAAGCTGCATTTGGTATAGTCCCTATTGGAAAAAAGGACTGTAATAGGAAAATTTATCCCCGTTATGATCCCATTTAGGCACAGGAAAAACCAGGGATGGCACTTAATCTAATGTTCTATGTCTCTGTTTATTCTTTTCTCTGAGAGAACACTTCATCTCACTTGCCATAGGGTGTCTACTTAGGAACACCTAAGAAGTTAACTTTTAGGTTAGGTTTTTGGTTTTTAAACCAAATCACTCTAAGCTACATTGGCTGTTTGATACTCCGTCATCTACTGTGGCAGCTTAGACACTTAGTTTATGCACAATCATCTGTTTGTATACAGCCACATTTCGGTATTTTGAAGGCAAACAACTTCATCCTGGAAGTTCAGGTAAAGCAAAAGCATAGGGTCTTCTTACAATCACTGCAAGTCATCAAAAGAGTTTGGATAAAATGGAAGGTATAGAACTATTGGGAAAGTTTTTGAAAACCACTTGTTTGGTCTCCTAAGGGAAGAAGATAACACATAGCACAATGTGGGTCATGCAGGGCAGGGAAGGATTAACATGTTGATTAGCATGTTAAACTGGCAGCCTCCAAAAATTCAAAGGGAAAAAGCAGTCACAGCTATCTAGCAGCAGTCACAGCCATCTAGCAGCTGTTTGCAACGGATTCAACCCGGGATATGACAGTTCATCAGGAGGCAGAGAAACCAAGTTCTGCTGTAAGGTAGACACCTGTTTGGGTTGGCCTGTATGTAGGGGCGAGAGCATCAGCCTGGTTTGCTATTTGCTCAGCTCTTTTTCTAGGAAGAGTGATAGATAGATTTATTGCCCATTCTGACACTGAGACAGCTATCAGTGATACTGAGGAACCATAACAATTAAGGATGCTTTTTGCCTTCCACAGTCTCAGCCTTTGATAAATCAGTAATTCATACTGTCTTCTGTATGACTGATCACATTGACTCCAGCGTGAGGACTATGCCACCATTTGGGTTACCGTGATAAATGTGAATTAGAAGTGCTTTCAGTAGCACAGCAGCAGCAGCTTCTCCTTTTGATTTTTGTCCCTTTTCTATCCCAGATAGGATTCTCCCATCCAGCTTAACTGAATTACTTAGACCTTTAAATGAACTTGCGTATTAACCGTTGGTCCCACCCTATGTTTGCTTCTTGAAATAGAATGATTTATTATCAGTTTAGCATATACACGGGTGGCTTGTCAAGTTCCCCTTCTACTGTTTATCTCCCATACTGAGAAAAGCTGTTCATTATAATTCAGGGTAGGTTTTCCTGGTGATTGTTTAGTACTACCTACAAACATGTGGCATTTTGCCGAGCATTTACACTATTTTGCCACTGAGCCGTTGTTCCTCATAGGATCTTTGCCCTGCCTATAGACACATCAGATAGGAGAAGATCACATAACTAATGGACTACAAATGGGACCAGCAGAACAATTTCTTTGGCTTCTGAGTGTCAGGAAAGTAGTAGATGCCTTCCGGCCCGTTGAGAGCCCACCTGAGCTCCTGTGCTGCTTCTTGCAGCACAATAGCTCTTAGTCCCAAAAGGTGGTTTACTGCCCCGCTTGTCCTGCCTAGGAAGCACACCTTTTGTGAACCCCTGGATTACAGAATATTCAAGTGCTTTCTGAGTTTATCTTTCATCAGCTACTGTGTACAAGTTTAGCTATTCTTTGACTTAACCTGAAGCAACTCAGCCCTTCTTAAAGCATTTCACCCACTTTAAGCTGAACTCTAACAAAGATTTGCACCATTTTCTACTTAAATCTAATAGAACATTGGTACAAGATTTTATGAGGAATTTTGCTAATATCCGATAAAATGTTAATAAGATGGTTTTGCACCAAAATCCTAAATAATAATGCCTCTATGCCATAATGAGCATGCTATGCACTATTTCAGCAACAGTCAAACCCTCCCTTGGTGTTGTGTTGGTGTTTCTCACAGCTGGTAATCAAACTGCCGTTTTGGTCACTTCGATTAATTTGATGTTAATCACTAATCTCCTTCCTGGCTCGTCAGTTTGATAATTGTTGTTTTTAGGAAGGATTGGAGAAAACAACTTGCTCAATTGATCTAATTAATTATTAATATTGATACAATTTAAAATAATATTATTAATAATTTTAGGCTTGCCAAGGCTATGACCAATCAAACATACAAACTTACACATTTCCCATTCTAATGCGGGTTTTTTCAGAGCTACAACTACATGATGGAATGGAGAAAGATCACTCTATAATTTAACATATCTTCACTTATACCTCACTTATTTCCTATGTTTGGAATATTCTTAGATTCATTCTTTAGAGTCTTTTTTTTCATTAGATCCGATTTTCTTAGATTCAATACCCTTTTCCTTATCTTATTTAGTGGGCGAATATTGACACTACTTATGCATCTTATTTTGGGCACAGTCTACACATAATCCTTTCAATAAGGTATATGCTCAAAGCCATTGGCACTGAAATTATGAAAAGCCAGGATTTCAGAGTTTTTGTTGCTCCACTGCTACTACCCTTTTAGGGTGTAGTTTAGCAAGACTGTAGAGTGTTCTGGGATTCTAAGACATAGGCTAAGAATTATAGGGCCTTTGCTAACAACTACTATTTAAAGATAGGCCTTTAAACCAAATCAGGATAGTTTAACACAGAGTATTTCTGTGATTTAAAAGAAAAAAAAAAAAACACTTACTGAAGAGCTTTCTCTTTTGTAATTATGAAATAGGTTGCTGTAGAGATATGATGCTTATCTGGTTGTCTTTCCAGAGTTATGGTAGAAGTCTAAAAGTTGCTGTGAAGGGGAACAGATTATCTTACAAATTTTTGATAGTGATGAGCAAAACTATTCAGCGTAGGCTCAACCCACACTACTATTCCTATTCATGTCAATGAATGCCCTCTCCAAAAAGTCTGAAAGTATAATAGAAGTTAATGATAGCTACATCTCTTGTTCGGCAGTACTCTTAAACACACACTTATTTCTCATGTAAGTCAACAGGACTTCAATTTATCCTCAAATGCTTTGCTGAATGAGAGCTTACACATCTGATTCTACAATCCTCGTTCTTGTAGAGTGGTACTCATAGCATCAGTCCAGCTGAAATTATGTCAGCTCACCCTTAGCTGAGTACAATTCAAGTACAAACGTATAGGCTTGGTCAGGTCTGCATCCTCGTCTGTGAGCTGCGCAGCTCCTGGGAAGCTAGGTAGCCAAGGTGGGCAAATCTGCAGCTTCTCACAGCAGTGACACTGTTTCATGACACCTGGAGTCTCATAGATTTCTCCCAGGTGGTCATTTACCTAAATCTGGGGGTCACAAGTGGGTTCAGCACAATGCATCTCTGCAGGTGTAGAAGGAGAATAAGCATAAAGATTTCCATTTTGCTTTCTACTGCAATGGAATAAATCTTGCTACACAAAAACTACTTTAAGAACTAGACTGACGTAGATAACACAGTGAAGCGACAGCAAATATTCAAGTCTGTCCAAATGCAAATTGCTACTGCAAGCACAGCCAAAGTTTAGGTTACCAAGAAATGACTCTTTCTCCTGGAAGTGTTCTTGCTGCTATTCTTCTGAGATCGTATTGGCCACTGTTATAGACAGGATACAGGGCTGGATGGGTCTTTGACCCAGTACAATTGCTCCTGTGTTTTTACAACATCCTTCCGCTTCAGATAGAGATGGGCAGGTGCAAACTAACAGTCTCTGAATAAATGAAAGCCTCTGGGCCATCTGTTGCTGGAACGGTTTCTGCTGTTTTTACAGGCCTGAAGCCAAGGTTTGCAGCTGCTTTATAACTTTCAATAAACTGACTATTGCTATTCCATCACCCATGTCAGGTTCTCTTCGTTTTCACCTCTTAAAAGTTGAATTTGAAGACACCCCTCCCAACTTACAAGCACAGACCACACGTTAAGATGAAGCCTGATTCATTCACTTCTTGAAGTTTACTTTTTATTAATACTAATATTTGTTAGTGGAACATATAAAGATAACAGACGAGATTAGCTCAAACCTCCTTTGTGCTATGACTGTTCCCATGCTTTCACTGCCCACAGCATCACATTCTCAGGAGGTCACACAGATTCCATCTCCCTTTCCTTCCCTGCCCTGCCCTGCACTGTCCTCTTTCTTTTTTTCCTTTTTTTCCCATTCTTCCATTTTTACTTTTTTCTTTTTTCCTTTTTTTTTCCTTTTTGCCCACCTTGTCAAGTTAAGAATGTGTTAATCTGCAAGTCACAGGGTAGCGAAGAAATGCGTGCGGTAGCTTTGAACAAATCAGCTCATGTACTGCAAACACTCTTGCTACAGCAGCACTGCAGTGTGCAGAGTTTAACTTAACTTGTTGGTTTTCCCTGCAAAAACTGCCAGAATAGTCCTCATTAGCCAACAGAAAACACTTATCTGCTTCCTGAAGGTATTAAAACTACGTAAAAGTGCAAAGTATTTTAGGCAAATGCTTCATATAATCTGTAGAATCTCATTTGCAGAATTTGGTTATCAGAGCTAGTAATGTGGGTACATTTCATCACAAAATTTCTACAATCTTACAGTAACTCATTAAAATCTTACCCTGGCCTTAAAATGTGCAATGGGCTTGAGACTGGCTTGACAGAAAGTGGTAAGATAGATACTGATTATTAAGATATAAAGTATTTTAACTAAAGGAATTTAGTTTTATTAAAATATTAACTCTGTAAAAGGAGGGATTGATTAGGTCAATGTAAAAAATAATTTGGTTCCTGACACCATATTTACTAATCTATGTCAGCAGTTTGTCCATAAAATGCAGTCTATGCTTGTTGCTATGCAGTAATCTTCTCAAAATAGTTTCATGTACAGAAAATAACTTCAATTTAAATTTATTTAAGTAAATTTAAGGACTTTCAAATCTGGGATCTTTTTAAATCATCCTCCGAAGCTGGATATATGATATATAAGAGAGAAACCTGCAAGTCCTCTAAATTCTTGGTTAAAGTTACTATGCACTTATGTATTTACAGGACTGCTATTAATATTATATAATTTTCTCAAGTTTATGTAATGAAATTATAAAATTATGAAATGACTAAATGTCATTAGTTTTAATGAGGAATTCTCTTTTAAATGTTTTTCTCATTTGTACATTTTTACAGTAGTCTTAATTAAGATTTCATAAAAAGTGAGTTGGCTTCTTTCACAGAGAGAAGAAATGTAAGCAGTGTATGAAGTTGCTAGAGGTCTGAAATACTGTCTCATAAAGGTGTCAGAAGTACTAGTTCAGCTTCTCACTTCATCTGAGTCTGTAAAGGTAAGGCAGAGCCATACACTTTGGGACTATATAGCCTTACTGTGCAATAAAACTAGTGTTGATGTGGTGGTGGTGTGGTGAGCATGGTACAGTCCCTGCTCTCTTTTACAGTCAAGACCGACAGCCTGAATCGGCCGGAGCGATCTCTCTTGGGGTCAGGTGCAGCTTCCCGGCTGAGCACGTCAGGCCTGCCCCTCAGGTTCATCCTTCTATTCCCTCCAAAAAATACCCGGTTCACAGGGAGGGGAAATTTGAGGGAGTACGAAAGGGCTGTGGCCTTCAAGGTCAGAAGGCCTCGTCCTTTTGCTGATTCTGCTCAGGTTATTATGTCATGCAATCTGTGCTGATTGTCTGTTATGGATACTGATATATGAATGGTGGTTAGAGAATATAAGAGCAGTCAGTTAAGGGAGGGGATTTGTCCTTTGGAAACAAGGCATAAGATCATACACTGAAAACATCTGTACTACCAATGACTAACAATGACAGGAGCAGCTTTGGCACTGCTACACATGTGGGGTCAAGTAATGTAGTATAGCTGTGTATAACATAAGCCACTTTTCAGCCAAGTTCCCATTATACAATCAAGTTCTGTGTGTCTCCAAGCCTGTTCATTCCATGCCTGGTTTTTCCATCTGTTACAATATCCAAAACTCTCATGTAAATGTCCAGGCCAAGTGAAAGTTGTTTGGTAATATAATAATCACAGTATCTTGTTTTCTGTGATTGCTTTTTCTCTCTTAAATGCTTTCCTCTCTCTTCACCATTCCTATGGCTCTCTCTGTTCTTATTTCAATGTTTGACTCATTCTTCTGTAGTAAGCCTGTTCTGTCAACCACCTATTTTCTCTATTTCCTACTCCTACCTGGTCACTGCACATTTTATTCCACTTCACTGCCTTTTCTTACTGTTTCTTTTGTGATGCTCATTCTCTCTTCTCCAGAACTTTGTACCTCTTTCTTTCAGCTCATTTGCTATCTTTGCTTTTTCTTTTCACTGCTATTTTCCTGTATGTTCTACCTCTGTTGTCATATATTTTAACTCAGCATATCTGTTTATCCATTGACTATACTCCAACCTACTCTCGCTGGCACTTTTTCTGAAATATATGACGAAAGCAAGTAATTTCACCCAGAAGTGCAAGTAGAAGCGCTCTGCTTTACTGAAATACCACCTGCTTCCAGGGCAAACAAAATGACTAAACCACCTGGACTTGCAGAAATAGTTCATTATTACCAAAAAGGGAGCTATGTTAATCATTATTACATCAGCATCAATCACACCCACAAAATAATGATGAAAAAATAAAAGAAAATATAACCAAATGTTTAAAAATATTATGTCCTAATCAAGAAATAAGACAAAAACCTAATGTAGATGACAAACATATATTTGGACTCAGTACGTTCCTGTAAGAGGAAACAAAAGGATTATGCAGCTGTACAGGACCTCAGTGAGATGGTTTACTGTCCATGACGCTCACAGATCCTCTCTCTCCCACACACATGCTTCAGCTCCTTTCATCCTGGAGTTCCTCTCCCTCCCTGACCAGTTGCTTCCTATCATCTCAAACCTAGACCAGCTGCTGCAGCCACTGTCTGCTCTGCCTGCTGTCACAGTCCTATGGCCCTTGTCACAGATGCAATGTTAGCAGCACCAGCTGCAGCATCTTGAAGGTATCTGCTCCTAGAGGCCCTACCAGAAAGGTGGCTCAGTTACGGCGCCGTCACATTCTGCCCTAGATATGGCTCTCACTACACTCATTATCTTCAAAGTAGGCATGCAGGCTACTGAAGTGTTGGTCAGATTAATCATTAAATTAGGATTACGAAACGGAAAATTAGCATGACAGACATGAGTTTGTTTATGTTTATGCAGCTTTGTGAAGCTGACAGCTGCTATATAAATGTATGATATGTAATTTATTATTACTACACTAGGAAAATTCACCAAAAGTTGCCTCCTTACACCACTGCAATTCAGAGATCACAGATATGCTCAGAGACACTTGATCATCATTTGTGCTCACCAAAATAAAATGGCTTAGTGAAATATCCACCATTAAAAATACCATGAACACCCTGAATACACAGGGTGCTGACATCCTGCTTGTTGTGGAAACAGTTGTGGAAGAGTTTCCACAACACTGCTGCCTAAAACTTTGTTCAACAGGGCCATGGCTGGGGGAGTTGGGCTAACATTCAGCCAAGATTAAGATCTAGGCTTAGGGCTAGGGTTAGGTGAGAAACAAAGCCTAGGGCTCCAGAGAGTGAGGTTGCCAAACAGAGTAGTGGACGACAGAAATAAATCATTCCCGGAAACTTTTTCAAGGATAAGGCTGGGAGTCACAAGGCAAGGCTCAGCTGAGACCAGACACCACCATACAAGTTAGGGACAGGGTTCGAAGGGACATAAAGCCTACAGGTATAGCTATAGTTTTGCTGCAAAGAAGGAAGGAGCTGCAATAAGAAATCTTTTCTGAGACTTTGGTAAATAAGGCTATGGTTGAGGGTCTTGGGCTAAAGTTCAGCTGAGGACAAAACCTAGGATTAGAGTTAGGGTTAGGATTAGCTTTAGAGGAGAGACTAAGCTTAGGGGCTCCACTTCAAGTGAGACTGCAAAGGGGATGCCTAAGAAAAGGATGGGGTAAAGGAACACTAGATTCCCTAGTAACATCATCAGCAGGGCCCTGGCTGGTGATCTTCACCTAAGAAGAAATAGAGTTAGGGTTAGGGTAAAGTTATGGTTAGGGTTAGAAGAAGAGACAAAGCTTAGGGCTCTAGTTGTGGGGGGGCTGCAGAGGGTCTGCCAAGGAAGGTGTGGGTTGCAGAAAGATAACAGCAGGCACACTGCAGCCCCACACCAACTGGAGCCCTGCTTTTCTCTCCCTCCTAACTCTAACCCTAAGCCTTGGATTAGCCTACCTCAAGGCCTGCCAACACTGCCATGTTGAACAAGTTTTCAGGGAGATTTTATTTTGCATCTCATCCCTTCCTCAGGTAACCCCTATGGAAGCCCCACTATAGCTGGACCATTAAGTTTTGTCTCTACCCTAAACTGAGCACTTAACCTACACACTAGGCCTTGGCCTCAACTAAGCCATGCCCCAAGACCCCCAGCCATGGCCTTCTTGGACAAGTTCCCAAGAACGATTTCATCTTGCAGCCCAAACCTTACCTTGGTAGCTCCTTTGCAGCCCCACTCCAGCTGGTGACCTAACCATAATCCCTAAACCTAACCCCATCCTTTTTATCTGGCCTTAGCCCTTACTTGGCTAGCCCCTTTCAGCTGAACTCCAACTGGAGCCTTAGGCCTTGTCTCCCTCCCAACTTCAACCCTAACCTTAATCCTAACCCTTTTCCTGGGCCTTGTCCTCAGCTAAGCCTTAACCCAAGACCCCCAGCCATGACCCTCTTGAACAAGTCCCCAAGAATGAAATTCTTCTGTAGACCATGCCTTCCTTTGTCAGCTCCATTTTATCCCCACACCTTCTATCACCCCTAGACTTTGTCTTTCTCTCAACCTTAAACTAACCTTGATCTCGGCTGAGCCTTAGTTCAAGACCCCTAACTGTGGTTGTATTTACCAAGATCCCAGGAAAGATTTCTTTTTGCAGCATACCCCTTGCTTTGGCAGCCCCTTTGCAGCCCCACTCCAAGTGGAACCTCAGTCTTTGTCTCTCTTTTAAACCTAACTCTCTAGAGTTAGGCTTTGCTTAAGGCTTTGCTTAAGCCTTTGGCCTTGAATAAATCTTTGCCCCAAATTCACAGCCCTGGTTGTATTTACTAAGTTCGAAGGAAGATTTCTTGTGCATCTTACCCCTTTCTTGAGCAGTCTCTGTCCAAATGGAGCTCTAAGGTTCATCTATCACTGCACTCCTAACCTTAGCCCTGGCCTTGGCCTAGGCTGAGCCTTAGTCCAAGACCCTCAGTCATGGTCCTGTTGAAAAAGGTGTCAAAGGAGTATATTTCTGCAGCACAAGCATTTTATTATCATCCCCTTCACATCCAGAGACAACTGGATCTGTTGGCTTTCTGTTTCTCTTAACCTTAAGCCTAAACCTTGGCCCCAGCTGAGCTTTAGTATATGATAGCACCATAGCGTTTTTGAATAGGTTCTCAGGAGAGAATCCTTTTGCAACCCTATTCTCAGGAGGGAATCCTTTCGCAGCCTTTTTTCTTGCACAGTTTCTTCCATTTATGTTAGCCTTGGAGTTAGGATTAAGGTTAGGAGAAAAACAGACCCTAGGGCTCCCGCTGGATGGGGGGCTGCATGGAGGATGCCCAAGGAAGGGGTAGTTTGCAAGAAGAAATCCCCCCTGAGAATTTGTTCAAGGTGTAAGGTTCAGCCAGGGGCTCAGCTAAGGCTCATAAGAGGTCAAAGCTAAGGCCTAGTACTAGGCTTGGATAACCCCACAGCGATAAAGAGAGCAACTAAGCATTGCACTTGAAATTGCACTTCGCTTATACTTGCATGTATAAGCGAAACATTTACACAGCTGGAGGCTATCGTTTTGGTCAAGAGGTTATGATGTACCATGTGCCAGTCAAAAGCAGTGCTTTGCAACCTGCAGAAACAAAACCTACCGCATGCCAAAACTTCAGCAAGTCACAGCAGCACAGAGCGCCCCTGCTCAAACATTTCAGAAAGATGTGGGCAGCCATGAGGGCCTGTGGACGCACTGCTGAGGACGCTCCATATCAAAAGGGGTATGCACACCCCTGAGGGCTTGTGGGCGACCCATGACAGGGCATGGACACCTCGAGGGCCTGAAGCCCATGGACATCCCCAAGAGACTGCACCATGGGTGACCCATGGTAGAACAGAGATACCCCTGAATCTGAATTTGTTTTAACATTTGCAACTTCTTACTGAGAAAGTTAGTTAGTTTGTCTCTAAAAGGTATAGTCCATTGATAACAGCAATAAAATTATCCATTTCTTGAAGTAAGCGTTACCAGAACTTTATTTCTCAAGATAAAATTGTTTCAAATCCTCTTTCCTGTGACACTTGCACTAGAGGGGTCACCATAGCAACTTGACTAAGGTCAATGTGAACGTTGCTAGGCAACATGATACTATAGAGCTGAAATTCATTTTGTTGTTTTCGGTAGTTAGCAAGATCTATCTGGTTTAAAAGACACTCATCCAAGCAACTTGGTGAGTTGAGAAGCAATTGTAAATACGATGCCTGTAAGTGGAGGTATCATGAACCGAAAAGAAACTCCACATAGCATTTTTACATAATTACAGCATAACTCTAGCAGCTTTATGAGCTGGGAAGCTGAAGGCAGTGTGACATTAACCACTTAAGCTATGCAATAGCCTTCTAAAAATGTGCTATGTGAAAGGTCCTATTGCCATTCTAAAATTGAATTTTCTTATTTCTATTTACAGAGTATTATTAATGTAGATATGAGTGACAGATTATATTAATATGCCTCAGAGAATGGTGCAAGTAGAAGGGAAATGAGTAAGTATTTACATGCAAGTACATCTTACAGTTCACACAGTATAAGCAACTGCTGGGCATTGTAGAGAACTGGGCATCTTTCCCCACTATGAAATGCTCCAAAGGGTTATTAAGTTTCTTTACAGAATCCCACGACTCCACTGGGAGTTTAGTTGCCGCTTGGTAAGTTGCCACCTGACAGTTCTGGCATTATCTCTTATGATAATGCCAGAAATTTAGCGTTCCACCTAGGACGCATGATTTGTCCCTCTCCCATCAACTCTTATCTGTAAGAGGCAATGCACAACTCCTGTAACGGCTGCCATGAGGGAGTCACACGTTTCTAGGTGCTCCAGGAAAAAAACTCTTCAGAGCTTCCAGTGGCTCCTACCTGCAGAAATAAGTGGAAGAAGAGGAAAACTTTTCCCTTCTCAAACACAATCCTGGCCTGCCAATGGGCTCAGGCCGTTTGCATGCTGTTCTGAATTCAGAATCTCCTAAGTTTCTGCTTAGGAGTTTGCTGGTGCAAACTTCCTTCCTTACCTTTCTTCCCTTTTCTTAATACTCTTCCTCTAATCCATGCAAAATATTCCCCCTATCCCAAAGAACTGAATATAACTGCAAGGCTTGAAGCATTAAGTTACCTTTGGACACTGAGAAAATGATAAAAAACCATAACATAGAGGTTTTCATAGCAATTACTTGTTAAGGCTGAAGACTAAAAATAATATAGGGTGCAGCAGTATTATTAACCATTATTGGATGTTTTACAAGCAAACTAATATAAGCATTTTTAATGGAGGTAATTTAAGGTGCCTACAGGGTATTTTTCAAAAAAAAAATCATTATTTAAAACAAAATAAATTGTAATGAAAATAATTTTCAACATATACTGTATTACTGACCTGATTCAGATCTCACCAGGACTTAAACTAGAAAGCAGCAAATTATAAAGTACATTTTTTTCCATTCTGTTTTTATTTCCTAACTGCATGTTTTCAGTATTCCACTCAAAGACAAATATTTGGTTTTATTTTTATGAGGAATTAAAGATGGCTACAGATCAATTTATCATATATTTTTAAAATAACATCAAGGTTATAACTAAGGTCATAAGGTAATTCATTTGAATAGAATTTACAGGTATGAGGAATTAAATACATTCAACTAAAATTAGATATAATTATTCAAAACCCTAAACATTCAGATATATTCCCCATTAATTGCACATCTAAACCAAGAGAAACAATTTAAAGTCAAGTTTCAAGTGATCTGAAGAGAGCATATGTAAGGGTTCTTTGCGAAGGCAATTAAAATTTACATTATATTCACTGGGAGTCATTGTAAATCAAAAAGGGGAAGCTTTTAATGGTGGACAGTGCCATATGCCAAGCCATATTCACAGGAGAATATTAACCAAAAGCAAACAAACAAACAAACAATTTACACAAATTGAGTAGTATAGAAAATGATAACCAAATATTGTTAAAATAATATAAATTTCTACCTTGTACGGATTGATGTAAAATCTTTTCTAGAATCCAAAATGAAAATTAAAAATAATAAGAGAAATTACATTTTCAGATCTATAGGTCAAGATTCTTGTAGTATAGAGAATAAGAAATGAATGATGATCATGGGTTGGTTTAATAGTTTTAGTCGTTATCCATCATCAGACCCATCTTAAAAAGTGAATTATTTCCCATCACTGGCAAGAAAGGAGAAACACCTGGCATATGTGGAATCTGCTGGGTGATAGACTCGCTGAGGAATTAAACAGACAGCCAGCAAAGTTTGTTTTCCCTTCAGTCTTTGCCTCTGTCTCCCCATTGGAGAGGTAAATCACCTTGCTACTCCATGCCCTTACTACCCGGCCTGCACTTTATCTGCAAGGACCAGCTATGAGTTTGGGGTGGATTCATCTCACTTTACTAGAGACATCAGCAGCGTAAAAACTGATACCTTAGCTAGTCACCCCAGGCTCTAAACAATAGAAACAAGCTATTTTTCTATTTCTAAACAATAGAAGAAAGCTAGCACCTGAAGCATGTGACTCAGTCATCCTATTTCAGATGTCTGCATTAGGATGAGAGGACTAATGCTCTGAAAGTGCCTATTATTCCTCTTTAACCATAGCAGGATCACAATGTCAATAGCTCAGACAAAACTGCCTGGGATTCACATTTAACAGGCTAATTTTATCTTCACATATGTTTGCAAGTATATAGCTGTAGCCTCATTTGGGATTTCTAAGCATAATAGATGGACAATTCATATGTAAAATTAAAATGAAAAGGTTTCTGGGCTTTTATAGCTTTTGAAAAATGCTAGTAATTTCTTCTATGAACTTCTCTTCATAAATATTTTTAAACTTCTAATGAATCATCGTAACCTCACATTCCCTGGACTTGGAAAACTTCATCAAATCAAACACAGACTGTGGGTCTGAAATAAGCCTCTAAAAACATCTGACAGCAGCAATGATTACTGAGTACATCTTAGAGGAGATGTGTTCGATGGATGAAAGACTATGAAAAAAATGGTTTCTGAAATGTTTAACTCTTTATACCCACCAGACTGTGGGGTAGGGTGCTCTTATCTCCCATTCCAGATGCAGGTAGCCAAATGAAAATAAAATACTTTAAAGATTTTTAAGCATGAAATTTTGTTAAAAGGAAAATAACATTGCTAATATTCAGATTGCTAATATTCATTGCTAATATGCTGTATTGCCTATATGGGTAGGGAGGGAAAGGAAAAGGGGATCTGAGCTTGTTATCTAATTCCAGAATACCTACAGTTAAATATCTGAGAAATAGCTGGGGACAGAAGTTAAGACTGATAGTTCTGATCAACTTTCAGTCACAGAAGCTGAAATACTACATAAGATGGACAGGCAGACAGACAGACAGAAAGGCAGACCTGAATTTGTCTTACCTTAGGTCTATGGCTCTCCTTGTGGATTAAATTATTTACCTTCAGTAATTGCATGCATAAAAAAGGTCTGTCTGGTCTTAGAGCTAAACATAAGATTACCTGTTACCATATTCATCTAAATTTGCAGTCAAAATATATCTCAAGAAAGTGATTGTTATTCATACATAGACTAAATTTTACTTATTCATGTACCACAACCTGGACTTGAGGAGAGCTAACTTTGGCCTCTTCAGGGACCTACTTAGGGGAATCTCCTGGGGTAGGGCCCTAGAAGGAAGAGGGGTCCAGGAGAGCTGGTTAATATCCAAGCATCACTTCCTCCAGGCTCAAGATCGGTGCATCTCTCTGACTAAGAAGTCCAGGAAACGGGGCAGGAAACCTGCCTGGATGAGCAAGGAACTCCTGGCCAAACTCCAACAGAAGAAGGAAGTGTACAGAATGTGGAAAAGGGGACAGGCCACTTGGGAGGAATACAGGGACGTTGTCAGAGTGTGCAGGGATGCGACAAGGAAGGCTAAGGCCCAGCTGGAATTAAATCTGGCAAGGGATGTCAAGGACAACAAGAAGGGCTTCTTCAAATACATCAAGAGCAAAAGGAAGACTAGGGAAAACGTGGGCCCACTGCTGAATGGGGCGGGTGCCCTGGTGACGAAGGATACAGAAAAGGCAGAGTTGCTGAATGCCTTCTTTGCTTCAGTCTTCACTGCTAAGGCCAGCCCTCAGGAATTCCTGACCCAGGAGACCAGGGAGAAAGTCTGGAGAAAGGAAGATTCTCCCTTGGTTGAGCAGGATCAGGTTAGAGATCTTTTGTCCAAACTGGACATCCATAAATCCATGGGCCCCGATGGGATGCACCCACGAGTGCTGAGGGAGCTGGCGGATGTTATCGCTAGGCCACTCTCCATCATCTCGGAAAGGTCCTGGAGATCAGGAGAGGTGCCTGAGGCCTGGAAGAAAGCCAGTGTCACCCGAGTCTTCCAAAAGGGCAAGAAGGAGGAGCCAGGAAACTGCAGGCCTGTCAGCCTCCCCTCCATCCCTGAAAAGGTGATGGAACAGCTCCTCCTGGAGGTCGTCACTAAGCATGTGGAGGACAAGAAGGTGACCAGGAGTAGTCAGCATGGATTCAGCAAGGGGAAATCCTGCTTGACCAATCTGCTAGCCTTCTCTGACGGAATGAGTGGCTGGGGAGATGAGGGGAGAGCAGTGGATGTTGTCTCCCTGGACTTCAGCAAGGCTTTTGGTGCTGTCTCCAACCACATCCTCGTAGAGAAGCTCAGGAAGTGTGGGTTGGATGAGTGGACAGTGAGGTGGATTGAGAACTGGCTGGATGGCAGAGCTCACAGGGCTGTGAGCAGTGGCACAAAGTCTAGCTGGAGGCCTGTAGCTAGTGGTGTTCCACCAGGGGTCAGTGCTGGGTCCAGTCTTGTTCAATGTATTCATCAATGACCTGGAGGAAGGCACAGAGTGCACCCTCAGCAGGTTTGCTGATGATACAAGACACCAGAGGGCTGGGCTGCCATTCAGAGAGACCTGGACAGGCCGGAGAGTTGGGTGCAGAAGAACCTCCTGAAGTTCAACAAAGGCACGTGCAGGGTCCTGCACCTAGGGAGGAAGAACTCCATGCACCAATACAGGCTGGGGGTTGATCTACTGGAAAGCAGCTCTGCAGAGAAGGACCTGGCAGTCCTGCTCATCAACAGGTTGACCATGAGCCAGCAGGCCAAGAAGGCCAATGGTCTCCTGGGCTGCATGAGGCAGAGTGTTGCCAGCAGGTGGAGGGAGGTGATCCTGGTCCTCTCCTCAGCCCTGGGGAGGCCTCACCTGAGGAGGACCTTGTCCAGTTCTGGGCTCCCCAGTACAAGAGAGACATGGTGCTTCTGGAGAGAGTCCAGCGGAGGGCTACAAAGAGGATGAGGGGACTGGAGCATCTCTCCTCTGAAGAAAGGCTGAGAGAGTTGGGCCTGTCCAGCCTGGAGAAGAGAAGCCTGAGGAGGAATCTGATCAATGTGTATAATTATCTGACGGGAGGGTGTCAAGAGGATGGGGCTAGACTCTTCTCCGTGGTGCCTAGTGGTAGGGCGAGAGGCAACTGGTAAAAACTGAAACACAGGCAGTTCCATCTGAACATGAGGAAAAACTTTCCTGTGAGGGTGACAGAGCAGTGGCACAGGTTGCCCAGAGAGGCTATGGAGTCTCCTTCCCTGGAGATATTCAAAACCCGTCTGGATGCGATCCTGGGCAATGTGCTCTAGAGGACCCAGCTTGAGCAGGGAGGTTGGACGAGATGATCTCCAGAGGTCCCTTCCAACCTCAACCATTCTGTGATTCTGTGTGATTCTGTATTGCTATTTGGTAAGATTATTTGGGAATTCAGAATGTATTTCATATAGAAAATATATACAATCAGTTTGTTATCAATTTCTTCTTGACTAGGAGGAAGTAAAAACCAAAAATGACCTTAGTTTTTGTTTCCAATCCAAATTCCAATTTGACTGTCAGTCAACTTTCTCAGCCAAAAGTCTCAGTAACCAGAATTTAAAATGTAAAAGCCTCTGAAAAATTGAAGGATAGACTTTCATCTTTCATAGACTGATTTCCCCTGTCCCTTTCTCTAGACACAGCTCAGGAAGGAGCTAATCATTTTTTTTTTCAGTTCCAGATCCTCTCATGAGTAAGATATTTTAAATCTAACCCTTTGCCCTATTGAAGGGTGGGCAGAATACAGGCAGCACAGCACAGAAAGCAATCTCAGACTCTATGGAAGAAGACCTCTCCAGAAGGACCATGCCTTTAGAAGCACTGAGCCATATCTTTTCTACCAAGCCTATACTGTACCATTACTGTCTTCACAGTTTTCAGTCATGTCCTGTATCCCCTAAGTACAAGCTATACACTATTAATTATCTGGATATACAATAAAATGTGAATGAGCTCACCCACCTGATATATAAAATATGAGGCTGCCCAGCATTTTTTAAACTTTCAATGAAAAAGATAACATTTTTGCAAAGATGGCAAGATCATATAGCGCTGGCTGTGCTCCCACTCTTCTTCCCAGAAACATGAATGTCCTCATATTTGAACTTCTCAGCTAGGAGTTTTTAGCTGCCAGCTTTTAGCTAGGAATCAGTTGAAGCAAAGGCCTTCACCCCATATTTGCAGCCATGCTAAGAAATCACAGAAGAATATTCTAGATGAATGTTGCTGCAAAAATTATCTGCAGTTAAGAATCATAGAAAAATGAAGTTAACAAACACTAAGCATTAGTAACATTTAGAAAAAGGCAATCATTTACACTTCTTAGAGCTTCTGCTATAGGTTTGCATGAAGAACGAAAATAATTGTTAGTTTACATGGGCTTCACATGTGGAAGATGAGCTGCGTAACTAATATATGTTTTTGATGAATGTTTAGATCCTGAGAATGATTCTTCAGTGAATGATATGGTAAATGCTGCCACTCCAGACTTCTGGAACATAGCAGTGATGTTTTATTTTATTCAGTTGAATAATTCATAAGAAAATAGATCTAATTCATTGGGGTTTGTGTCACTAGTAGAGAGAGATCAGCAAAAAAACCCCAAATTTCTGACCAGGATAATGACAGCTGAGCAAGAAGTAATTTAACTTGGCTAAGACCTCAGCAGCCTGCGGTACGCACATCAATTGTTGGAAATCATTTAAGCACCAATCAATACTTTATATAGCTAGGCTACACAATTAAGAATTTAGTAAAGGATCACTATCATCCTGCTGCATAAAGCCGTAACCATACTGCAGTTCTGACAAAGACTGTAGCAAAAACGGCCTTACTAGAAACTGGCATTTGTAGTAAAAAGCAAAACACATGGATGGAACATCTGCATTTTTTGAATTTACTACATACACTTATCAAACTGGTTGCATACTGCAAAACTTATTGACATTCAGTAAGGTACCTGAAAGACCATGGCCTTGAAGTGTGAAACAGCTTTTGCTTTTCAGACTGCCCTTCGTTTATGAGTAAACTGGAGATGGAGTGATACAAGCAACACCTGGTACAGAGAATGAGATGGCCTGTAATTTTTGTAATATACCTGCTTTACAGACGCATTCCCATGCTGCAGGAAAAGCAAACCTGCATTATGCATTGATTCTGATTAGTATCAAATTTGGTGAATATACATTTAAAAAGCAGCATGCCCCAAGAAAAATATCGTAGGTGCATGCCACCATGTGGATGTGTCACAATAATAATATATCATTGATTATGTTATGTCATTTTATTACAGTAATGCCTAGATATCTCAGATAAAATAAGACTCTCCCTATTGGATACCGTATAAAACTAGAATAGACCTTGCCCAAAGAGCTATTCATTATTCTGATTTTATTATCATTATTTGATATACTGCATTTAATCAATTTGTTACAGGAGCTGCCTGTTGCTCTTACAAGTTTACTTCCTGGTAGGTTTGGAGTGCGAAGTCATTATAAACAGGAGCTGACGATTTAATCAACTCTAATTTAATTTAATGATTAATTTAGAGGAAAGCAGTCACACACTAATTATTTCTACCTATTCTGTATTATTTTGAGTAGATAGCCTTTTCAGTAAAATGATTCTGTGGCAAGCAGATGAAATTAATAGAGTACAACTTAATTGTGATAAAATTTTAATTTTAGAAAACGTATTGATTTGAAAAAGAATGAAGAAATCAAAAACAGACACAAGGAAATGGAAATTTCATTCCATTTTCTTGCTATTATGGTTATTTATTTAACCTTTTATATTCTATCCTGAGTGCCATTCTATCCTGAGTGCATTCAAGTGCGTGTCTTAGTTGGTTTATTCTAACAAGAAGAGGTTGGCAAGATTTTCCTCTGTGTTAATGTATTTCATATCATGTAGATTTATATCTGGCAAACTCGACCATAGAAGACAGTTCACTGTGCAAATTTTTTAGTTAACCTCCCTGAGGCATCTTTTTCTTCTCTTAACACTGTACATAGAGTTAGGGTTTTTTTCTGGATATGGATTTCTTCCTCAGGGCCAGATACCAGCAAGTTTGGTATTCAGGCACTAGAAACTCTCTTTGGATACAAGCATAAAAAACAAAATCAGTCCTGTTTTCAGTCCTGTGTCATTTGATTGGTTTCAGAACTTGGAAGGCAACATCTATTCCTAATTATCATTGGTAATATTACTATTACTACTAATCATAATCTATTAGTAATAATAATATTATGGGCTACCATAATGCAGTTGTCACTGACAACTATAGTGGTTCATCAATAAGATATGTACTGCTTCCTTGAATCTGTGGGAGTAAGTTACGTGTACCAAGACTAAGGAAAGGTTTTGGTAGGAGCGGGGAAAAAAAAAGCAAAAATGCTTAATAACTTTGACTATGCTATTGTTTTTCTTTGCCACATCATTTATTTTCTGATTGTCTGTCATTGCCTCTTCACAATGTCTCTTTTTTCCTGTAACATTATATAAGGAGTTCACGGATAAAGTCCTTAAATTCTCACACTGAATTATCTGTTCTAAAAGAAGACAAGGCATTATCTACAATGACTTATCTACCATGATTAAAAAATATGCTTAAGTGTGCTGTAAATCCTAAACAGAGTTCTAAGACATTTTCAGTGATACAGGGCTGTAACAGCTCCACTGCAGTGCAGATACCAAAGGAAAGCACGGGGCCAGGATGCAACTGTTACAACATATATTAAACTCAACCCCTGTCAGTGAATATGAACTATAAACTGGTTTGTGGAAATCAGTGTTGAATCATCTGATGTTATTCAAGTTCTTTATTTAGCCTCTGCATAGTAGGCTAGAGTTCAAACCATGCGAGGTTGGACCTGTAATGCAGAACCAGAACATTCCTTTTGCTAAAGCTACAGGAAATGACCCCAGACTATGGGGCTGGTAACTGACCTCCAGATCCATCACTCTGCCAGTTCCTTCAAGGAGGTAATTTGCTTGAGAACTTGGATTCATTACTGAAATAACCAGGGGTTATTATGACTAACCATACTCACTGACACGGAAATTGCTCTAGATTTCTACTTCTGAAAGTAAGGTAGGGTTTGACTCAGAAAACCTCTCAGAATGGATCCTCCCTTTTCTCTCTTATATTGGTTTAGCTAAATGCAGTTTTGGAAACTGAGAGTGCCATGGAAATAGCTGTGGAGTTGATTTGCTCTTATCTTAAGTTTGAAAACCTCTTAATTTTTCGGTCTTAGTAGCTTTGTATCTTCTGATGCTCACAGGAGGACATATGGCTGGCCTGATATTTTGGGAAAGGAGACTTGCATATGAGAATGTACGGATTCTAAGTTTTAGGGTTTGGTTTCATTTTGATTTTCCATTTATTCTGATATTAATCAGTGATAAAGAAACTTCTATCTCATTGACTGTTTGGTTTCTTTTTATGAACAAAACAGATAAGAATGCATAAATGTAAGTATTCAGATAATAAGAAGCAAGTAAGAAGAACAAAGTAACCTGCAATTCAGGCGTTCAGCATTCAGGATTTTTCTCAGTTTAGCAAGGGAAAAAACTGAGCAGTACAGAAAAAATGATTGCAATAAGGTGTCGGGGAGGAGGTGGTTGGGAACATTAGACATGATAGCAAAACTGTTTTATTCAGGTTCTGAGTGACTGATGTGACAGTACAGCATGGGACAAGTTGCTTCTCTTTGTGTGGTTTAGCATGCTACTAAAGGATTATACTGGTGAATGGAGATAAAACCATTAATGCAGCTGTTTATGTGAAGAGATCCTATGGTTCTGTCAAAGGAATTGCTAAAACTGAGAAAAATATGATTTAGAAAGGGAGGGTTATGATGGATATCTATTAAATCATGAGTATCATGGAGAGGGGACAGACATTCACCGGTCTTTTTTTTGCACTACAAGAATAAGGGGGCATTAAATGAAGCTAGAAGGATCCCCATTAAAAAAAAAAAAAACAGAAGTAGTTCTTCACTCAAGGAATAATAGGACTGTGGAATTCAAGTCAGAGGACATGGTAGATTGTTAAGGATACCATAGGTTCATGAGGACACTATATAAGACCCTGACAGAGAAATAGATATTGTGTATATATATGTGTATTATATATAGAGTAGATATTTTGCTCTCTTAGTGAGCTTAGACATAATTAGTATATACATAATAAAATTATAACTGGTTTGTTGTATTTTTGCTATCACTAACAGGAATTATTACGTAAAGATGGAGGAGCTATAAGCTTTGGATTAAAAAATATTTACTATTTTATCCAAGCATAAGACAAATGTTTTCTATCACAGGAGCAAAATGCTCCTGAGCTTTCTAATAGAAGTTTAACTACTTTGAAGAGTGAATTTAATGTATGTATCTATAGGATTAAATTGACCTGTTTGCTTGTGATCACCAAATATTGAACTGGAAGACCTGTCTTCTGTATTCTTCTGCTCCTAGTGAAATATTTATCAGAAATTTTAATATTATTCAATTCTACTCAATTTTGTTCAGTTCTGAAGCCTAAACATTCTTCTTACCTAGTAGAATAGATGAATTAGTAGATTCTCTTATGTAAAAGAAGATGCTGAAGGTGAAAGAAAATGATGGAGTGGTTTGTAGGAAATAATGTCAGGGTTCCAGACTGTCTGTAAATTCTTAATGATGCTTTTATGAATGTAAGTTTCATTTACGAACTCAGATCAAAAAGAAATAGTTTCCAAAGAATATAGTGTTCCATCTACACAGCACAAATGTCCAATTACTATGTACAGTTCAACATAAAAATGTCATTACGAATCACTTCTGTTTTAGTGATGCAGGTAACTAGTAATAATTACAATAAAGCCAAAAAGAACTTCACAACAAGAAGTAAGACAAACTACTTGTACACAACAAAACAACACAACAAAATGTAAAGACAAATGAGTTTGTAGAAGTCGAACTGAATGGCAATAAACTTATTTCAAATTTTGTTTCAGATAATAAAAGTAGAGCACTCCAATGGCATATTTTGGGGAGCTACCATAAGAACACAAATTTTTGCCTATGATTTTATTTCTTGAGCACTAATGTCAGCCTATTTTTAGCTTAAAGAATTGAAGAGTATATATTATAGTCCCTAAAAGAAAACAACATAATGAAAAATTTTTAGAGAAGTCTGAAGTAGCTCTTAGAAATGCCAGCATGACCTCTATAATGCAATAAAATCCTCAAAATAGAACCTTTCTCCATCACTACTGGAAGAAAAAATCTACTCATTTCTACTCGTCTACAGTGATAGGATGGAATAGAGAGGGGTTTTGTGTATTATGCTTACAAAGAACTCTTTGTAAAAGCTAATATTCTGTAATAATAAGGGAGGAAAAAACCTTTCTTGTTTTTTGCCACTTAGTAGTACATTTTCAGCTCAGTAGATTTTAATTTAATCAGAACTATGCATTCTTTTGATGTGGCATAAAAATGTTATTCTGAAACAGCATCTTCCCTCAAATAAGGCTGCTCGTTGCAGAGTGTAGTCCAAGATCTGTAAGGGTATAAAAATAAAAGAACATGGCATCTTACTCTGACTAAAAACCCTGAAAAAAATAGTAAGAAAGGAGTATTTTATTACCACTTTTAGTTCAAATATTTTAACGTAACTACTTCACGTGATAAAATCATCAGGGCAGAATAGTATTAAAAGAACCTGTGTGACAAGGAAGCAAAGGTTACGAGAACTTCTTACAGTTTGACTTCAGAGAATAACAGTCTAATATAATTGCAGTGTAGGACATGACAAGCAGGAAGCCCATGGGATGCCTGGAGCTGAGACCTTTGCTGTTTAGGATATCTGTGAAAGACTACGCTAAAAGATTAACCTCTTGCCAAAAGGAAAGGAAGATCTTATCTGATTCCCTCAATGATTCAAAGGCTCTAAGGCTGCTTGCCCCACTGGGCCCCAATATGAGAATCAGAGCTCCCTCCTAATCTTGACTCAGATCTTTGAATTCATGGTGAAGATTTGGGATTCTAGAGCTGCAAATGCATACTCCTGTCAACACAGTTTCTAGATATCATCCATACCCATTCCATTATGTGGTTAGAGAAGGTATCTGATATTACTTGGATGAATATCAGTTTGCACATTCGTCATAAGGGAGTCATTTAGATATGGTGTGAAGAAGATGGTTCCATGTTCACGGGCATTCCGACCTTGTCCAACTGTGAAGTGGAAGTGCAGCAAGTATGCGGCAAAGTTTCATTCCCTGTGTCCTGTCAAAGAAAAATAGATAGCTCCACTCAGGAGTAGAATTCATTTTGATCAACTGCATATTGAAAGGAAATGGTGTGCTTATACAGTGCGTCATCATACTAACTTTGATTGGCAGTAGTCACTATTACATCTGCCTGAAAGGCCTCATAGCTTTCAAATACAGTATTGGATCATCTAAAAACAAAATTGTAAACACAGTTTGAAATAATCATCTACATTTAAACCAATAGCATCAAGGTTTGTTTCATTGCTTTCACACCTGGGTATAACTCCGGTAAGTGGAGCAAGATATACCACAACACAATTCAGGATGGATGGTGGGTGCATATACAGTGTCAATAATTTAGTTCCCAAGTTCAGTTCTGGGGCTTAGTCTCGCCCTTGTTCACATCACATACTCTCTTTTAGAATGAACCCCTAGTTCCCTGCAAATCCAGGTATGGTTTTAAAGGTACTTTACTCTGACAGCTGTTCTCAGTGGAATAGACTATACTATTCCAAATTTGGCACTGTCTACCCTACAAAGTTCTCCAGAATCATCTAAACATGCCAAACACCTCAGTGTGTTCTCATGCCATATCCCAATGCATGTGGGATCTCTTGACATCAGATTACACAAAGCAACTACTCTCATATTATTATTAAATACTTTGAACTGTAAAAACTAAGCAAGTAAAAATTATGCTTTGGAGTCCTAGTATGCCACAGGAAGGTCAGTGATTCAGGTCAAGTGGCATGCAGTGTGGACACAGCTACGTTACCCTGATTAGCTATCCTTAAACGGCATGACAAGAGCCTCTTTCCACCTCTTGGCCAGAGGTAAAATCACTACCTGGAGTGGATGCTTTCAGCAGCGTAAACAACATCTATAATTCCTAGCCTAACACCACAGGAAACCGTTTATGTTTACATTAGTTTATAGCTAAAAACTATTCATAAATAGGTTATCAAACATGCAATCCTTTAAACCATCTTCCACAGACTGGAGGTCTTTTTGTGACATGCCAGAACAGCAAGAAGCATGAGCTTCTGCTTTAGCAGCAGTAAGATCTGGGACATGTTCACCAATGCATTCCTCCTTCCTCCCCATCAAATGTGATGTTCACCTTTACAGCAATGCCTATGATTTCCAGCATATTAAAGAAAACTAGGAAAACATTCATATGTAGCCCAAACTAAGATCAGCAATAAAGCTACTAGTGTGCATACCTATCAATTTCATTTGGGAATTTTCAACATTATTATTTGGTTCATTATACTATATTTTACTAATTTGGATAGATTTTAATTTTCTGATTATTTTTCTCTAATGTCAGGTAAAATGCTACTGCTAGGCTTCTACATGATACCATAGCATCTGATGTTGTTCTCGCAAGTTATAATTATCAAAAAATTCTGGAAGAGAAAGAAATATCTGAAGAAACATTCTATTCCCTTTCTATCATTCCCTGGATTTGGGTTTAGTAATTGGACTAAAAGACACCAAAGATAGATGAAAGTTTATTTTTTCTGAATGAATGAAATATCTTTCCGCTTTCCCATACCCATTACATCTATATATGCACTTCCAGATCATGTTTCGTCAGTCTTAAGTACAAGAAGAAACGTTCTGCTTCCATCACTATTTTTAGGTTTTTCCTAAAAGTAATGAAATAGCCCTTGACATTTCTGGACCATAGAATAGATCTAGCTTAATCATTACAGCTGATAAAAACTACTGCAGTGGAAATGCTTTCCTTTAAAATATTCAATTCTATCCAATTGTATCATTTTAATTTGCAATTCTAATTTATATTAAAAAATTGACTGAAGTCAAAACCACCATTTTTAGAATGAGATGTTCACAGTTAAGTTGCTCTATATTTCAAAATATTTAAAGCTTTATTTTAATTATTATAATATAATAACAAAGTAATATAATATAACCTAATTTTGATTTTGTCAAATTTCTGTTTTCATTAAGCTAAAACTGTTAGCTGTTTTTTTTTGTTCAGCATTTTCCTTTATATACAGTGTACATCTCAAATTATTGTATTTTAGAATCCTTAATTAGAGACATATACTGTCTCATTTTAATGTTTATGTTAAAATTTTCAATTCAGTTTGTCCTTGATATAACATAACCCTACAATAAGAATGAACCACTGTTTTGCAGTGCTCAGTATCTAAGCTTTAAGGTAATAAGCATCAATTATTGAAAATGAAAAAATGAAAGGTAAAGTAGAGATTTTTTATCTGAATATGTTTCTTAAGAAGTTGTCAGTGTACAAATAGGATATATTATCCATTAAGGTGTTATCTGATTTCTGAAGAGACAAACACACCAGCAGCAGTTTTTCCATCTACCTTATTGTCAGCTAGCTGGATTTTATGGTCATATTAGGCATATAATCCCACTCCGGTAGCACTGCTGAGCACTGTAAAAATTACAACTACAATTTTAGATATATTATATGCTCATTATCTTCTGTTTTTAATACAACTTCTATTAAATGGTTTTGCAAACAGAACTGCAAAACTCAACACAATTAGCAGTCAGTATTGTATAGTTAAGCTAATATTATAAGTCCTACCTTTTAATCCATGGAATGGATTTTTTTTAAGATCAGCATATTGGATTCAAGAGGAAAGAGAGGGCAGGATCTAGATTGCCACTTGTGAATTTCCTTTTTTATTTTTCAAAGATGAAATCTCCCTAAATATCTTAGGAAAAAACCACACACACACACACACACACACACACACACACACACACACACACACACACACACACACGCATATTACATAAAAGAACACAATACAGCACTCTTTAAGGCTTTGCCGTTAATGGTAAGGTCAAATGTGGTACTTTTTGCTCCATTGATTCAGAGGTTCATGACCCAAGTGAGGTCAGTGCTTATGCACAGAACACAATTAAATCAAGGTTAGACAAGTAGGATTCTTTAGTACAAGATAGTACTAAAGCCAACAGATTACAAAGTACTGGGAAATTTGCATTTGAATCACATTTGATGAAGATAATTTATTCATTTTCATGACTGTCTGATAAAAAAGCTGTAAGTTTATCACTAACATTAATATGGTTTATAGAAAACATGATACTAACTAAACCATCTGCCTGAATTCTAAGCATGACTTCATATGAACTCTTTTTATAATATAAACAAGAAAACAAACACAAATTACTTTGTTCAGCCTTTAAATCTTGTTTACACTCCTTCAAGAGAGCTTTTATGTTACAAGTGAGTTGGAGTAAATTTACTAGCACTGTAAATCTTTCCAATCAGGATTCAACATAATACTTAAAGGTTCCTTTTGCACACTAAAGTTTTCCTATCCTAATCCTTCAATAAGCACATAATGTGCAGTCCTTCACATATACGCTTAAATAAATACAAGGCCTTAGCTGAAGTATGACATTTAAAGACTGGAGTAAAATAATATCTTCTGATGTCAGAAAATTACCAATATGCAGTGTATTTTTTCCTAACAAAAATCAAGTGGATTGCAGTTCAGGGCTACTATTTCACTGAGTAAAATAATTAATTTGAAGCTTTCCACTTGAATTATTTACTGAATGCTGTCAATGTGTTAGCATGTTTAAGTTTCTGGAAGACTGTTGCAGTAAACCAAAGCACAAGGTCCACAGATCAAAGGCATAGTATTAAAACAATGCATGTAGTTTCTTCCAAATATATTGATATGTTTGTTGGTTTATGGAAAGACATCATGGAAAAAGCTAGTTTTGAGAAGTGACCTGGAAAAAAAAGAGGAGAATCAATCAAGTACACAGGCAGGAGAGGTCGTACATAGGATATGCAGATGTTAGAAATGTGCCAAGATTTGGAAAAGGCACAGGAATAGCATTTGGAAGCCCAAGGCCAAATAAGGTGCAAGTGTCACTCACTTCAGGAAGCCAGTAGATAACTTCGGTTTACACCAAGAGAAAATCCAGCCAAGACAGTTTGTGTGATTGTGAGGCATGTTTGTACTTTTTTCTAACATTCTTTGTTGTTACTCTTCACGAGAATCGTAGTCATTGATCTAAACAGGCTAGAAGGTAGGTAGGAGGATGGCATGTTCTAGCAACGTCATTTATATTTACTTAAGTATATTGCACTGGGTCCCTGAGACCTCGTTTAGTGTCAGAGCAACATAATAATTGCCTTAGAGATCAGATTACTTGCTCATCTAGTACAGAATCCTGTGTGCAACAGTAGTTCCAGATGTTTGAGAAGAAAATAGAAATTCTTTCCAAACTATGCAGGGCTGAGTTTGCCAGCTTACCGCTTCAGTTTGGATAATAGAATATGGTATGAACCAATTAAATTGTGTTCTGTCTTCTCAGTCTACTTTTAGTTAGATTTCTCTGTAATATCTATCACACTACTTGAGCACCTGTAGGTCTGAAATCATCTTGGAAGTTCTAAACTAAAAAGAAATCTATTGCCAGCTTCATCTTTTTGAACTCACTACCATTTTCAGCTGCAAAGCCATTCTACATTTTTTTTCCTAACCTGAGTCCTGAATGAAGTTATCCAAAGCTCCTAGTTGTTCCTAGAAGACCTAGAAGACGTGGAAGCAGAGCCCAGACACTGCTGTGAAGACTGCAAACACCAACAGCAAACAGCAGCCTGAGTAGTATCCCAGACTCCTGTCTGTGCTCTGCCATGTGAACTGCTGCGCTAGGTGCAGAGTTCCTGTTTGCAGTCCACTCGATTGCTGTGCTCCCCAAAGGTCAATTAAACAGCAAATGAAGGCTGGACTCCCACTCTCCACTAGGCTTGTCCCTCAATAGGTCTTCTCTTATGAGATCATAACGCCCTCTAAATGCCTATTGGCCACCACTCACATAGCTTGTGGATGCCATCACCTCCATGCATGCCTTCTGCCCATACCACTCTCACAGTTGGTTTACTGCTTTTGATAACAATTCGGAGTATGAAGAAAATGCCAGACTAATGCTTGTTTTATACATCAGTGTAAACATTTGTAGACTTTCATTCACAGCACTATACAAAAATGATAGCAATGAGGGCTGTCACTTATTTTTGTTTCGTTAAAATGCTGATTGACAATAGTGCTCATTCAAAGACTCCTTAAGTACATGACACTGAATATTGGAAAGTTACAGATCAGATTAGCGCAAAAGAGTAAATTCTGAATACCGCAAAATGAAGATTCTGAATACTACAAAATGAAGCTTTTACATTTGCTTATATTGAGTGTGACAAAAGCCATATTCTAATACCGATTTTCCCCACAAGCATGACAAAATTAACGTGCATAGAGCAGTGCCTGTTCAGTTAAGGTCAATGCATCCACAAAACTACTGTCCATTAAGAAATTTACATTTGTGGAAGGTTTATGTGAATTTATTCAGCTCTGCTGGATGAATGAGTTAGAGTAAAATTATCAAATTACTTTACAGATCATCATCATTAGTTCATCATATCCCTGCTTGCACAAATGTACATTAGTCAGTAAGAATTTACAGGGGGTATACATGCTTATCTAAAATTGCTCACAGTCTTGGTTAAACAGACTATCTGTCTCAAAAGTGTCCCGTTTAAATAGGCTAGTATCACTTAAACAACCAATCTCTTTAAGGTAATTTGATGTTTTTCTGAAAAACATACAGGAATATCTTTCTCTTTTTGTTATGGCATTTCTCTTTCCAGATGATACCAAAAATCTATGATATTAATCAGAGAGAGTAAAGAGAAGGAATTGCAGGTTTTGAACACTCTTGAGTAATCCATAGTGGGAAGAAACCTGTGACTCACTAGCCATAAGATCTCATTTGCTTTATGCAAAAAGCAACTTCCTTTTATTTTGTTTATGCTGTTAATTTACAAAACTGATCAGGATGCTTGGCATGTTTTGTGACATACAAACACAACCAGTGTAAGCAAAGCAAATACAAATAAAATGACAGCATAAACACGTAAAACTTTAAAATAAAACAAAAATTTATTTATTTTGAATTTTTCCTGAGGTCATTTGATGAACAGACAGAAAACAAGGATAACAAGGATAGCAGTGTTGTCCAGTGTACTTAAAGAATATTTCCCTGGCTTGCTGGTTGAAGACTATTTTACTGTGCTGCTGTTATTGATGTAATGTACAAGAAAAAGTACAGTAATGAAAGTATATATGAAAATATTATTGTCCCGGGAAAACATAAAAAACATGACTATCCAGAGGGCTATGCTAACAATATCTTGACACTTTTCATAAATATTATTTAATCAAATATGAATAATGTCTTTCAATTTAACAGCAGCTTTTACCTCAAACTCTAGGAATTATTTATAAATATACATTTCTTCTAACAGCAGTCCTCTCAGGCTGGGTATTTTTCTCATTCTAGAATGAGTGAATAGAAGTGACATAACTGTACCTACACCACAAAAACAGTCAATATAAGAGCTAATAATACATTGAAAGTTTTAAATAGATCCTCAGTCTACTTTTGACAATTAATTATTCTTTTCTCAACACTTCTATGATTTAGTGAGGCGTGCCCTGTTTTTAAAATATTAGCACTAAATGCATGCTGTTGCTGAATGAGGGAATATAAGTTTATGAAAACACTGCAGTATTTTATAATCTGTTGCTTCAGAGCCCCCACAAGTTAGCGAACACTATTCCTAAAGCCATGTTGACATTATCAGTGTTGTTAGAGCATAAACAAGTACACAAATGAAGCAAAGTCATCTTGGCAAGTGCTTCAGATCGCTCTTCTGCCAAGTGGAAACGTACATAACGATAGAGACTAAATGTTATATTCAGGCTTCTATGAAGATAACAGGCTACTGCTCGCCATGGGAACAGTTTCATTTTAGAGCTGGAAAGTTTTGTCTTTACTCTGGGTATTGTTTTGGAATTCCCTCATTCTCTCAGAAATGAAGATATTCATTAGGAAAAAAATATGACCTGGCCGGTACCAAATACAAACATCTGTTTTACATGTAGTGTGTTGCAAAATGCCTAGTATTGCCAATCCATGAACAAAGGGGATATCAGGAAAAGGCTACGGAAAGATATTTGTCTTTGAACAAAGTGATTTGATTTTTGTATGTGCTGTGTATGTATAAATAGTTATCATCATATTCTGTATTCCTGGCAAGTGTCTAGAGCCAGGCCAAGCTTAGCTTGCCTTGCTCCAGTGTATGTATACAAGATCGTTCCATACCAACCAGAAACAGGGATGTCTTTTATGTGGCACTTATTAATATTGTTAATAACATACATATTAACAAGTATGTTATTCATATACATACTATCATCATCTGATCATGATACAACACTAGCTGGAATAATATGTGATCACAATTAGAAAATAAGAGAGTGTGAGTAGAGTATATAATCCACATATTTACGCACAGGACCAGTCCCCAGAAGGATATATGCCACAAACTGACCTGAAAGGAAAAAGATGTGTAGAAGAGATAGACAGCAGCACACCTACTTATGTTGCCTAGCAGGCAACATGAATCACAGTTTTCATCTCAGTCCCTACCATTTCTCATCCATTTCTCTATTTTAAAAGAAAAAAAGAAAAAAAAGGACTCTTTTCCTGTCTTTAAGAGAATCTGGAGTCCACTGAGGTGTGTGACCCACCTCCTCAAGCACTCTTCCCTTCCTACATACCTTCAGTATCAAATGGTACCTTCAGTATCATTTACTGGTCAGAACGTCTGAGATTTTCAAAATCACTGTTAGTGCCTGAGAAAGTCCACTAAATCCACAGGCTATTAGGAATAGCTGCTAATTGCTGCTGCATAGGGCTGGCTATCTAGGTGGGAAAAGCATCATCCTGAAGAAGATCTAGTAAAAAGAAGTAAGGAAAGGAAAGAAAAAAGACTTTTTTCCCCCTGCTCAGAGGAAGGTACCATCGGGCAAAAAATATAGCTGCCAGAATAAACTTATCTATAGGAGTCTTCTAACTGCTTTTGACAGGTGGCAGCAGCTGGTACTCTAGAGGCTCCGCATGGGCCCTGTACTGCTTTGAGGTGATTTGTACAGCTGTGCCAGAGTTCAAGATTTCCCTCCTGTACAGAATCAGAATAAACTTTGCTGCAGTCTCTCAGTGGTGGTGGAAAAGAGTACCTGCACATCTCTCTTTTCCCTATTTTCCTTCTCGCAAAACTCAGTTATATTTTCACATTTTCCAAAGTACTTGAATGCCTGTTTAGTATGTTAAAAGTGCTAATTGTTATTGCTCATTGTGGGAAGAGTACTTCTACTGGAACATTTAATGATAAGGGTAAAACTTTTTCTAAGATCACAGGAAGACTGAATAGTGAAATAAAGCATTTACAATACATAAAATACATTTTTTTTGCTCTTGAGATATGGCAGATAGAACTTACTCATCAGAAAACAATATATAAAATAACAAATGCAGTGTGTGAGGTAAGAAGAATAATTTGAGGAATCCCTTCTAAATTTCAAAGGAATACCGGAAGGTATCCAATCTGTTGAAAATGAGACCGAATTTGTTACAAGCAGTTACAATTTGGCACCTCTCAGGATCACCTCTCCTGCTCAGGCCAACATTAAAGAAAGAAAACAAGTATAAGCCACCCAAACAACTCAGATCAGGATATTAGGGTAACACTTAAAGAAGTGTTAAATAAAAAGTTTAAAAAAAAAAAAAAAGTGAATTATGAAGGCACGCTGATACTGGCAACAAATCCTGTACATTTTCCAAGAAGGGAAGGTTATGTACCAGTAGGTGATGATGGAGTCTATGCATAGACTAATATAGTTGTAGCTCTTTGGGATTTTAGCAGGCTTTTAGGGATTATTTTAGATAAAAACACTATTTAAGTATAAGAAATACATTTTGATGCAACTAAATATTTTGTTCCTCTTGGTCTGAGCTGAAGGCAATGTCAGAATGATACTGTCAGAATGATACTGTTGCTCCAGCATCTCTATATGAAATGAAGGCACGACCTGGTTAACAGGAACTATATTGCTCTCTGCTGGACTCTCTCCAGGAGCGCCATGTCTCTCTTGGACTGGGGAGCCCAGAACTGGACAAGGTCCTCCTCAGGTGAGGCCTCCCCAGGGCTGAGGAGAGGACCAGGATCACCTCCCTCGACCTGCTGGCAACACTCTGCCTCATGCAGCCCAGGAGACCATTGGCCTTCTTGGCCACAAGGGCACACTGCTGCCTCATGGTCAACTTGTTGATGAGCAGGACTGCCAGGTCCTTCTCTGCAGAGCTGCTTTCCAGTAGATCAACCCCCAGCCTGTATTGGTGCATGGAGTTCTTCCTCCCTAGGTGCAGGACCCTGCACGTGCCTTTGTTGAACTTCAGGAGGTTCTTCTGCACCCAACTCTCCGGCCTGTCCAGGTCTCTCTGAATGGCAGCCCAGCCCTCTGGTGTCTTGTATCATCAGCAAACCTGCTGAGGGTGCACTCTGTGCCTTCCTCCAGGTCATCGATGAATACATTGAACAAGACTGGACCCAGCACTGACCCCTGGTGGAACACCACTAGCTACAGGCCTCCAGCTAGACTTTGTGCCACTGCTTACAACCCTCAGAGCTCTGGCATCCAGCCAGTTCTCAATCCACCAGCCAGTTCTCAATCCATCCACATAAGCTGTAATCGTACGTCCATGAGCATATACACAGCATAGACTTATACAGAAAGACATCAGATAGTGCTCCCATTCATTTTCACCAACCAGAAAAGCAATATTTCCTTATCTTATTCAAGGGAATAAGAGCACTGGAAGAGGTTGCCAGAGAGGCTATGGAGTCTCCTTCCCTGGAGATATTCAAAACCCGTCTGGATGCGATCCTGTGCGAGGTGCTCTAGAGGACT
This sequence comes from Struthio camelus, assembly GCF_040807025.1. Classification (NCBI taxonomy): domain Eukaryota; kingdom Metazoa; phylum Chordata; class Aves; order Struthioniformes; family Struthionidae; genus Struthio; species Struthio camelus. The sequence continues at coordinate 209,328,352 of NC_090942.1, forward strand.
CAGCTTGAGCAGGGGGGGTTGGACTAGATGATCTCCAGAGGTCCCTTCCAACCTCAACCATTCTGTGATTCTATGATTTAAGACAGCACAATCTATCTCACCCAGTTGCCCATAATAATGCCTAAACAGTGAAGGCTGCCAAGGGTAGTTACTAGGTACTGCTGAGTACACTGTATCTTTGCATCAGTGTTTATATGTTGTTTACATGCAAGATAATTAGACAATGCCTTTTTACAGTGTAGTAGTAAGAGCTGTGTGGACTCACACCTAGCCTAGCAGTGGTCAGAGTGGTTGAAACATAGGGGCAGAAGGGCCAGAGCTTTCATTGGTGTTGTGATGGGCACTCAGGAGAGAGAGATGTGGTGTGATCTACCTAAACATCCTAAAACCCTAAAATCCTCACCAGCTCCCTTCCTCCCAGCCTTCCAGGTAAGTCAAATCAGTATTTAAAAAAAAAAGGCTTAGAGACATATTATTTAGACTATAAAAAGTGAAACACCATAAAATCTTACTTTTATGATTAACTAGACAAGGGGCAAGAACACACATATTTGAATCAGTTTTGTCACGTAGCAGTCTTGTTAAGACTTGAGCATGTGAAATAAGAGACCTATTAACCAGGAGCCTCTCATTTATCAGATGAGAGGATATGAGTCAGACTTACGAAAAAGACATTAAAAGCTGTAGATACTCAATTTGATAAGATGTACGTATGAAAAAAAAAACCCAAACATTTAACGATTCCCAACCTACTTTTCTCAGATTCAAAACTGGAAAACAAGAGAGGCCCATTTCATCTTCTTAGTGTTCAAAACACCTACATATTCTCACAACTACACACATGCAGTCAGTTCACAAAACAGCGATGGCTAGCATTTGTTGAACAGATGACTTCCATATGTACTACTGTAAGTATAACTTTCTTTGCATGTTTTATTATTTTTGTCTGCAGTTATAACCAGGTTATTTTTCAAGAGACTGATAAAATGAAGGAGATAACAGATTGCAAATGCACTTCATGTCTAAGCTTTGGAAGGTGTTGCTATTCATATGATGAATATGTAGCCAAGGAATTATATGAAGACCAATACACATTAGCTGTAATTGCACATTCTGGAACCTTGCTCCCAGTGAAAGAGCAGAAATTTAATTTGGAACATTACTTCAAGGTATATTTTGTGCTGATCTCCAGCACTCAAATATCTTTCTGGCTACACAGAAGCTGAGACATAGATTGTAGTTCTGAGAACTAAAACATTTTATGGACACAATTGAAATGAAGCAGTTTGCATAAAACTTAATACTCTTATTTTTATCTTTTCTTTACTATTACCATTTAAGTCCTTACATATAACTCAAGTTCTAAAGGCGAAAGCATAGCCTGTTCAGAATCATGTTTACTAATAATTTACATGTGCAGCCTCAGTCTGTGAATTAGATAGTATTTTTCTATTTTCTTCTCCTGTGAGAAGAAAATATGTACTCTTGCAAGCCAAAAAAATCACAATTATTTAATATACATTTTGGCCTAGAGAAGTGTTCAACAGCCAAACCAGGTCATCTGTATAAAAAAAGAAGTAAAAGAAGAAAAAATCCCAACTATTCTTTTTGGGAAAAGAAGGGAAAGGAGAACTAAGCTGCCTCTTAAAACTACAGTAAGCTCTTTAATAGAAGTATTAAAAAGGAAAAGATATATACAAAAGCTCATTGCTTTAGGAAGTAGCTTACAAAAATCAATGAAAAAAGTAATATTCGTTAAAAATGACAGAGAACCCATTTTTGAAAAAGCCTTATTATTTAGCAAAACTGTACAATGCTTTACCCAATTGTCTGTTTCTCCAAGTAAAGTCTCAATCTAATATTTAAGAGAAATTTTTAGTGCATAATTCTTGGAATCATCTATGTAACTTTTAAAAAAGTGAAGTAAGAATGAAATACCAATATGAGGAAGAACAATCTGTATGATTTATATTAATAAATAATTCAGCAAACTCCCAACTTCATCAATCAAAATTCTGCTAATAAATCTGGTGGCTCAAAAGTTCCCAGGAGTTTAATTACAGAATTTTAAAATGGCAAAATTCTTACTTTCCCAGTGGGGCCATTCTGGAAAGTGGAAGAGGTGTGAACTTTTAGTCTAGTCCATATCAAAGGCTGGTGATCATTCAACATGGCAGGAAAAAAATAGCTCCACTAATTTTATCATTAGGCCTCGAATCTTCAACATGTGCGTGGCTCATAGGTTTACAACAATAAAAAATGAAACCAGGCCATTTGGTTTCACCTGAATATCCAGGTATAGTCCTGCAAAATTTACCTCTGCATCATTCATTTTGAAGTCAGAAAGAATAGGATCTTTCCAGTTATGCATTGATAGGTCTGTTTCCTTCTAACATCTTGAATTCTATCTTCCTTCTCTCTTATGTTCCTTTATTAGATATACTTTTACCCTTCCATTTTGTTTCCAGATAGAGAATAGAATACTGCTTTTTCTAACAATACTTATACAGCATATTGTGTTGAAAATGGGCTTCTAATTCTCTTTTTTTTCCCTAGAGATGTTTACAAAACCAAGACCACAGACTAGAAGTACTTAATATTTCTTACTTTCTCAGGGATGAGATAATTACAATAGTATTCAAAAACTATGCAGCCACTGACTAGCTTCAGAGGCACAGAAGCACATAATAAGAATAATTTAGCAGCTACAACTTTATACAAATACTTTATCACATTTTGGAGAGATATCCAGGTCAGTATGACTAAGCATAGATTCAACGTCAGGGGCTCTAGACTAATTCAGAATACAAAAAATGACAAATAATCAGCTTTGACCAGCAGAAGCTAATGTGAAAATATCAGGAATAGATTTCTACCTTAGAATTCTGCACTATTATTAAACCTACCACAAGCATCTCAATAAAACTTTGAAGTGAACTAAAGATTCTGGGATTATTTTACATCTTTTCACAATTTTGGTAAGTCCTCAAGTCACCAGGAAGCCCAAGCATGACTTCAATCACATAAGTCTATTAGTGCGAATATGGATCTGGCTGTTCTGATACTTGTACTGATGTTCCCTGGACTGTACCAAAACTGCAGGATAGATGCATTCCTCTCAATCCTAATTTCTGAATCACACTGCGGCTTCCTCTCTGCCCACATTCTCTGATTTCTTTCCAATGGAAATCAGGGTTCAGGGTACACGGTCTCATCCTGACATAAACTCGGAATGTATTTAGAGTGCACAGACTAACCTGGAAGATTATTCTAGACCCCACAGATCAGATGTATCTTGGCTGATCACTCGATCAACCTTTCACCATAGCTTGATGCATCTCCCTGTGCCCAATAACTCGGATGCTGTACTCTCTATGCTGTGGACTTGACACTTCAGCTGAAGTAACAGGCATCTGCTGGCATCAGACTCATTTTACATAGTGCAGAGCAAGAAATTCTACATCTAAGTGATTCTGTGGCAATTCCTTTTATAATGTATTGCAATTCCACCTATCCTAGAATATATATTTATACATGTAGACTACATGTATGTATTAAATATTTGTATGTATAAGCTTTCTCTATACATGCTATATAAACACTATATTCTCTCTTTAAAGAAGAGCTTTCACTTATCTCCATTCAAGTGTATCTTGTAGCCACCTCCACGTGTTATGTTCTAGGTCAGTCACAGAACCATAGGATCATAGAATAATTTAAATTGGAAGAGACCTCTGTACGTCATCTAGTCCAGCCCCCTCAACTTGTCAAGTCAAATCTTGAACGCCTTTATGGATGGTGATCCCACATCTCTTTAGGAAACCCATTCTGGTGTTTAACCACTCTAATAGTAGAAAAGACAAAAAAGACAAAAAAAAAAACAAAAAAACCTTCCTAATTTCTAACTGGAATTTGCCATGTTCCAATTTGCCTCTCATCCTATTGCTGTGCATTTCCAAGATGAATCTGGCTCTGCTTTCTTGGTATCAAGTAGCTGGTATCTTCTTGGTATCACGTAGTTGTAGACAGCAATAAGATTTCCCCTTTGTTTTCTCTTCTCCAGGCTGAACAAGCCCAGTTCTCTCAGCTTCTTCTCATATGTCCTGTGCTCCAGCCTCCAACAAGTTTGGTGGCCTCTGCTGGACTTGTTCTGGTATGTCCACTTCTCCTGTGCGCTGGGGAGCCCAAGACTTGACACAGCACTGCAGATGTGGCCTCACACACATCAAAGAGAGGGGAAGGATCACTTCCCTTGATCTGCTGGCAGTGCTTTTCCTAACATAGCCCAGGGAGCTGCTGGCCTTTGCTTCAAGAGCACGTGGCTGGCTCATGTTCGATTTCTTGTCTACCAGGACCCTCAGGTCCTTTTCTGCAGAGCTGCTTCCTAGACAGATGATCCCCAGCCTGAATTGCTGCACGGGATTATTCCATCCCAGATGCAAGGTTGCATTTCACAAGGTCAGAATTCTTTCAGAACCTATCCCACATTTTTCTGTCACCTAGGGGACTCCTCATGCATACCTTAATTTGATTCTGTCTGGATTGTTTGTGTATCTATGTGAGAGCCTTTTATTTCCTATTCATCGCCCGATGAAAGATTCAGCAAAATATAAGCCATCAAGGCAGGGCATCCTTATTCCATCACCTGTGAGGACAATGCCATTCACAGCTTTTTTCTGAGGTTGTCTTGATTTTGGTCTTAATCAATCAAAGCATCTTCCTATTTTTTCATCAGATCTTCATCCCAGCCCAAGTGAAAATGAATTGTACACAAGTTCTGGTGGGACATTTATCTTTTCAAAGGATAAATGGATTCCTTTCAAAGACATTTAGAATATTCTCCAAATTGTTCAGAGCATTTGGAAAAAAGGAGACAAAAAAGAATACAAAAGAATGCATTTCTAACTGTTACTTCTACACATAGATCACAGGATACATAAGGCATCAGACAAACAAAGGCTGTGGAGGACACATGAGATCCTCCTAAACTAAGGCTGACAAAACTTTGGTAATTTACTTTGCGAATATTGAACTTTGTGATTTGTGGAGGATTTTTCTGGAGCACAGTCTACACGTTCAGCTCCTACTATTCTTTGGTAAAAGATTTCAGATCTGCTACCAGTTTGGGTAGAGCTATCCTATTAATTATTCTTTAAGTGACATTTCCCTTTTTTCTCCCAAGGAATAAACCACATAGTAATCTTTCAGAGAGTAATCCATCAATTTAAAAGAGAAAGAATAATCATTTACATTACTGTACATGTGTTTTTTCAATATATATTCAGATCACTGCTACATCATCACTGATTTTTGAGTTAAGCTTCCATAACTAGCAAGTCACTTTCCCACATCTCAAAATGGGTAAGATATAGCAGCAAAGGCTTTAAAACATCAAAGGTTTAAAATGAAAAGGAGACTAAGGTCTCTAAAAAAGGATTGGGTGGCTTTGTTCAAACGAACTTTTGAGACTATCAATTTCCGTTGTGAAGTTCAGTTTCTAGTTAAATTAATTTCTGGTCCTTGTAAAACAAAAAAGTCAGACTAAGAAAAAATTATTGGCACTTCATAATTGTCATAAATTGTCACAGATTCAAAATTCAGACCATGGTCTATACTGGGACCATCATTACGCTGAAAGGCAGAGAAAAACTTTAGGTCGTCTCTCTTTCTTTAATACATTCTCTCACTGTTATGACAGACTAAAATACGTCTTGATTACTTGCTTCCTGTCCTCATAATTCTTGCATTCTTGACTGTACGGAGCCCAAGAGTTATAAATATATAAAAACAATTGCAAGCTCTGATTCATGTTTTTATTTTTCCCCTAAAAATGACTTTTTGATTGTTCTGCCAAGGTCCTTTCTGTGCACAAATCTAGTGAGTCACTATTTCACAGGTTTTATATCAACCACCATTTTAAAAAAAATGCTGCTTTTGCATGAGTCAGGACCGCAGTTCTAGTGCCCTGACCTCATTATTATTTGGATAATTGCTTTCTGTGCTATTTGAAAGCTTTTTAACGTTCTGGCAAAACAGATCATTCTGCATATGCTTTCCTAAACTACCGCTTACACTTTGGAACATTTAGTGAATTTCATGCCTGAGATATCAACATACTTTGATGAGTGAAATCCTGCATTAGTAACAGAGAGTAAATTAAATATATCAATTTATCTGGACTAAAAGGCATCTAAATTTAAGTCATTATCTATTGCTATTTTAAGACTGATTTTGTATTTGTTCTTTGTTTACTCAGGAACTGCTTTTGCTTTGATTTCATAATGGCGCTGAAAGAACAGAGCCGGGGCTCAGGTTCAGATCTCTTTTTGGATCCTCCACGGTGCTTTTGGTCATGAGTATTTTCTCCCTATGTTTGCGCAAATGTGAATATAACTAGATATATGACATTGAAAAAAGTGTCTTATAAACAACATAATATATTGTCCTGGATATTGTAACACTTAAATTTCCAGAATATAGGTGACTTTTATGTAACTGTTGCATTAAAAACAGCAGCTTCTCATCATGCTTTTTATCTTCTATCTGTTGTGATACAAAAACTTTGCATAAATATACTATTAATTATTTTTCACTGCTTAAAAATCTAAAATATTTTTAAGCTATACTCAGGCTTCCCCATAAGAATTGAACAGTGTGTTTTAGAAGACCAGTCATGGAAACAGGAGTGAACTCAGAGAGTAAACATGTTACAAAATCAGAAACTATAACTCATGACCAAACACTCATACAAAATACTCAATCTAGGATTAAAGACTGAAGGAAAATAAGCTATTTTCTAATAAAAAAGATCTACAAATATAAGAATAGGGAAAGAAAGTAAAAAAAAAAAAACTTTTTTTTTTATTCTTAAATGTTCCCTGCTTCGCCAGTGAACTTTAAAGTTCCTAATTTGTTTTGTACTGCTCATGCATTCTGAACTTCTGATCTGGGATTTAGAAGGAAATTTTCTCCTAGCTCAGACAGGAATGATGCACCTTGTAAATCATTAGATGGAGAAACAGAGTCAGGGTAGTAGTGCCACTCCTTAAATCTGAAGTAATAATTACAAAAAATAAAAATATACTAAAATTATTCATCCTGCTCCAAATTTTTTGGTAAATTCCAATACCTTGGGCCAAGTCTACTGTTCCTATATTGCTTCATATTCTATTAGGAATCAGGAGTTTCTATCCTAGCTCAGACAGAATTTATATCTAATCTGTTTGTTGAGATTCATACGTTAATGTTGGTAGACACTTGATAGATTACTTATTGAAAATGGTATAAAATTTAGTAATTTTGGTTTAATATGAGATTTTGTTATAAAACTCACTAGCACAAATAGGCTATTACAAAGCAAAGCTGGCCAAGCTTATATCTACACAAAATAAGTTTCCATTGCCGTCCAAAATGTAATCCTGCAATTGGTGTTATTGCCAGGCCTTCTCCTTTTTAGTCTTTGCTTCCTTAATCCCTCCTACCACCCCCCTTCTCCACTGCTGGGATATCTGCAGCCATATTATTTATACCTCATTAATCTATTTTTATGGCAAGCATATCACTATAGGCATCACCTCATTATGATAGTTTTTGTTGCTACATTTCCCTGTGGATGCTCTGGGCCCTCCAGGTGAAAGAACAACTACTATTATTTACACCAAGACAATAACAAGATGTGAGAAGAAGACATGAGAAAATCACACTCTACAATAATCCTTTCAGGATACTTTATGGCTGTAATTTTAAAGACAGCATATCTGAAGACTCATTTTAAGGCAGATTGATTAACAGCTGTAGCAGGCTACTGGAGCTGTGATTGAAAAGAACATCTTCCTCACGTGTGTCTAAATTTATTTCTAAAAGAAAATACACTGTCAATCGATATGCCATCTATTTATCTTTTTTGTTATGTGAGATTAACTGATTCTCTTTTTCCATAAGAGCTTTTCAGGTTGCTTTTTATTCTGTTACATATTTACCATAGAACTGGGGGGCTCTGATCAACGACAGAAACCTCTAGGGATGACTACCAAACCAGCAACAATAAATAACAGAATTAACTAGGCTATTTGGCAAGAGGAATACTCTGGCCAGAGTTCTTCAGAATCGAGGCTTATAGAGTCTGTGATCTTTACTAACACTGACAAATTTACTTCTTTGGAGTTAGGATAGGAACCAGATCTTTTATGCCTTTTTATGTCTAGTTAAGGGAATTAAGTTGAAATAGTCATTTCAGGTGAACAGAAAGAGTTAGTGCAATTTGGAAGTTTTATGCTGAACTAAGTTATATTTTTTCTACCTCTTATGCAGCCTAGAACTTAAATCAGTTCAGGTTAGATAGCCTTCTGACCTTTCAGAAGAATTCATTTAATTAAATGGTGATCTCCTATTTTTTATATGCTGTACAAGTTTTACTCCTGATTTTATTTATAAAGGGCATGTGATTAAATGTTAAATTTCTCCTGATGAAATATAATTTACTCTAATTTGCTTAAGAAGCTGAGCAACCATCATGTCTCAGGGCTATATCTCCCTTTCACTTTCTGTTGTTTAATATAATATGTCTAAATCAGTGCCTAGCAGACTTGTGGCTTAACCTTGGCTCTTTTCTTATTAAAAATTGAGCAATAAATTAAAATCTGCTGAGGTTTAAATTGAATGTTCATGTTATCAAAGCAGCCAAGTATTTCCCACATTTCTATATGTTTAGCTCTCCTGACCTGATATAAGCTCTACAATTCTAACAGGAATGAGCAGTGTAACAGGGTGTAAAGAGAGGTTTATGATAGGCCTTTGGCCACTTGTGAGTTCCTTGACAGTCTTTTCTGCTGCTCTCAATGGGAGTTAATCCTCCTTTTCCATAGAATTTGGAATTACCTGGCCCTTTTTGATCATTCAAATGTGAAATACTACCTTTGTCTGATACCTTGAGAGAAGTTTACTATTAAGATATATATCCACACCCAATGGAACAAACTTGAGAATCCTTTAGGCTTCTAAGTAAATAATAATTTGGCATTCGCTGTCTTAGACAACATGCTTTAAAGGAACTTTATAATTGGAAAAATGAAAAACTGTTGATCCCTTGACAGCTGTTATGTTGAATACCTTCACTGAACCTAATGAAGTTATGCTGCTTTATGTTAGCCAAATATCTCATTCAAATTTGGAAAATATTTATGCCATACTAAAATTAACGTATTTGTGTAGAACCTTCCTTTCATTTGGGAGACTGAGTAGGCTGGCATATCTAGTACAACAAAGTATTGCAGCAGGGGTGTAATACTGTATAATTTAATATACGGAAAATGCCTTGACACACCTACTTGCACTTCTCTTTGGCATTTCCCAGACTGTATGGCAGAATATTAATCTTTTTATTACAAAACTGGATTTTCCAGAATGTTAGAACAATTTTTAAGAATAATTCTTGTACATGAATTATGTAGATTAAACCATGTCAAAGTGGCATATATATTTTGGAAAATTAAAGTTATATTTTGGAAACTTTGATTAATATTTATTGCTGATTTTTAATTAGGAAATAAAATTACAAGTAAACTAATTATGTGAGGAATCCAAGCACTTTCTGCTTCACACAAAAACAAAGGGGAAAAAAAGGAAGATCTGGATCTGAGGTGACATGACTGCAAGTCAGTGTCCTGCCTTGTTAATAGTAGTATTATGGTTATTAACTTCACAGGGTTTTTCTCATATATATGTTTAACACAGCTTTTTTTTGATCCCTCTTCTGTCATGCAGGAGTAATCTAACTGCAGTCAGTTCAGCTACTGAAACATGAAATTCAAGTCTGGTGCCATTATGGGGGCTATACCCAGACCACCTAAATTCCAGATAAGGCTGAAACAAGTAAATGTTGGCATCCAAGCTTAACCAAGTACTTCAGACAGCCTACTCCAAATTTTAACCTAGCCTTGCCTCAGATCAATCAATACCTCTGCTTTGAGTAAAAAAATTTCCTATTTACTGCCTCCTGTTGCACAAGTGCTTGTGCAAAAGTCACTCAGCTAGGCACAGGGACCCTTGGGGTTTTAGGCTTTCCTCCTCTTGCTCTCACTTCCCAGAACACTATTACTGCCAGGCTAGAAATAAAAACTTGGAGCAACTCTTACTTCCTCATGCTAGAGCTGATCCATTATGCATCTAAGATTGAGTGAAGTCAGAGCTCAGAGGAGGAGGTCAGTACTGTACTGAGTGTAGTACTCAGCTCACAATGCTCAGTACTAGATAGCACAAGGATGACAAGGCTCCCTTTGAGAAGAGGTGACTCTTGTGTTCTCAGATTGAGAGGCAAAGCTTAAAGTATGTCTGCAGAAGGATGTGCAGTTCATCTGACAGAGGTAGGTGGAACTGACCACTGAGGAAGTTCTTACATGTATCAGACGCCCAGTGATCCAGAACAACACGTAGCACAAGAGGCAAAGAGTAAAGAAAAGTACCTGTAATTCTGTAAGAACTGAAACTCTCTAGAAATATGGTATGAAGTAGATGAAGATTTAATCAATGCTTCACTCTTTACCTAGTAGGAACGGGGTACAGTAAGAAAGAACATAATCAGAAGATTGTTTCTGATATGCTTGATTTGATGCCATTTAGCCATTTACATTTCACCTAAGGAAGGCTAAGTGTGAAGCCACTGATGAATACTGTATTTCAGATAAAGATAAACATATGCCTTTAAGCTGATGTTACGAAAGGAAATTGACAATACAGAATAGTTTCTAAGCTAATCTAAGGCTGAAGAGCCAATTTTGAGACTTCATGGAACAACCATGAAGTGGCTGCTTACCATGAAGTGGTAAGTGGAAGCGGGGAGAAAAACTTTAGAGTAGCAGATAGATGCAGGATTAAACCTTGCTAAGGTAATTTAAATTTGCATGGGAGTAAACTAAAAGAAAATAATGCCTATTTCCATTTACACTGCAGATCAACTCCAAGATCAGCTCTACTTCATCCAATTTTTAAGCTGTTAAGAACATGACTGTAATAGTTTGGGTTTAATCCTTGTTTATCTGTGTTGTAGAGTTGCATTTACTTGCACACTCAGTTTCCTGAGGTTCTATCCAGATTTTTATCTTATTTTCTATGATTACTTATGACTCACAGTTTAAGTAAGATATTTGTTTTAATACTTTTGAAGAATTACTGACTACCTCCTTCTGACTTTCAGAAATGCTAACGTGTTTGGTGTCACTGGTTGCAGCTTACTACTCTCCAGCCAGTAAACAGAACATGTTACCATATTTAACTATCAGGAAAGTTAATGTTAGATGAGCTACCTCATTCCATCTAGCAGCATGGGGTTCAACCTTCAGTATATGGTTGCTTTATACACTGAAATATGTATTTCACATATACAAATTATAGACAACCATATTTTACACAAACCAGTACATGAGAATAGTACATGTCCTTTTTATCTTTTTTGTGATGCGAGGCAATAGAGTAACAAAGCCTCTTTGGGAAAGATAGTGGATTTGGGTAAATGATCTCTAAAGTAGGCTTTCAGGGATACATAACATGTGCCCTTCAACACCCCAAGGTGATGCATTCATTGAAACCAGAGGACAAGCAAGGTGTTTGAGAATAAGGATGAGGATGTCCTCCAGCAAACAGCGATGCTTTCTGTAGAGCATGAAACCAGAAACCATCTCTCTTCTTCTTTTCTATCTCTCTTGCTCCTGCTTATTTTCTCAGCTACAGGTGTATGATGTGCTGCAATTTAGTGAGAATTTGCCAAAGTATAAACAGACAAATAAAGCTAAATTAAATAAATTATAGGACTTCTGTCCCAGAGCAGCTATCACTTTCATGAATATAACTCAGTGCACATCTATTTTCCCCGTCTTTGGACAATTTGTAAAGACAAAATGTCTCTGAGCCTACTTCACCTCCTGTATTAATATTATCCCCGAGGCACCTTAGTGCCTGAGTGCAAGAAATAATGAAATGTACACTGTGATTAGCTTCCTTTTCCTCATTTCCTTTTATAACACTGTTGTTTACTTCCTCCGATTCATATTGTGCTGTTGGCAGATGCCTTTGCCTCTTTGCATTGGTTACAGGCCACCATTGTATTTAGTAAGCCAACAATTTTGATAGTATACAAATCTGATGGTTTAACTTAAACTAACAAAACATCTGACTACAGACCACAGAGATTAACTATTCTGTGGTAGTCCCAGACTCAGAGAAGGGACATATGTTTACAGTGCACACTTTCCAAAATATGATTTTTGTAGAATTTTAAACTATTCTAGTAGAACACATTGACACTGCATTTTAAGGATTTAGGACTGTATTCGGGCCTCTTATTTTGGGCATCAATCTTGGACTTCGCACTGCCAAAGAACTAGGTTACAGCTCTTATTTAGAGTGCTTCAGATCACAGAAGTCTTTTGTATCTTTAATAGAAAGAGATAAGAGTCTCTGAAGAGCTCGAGAAAATGAACCGAACTGGTTCAGTTAGTATATATCTGTGACTGTTATCTGACTACAGAAGGCTGATCACCTGGCTTAGATGTGAACATTTATGATCAGATCACATCTCCGGTGTTGGATGCTTTCATGACTTAGCTACTACTTCAAAACTGATGATCTCTGATAAATGCTTGTTTAAAGTCTGCTGGTATGCCCATTAAAGTGGAATTTAGCAGTCTGGCTAGGGATCTAAATATGTTTAGAACAGAGAATGCAATCACAGAAGTACACATTTCCAGCATAACATATCAAAAAAGTATATTTTTTTGGATTTATTCTACACTAAATGCTGAAAATGTAGGTTATTGTTGTAGAGTAGGAATTGCAAAATGCAGTCACAAAGCTATTAAATTTTTTTTACAAAAATTTGTTTTCCGTCACAGAAGCAAAAGCCTCTAAGCCTCTCCTATAATCTCTTATGTCTCAAGTGCTAAATTTGCTCCTCTGTTTTTCTAGACCATGAGCTCATAAGCTCTTTGGATCAGATATTCTCTCTTTGTTTAAAAAAAGTTGATGACAATTTTGGTTGTACAACTTTTTCATTAAGGACCTGGATGAAGGGACAGAGTGCATCTCAGCAAGTTTGCTGATGATACAAAACTAGGAGGAGTGGCTGAGAGACCAGAGGGCTGTGCTGCTATCCAGAGGGACCTCTCCAGAGGCTGGAGAGCTGGGTGGAGAGGAACCTCCTGAAGTTCAACAGATGGAGTGTTTTCTGCAAGTCCAACTTGCTGCTTCTAATGACTTGACTACTAAAATTTTACACTAACAAATCCATGTGGTTTTTAAATATCTGAAAATTCACCAGAAATGGAGAGGTTTACTACTTGCATTATTCGTTTAAATGTTAATAATCATATCTTCCTTATATTCTCCATTATCGTTTCTAATTTCATTTTTATAACCCACTAAATATACTCAATTATTTAATGTAACAATTATGCTGAAATACCATTCTTTAAAGAAAACATTCCTGGTTCTTTATCTGTAGAGCATATATAGGACTTTGATTTACATTAACTTCATGTAATTTCCACGAGCTTTTATTGGAAACTTTTTGGTATTCTCTTCTTATTGTTCTGCCCATAGCCTTCATTCACTTCCTTTGCCATGAGATACTTTCACATCATTTTGATGCTTTCCCTGATATTACTTTGATATCAGTATTGTTTTCCAAGAAGAACATTTAATGGTATGTGCTATCAAATTTATTGACATTATAACATCATTGTAATTTTGTTACGACAGGTTGCAATCAGCTTTATGGAAAAATACATAGATTTTCATATGACATTTCCCCAGCACAATTTCTATTTTTTTAAATGCTAATTTTCATTTACAAACCATTAAAATTTTGTTTCAACATTTTCTAAAATAAAGATTTTGCAAAGAAGCAGGTATTTTTGCATCTTTGTAGTTTTTAATGAAAGTGACATTTTAAATTCGTATCAAAAAATGACCTTTTTATATTCAGTAAATTTTTACTAAAAGCAAATCAAATAGAATGAATAGATTTTTACTTCAGAATAGTCCTATTTCAGATCAAACTGTAAAGCATATTGGAGGGTTTAATTGCCACTATTGTATTTACTTCCAATTCAAACAAAAGCTTAAAAATGTAGTGTTTGGGAGCTCAGACTATTTTTTGACTATTTGCTAGCTCTGTTGAAAACTATGGAAGTAATTAAAGCTGCACTTAACATGATTTCTCAACTATTTTGCTTTGCAACACATTTCTTGTGTAAAATGTCAAGATATAATAATGTCATTGTACTAACAACTATCATCATTGTAATGCTGTAAGATTGAATTAATTTTTTAAGCAGTTCCTGAGCATTTGTTTGAACATTCAACCTTGTATTTTTAAGAACTAGGAAACTTCCATAGAACCTCCAAAATATTTAAAATAGTGATGTTGTTTTAAAAAAGAAAAATGAAGTATGAAAAAACAAGAAAAGTACAACCTTCTCAAAAAGGTACTACATATGTCACAACATCAAATTTTTTCTGTGACTACCTTTTCTTAAAATAATCTTGAAGCATGGCCTGAAGGTCGACAAAGTCAATTTTTCTCAGACTAAATACATGTTTTGCATTTATGTTAAAAGCACTGTGCCCCAAAGTTAGTATCTTAATTTTTAAATTTGGGAAAGGACACATTGATTGTACCAGAAAGCTTGAATTACTGGGTTAGTCCCTATATGCTGTTCTTATAGTGGCCACAGCATCGTTTTTCAAAGGCTTTTTGAGAATACATCTTAGAAGGTAAAAATAGTGTTTGAAATATTCCCAGTTAATCAATGCCTGAAAATTTTGCTTTATTATCATTTATGTTATAATATAGAATCACAGAATGGTTGAAGATCTGGAGATCTCTGGAGATCATCTAGGCCAACCTCCCCTGCTCAAGCTGGGTCCTCTAGAGCATGTTGTGCTGGACCTTATCCAGATGGCTCTTGAATATCTCCAGGGAAGGAGATTCCACAGCCTCTCTGGGCAACCTCTTCCAGTGTGTTGTCACCTCCATAGGAAAGAAAATTTTCCTCATGTTCAGATGGAACCTCCTGTGTTTCAGTTTCTGCCCATTGTGTCTTGGCCTGTCGCTGGGCACCACGGAGAAGAGTCTGGCCCCATCCTCTTGACACCCTCCCGTCAGATAATTATACACATTGATCAGATTCCTCCTCAGGCTTCTCTTCTCCAGGCTGGACAGGTCCAACTCTCTCAGCCTTTCTTCAGAGGAGAGATGCTCCAGTCCCCTCATCCTCTTTGTAGCCCTCCGCTGGACTCTCTCCAGAAGCACCATGTCTCTCTTGGACTGGGGAGCCCAGAACTGGACACAGTACTCCAGATGTGGCCTCCCCAGGGCTGAGGAGAGGGGCAGGATCACCTCCCTCGACCTGCTGGCAACACTCTGCCTCATGCAGCCCAGGAGACCATTGGCCTTCTTGGCCACAAGGGCACACTGCTGCCTCATGGTCAACTTGTTGCCCACCAGGACTCCCAGGTCCTTCTCCGCAGAGCTGCTTTCCAGCAGGTCAGCCCACAGCCTGTAGTGGTGCATTTCTCCCCGCAGGACCCTTTCCTTAATCCTGTCATCTGTGGCTCTTTACTTTTCTTTGGCCTGAAGCAGTAAGGAGGAAAATCACTGTAAGAAGACAAATCTTTGGAGCATATTTCTGTAAAAAGGCAGGCTATGAATGGTGTATTCAGTTGGGGAAGTGGAAATGGGGATACAGTGGGAATAAACAGACATGAAAACTAGCTGACTGTGCATTACAGTATCAGGGGAAATTCAAAATGAACATGGCCCGGATGCTGGAGATGAACTTCTGTCTCTTCTGAGAAAAGGAAGGCTTGGGAGAAGGGACAAACATTGTAGCATGAAAAACAGAAACTCAATAGCCAGAGAAGCCTGTCAAATTATTTGTTTTAATGTCTCAAAATAGTAGCTTTTGAGCCCATTCTTTTAACCTCTATTTCACTGATAAGTTTTTGGAAGTCATCTTATTTTGTGTTTGCTACTTACTGATTAAACAGTTCTTTCCTCTACCATTTCAACTTTGTGAGACATTTCTGTTCAAAACTTTTATTCCTAAATATAACATGTATATTTTAACATGCAGTATACTGTTGAATCTCCTGAGTATATACAGATGCCTACGTGACATCTGAGTTTTAAAATGTGAGCTCTTATCCTGATACAGTAATGTTTTTTAAAACAAACAGAAAAGAAAAATTAAAGATTTTATCCTACTTCTTAAAGGAATAAAAGCAGACGCCAAAAACAGCCCATCAGCCACTGGTATTTGCCCAGAATAAAGTTAAATGTACGTACCACGTTGAACAAAATCTGTCTGAAGCCGCTGCTTCTATAAAGTAGTCCTGTATGATTTCTGCTACGTTAGCTTTTAGAACACTGCTAATTTCTATAATTTATATATACATATATATTTCTCTCCCAAGAAGCTGTCCTTCTCAGTCCAAACATATTTTAAAGGAAAAAAAAAAGAACTATTTCATGGTGAACAGAGTTTTTGGAAAAGATGTCTTTTCTGAAAACTATGTTCTATTTACATGCAGAACATAAATAGCAAACATGTAACAGAGTACACTTCTCCATGAACCAAAAATATCCTGATTCTACTCAGTCACAAGGGCCATTCCGAGGCTATATTTACACTTAGCATCTTTCAAGGCAGGTTTCTTTTCTGAGACTGTTATTTAAAGCAAATTATATTAATTGGTTTTACATAATAAATATTTATCTTACTGAATGGAATGAGTTCTACCACCAAGCCAGCTTTTTACACAAAATGCCAATCAGCTATTAGCAGGTAAGAACTTCTTGGTTGCAGTCAACTTGTACCGGATTATAACTTGTTATATTCACAGTAGCCAGCCAGCCTCGGCAAAGTAGGACTATTGACAGGGTCCTCTTATTATTCATCCTGACAAAATAATTAGAGGAAAATATTAGAAGCAAAGAAGGTCCCATTATCCAAATATTTTGTTCCAAGAGCCTTATGTTTTCTCTGGATGAAGAACAGAGGGTACTTTGGAGGCCCCTGCATGTAATATGAAGAGCTTTGAAATGCCTTTGCTACCAGAAGATGGAAGATTTATCAGAGTTATCCCTAAAGAGGTCAGGTAAATTACAACACACATTTGAAGGGGAGGGTGAAAACAGATGTATGGAAGACTATAGACGTGGCAAATAGGTGAAACTTGTTTGGCTCTCTCTGCTCCAAAACTGTGACCTTCCCAACCTGCTTGTAGCCTTGAGGCCAGGCAAGAGTTGCATTTTTTAGCATGGCAAAGCATGAAGATGGGGCACCAGCATAAAAGATAAGTGAAAAGGGATTAGTAGGCGGAGGGGAAGCCAGGCAGAGGGGAGAAGTCGGCAGCGCAGCCCTGAGGCACAAGGAGACAGAAGCGAGGCGAGGGAAGGGAGGACGAGGGCGTGCAGGGCAGAGGCGGGGCCAGGGCGCGCAGACAGCAGCTGAAGAAAGCTGCTGGGGGAACCTCGGCGCCCGAGACGGCAGCGACGAAAGGGGGAGAGGGGCCCGGCTTGCTCCCGGCGCCGGCCGAGGGGGGGCACAGCGGAGCAGCGGACGGCGCCGGGGCAGCCCGAGGCAGCGCAGCCGGTGGCGGGGGGTGAAGGAGCCTGGGCACGGGCAGGGGGCGAGCCTGTCCGCAGCGGGGCCCCGCAGAGGCAAGGGCCCCGCTGGCGGGGGGAGCCGCCGCCCGGCACTTCGGCGGGAGAGAAGGGCGGGGGAGAGGGGCGTGGTGAGGGCGGCGAGCCCCTTCGCGCCGGGCGGCGAAGGAGGGAAGCGGGCGAGGAAAAAGACAAGTGCGGAGCGGGCAGTTGCCGGGAGACTCGCCCGGCGGAGCGCGGGGACGGCGGCCGCCCACCCGCGGCAGCAGGAGGCTGGCGGGGCACCTGCTCTCCCCTCCCGCCCGCCGCTTACACTCGCTGCCCCTGCAGCGTCTTGCACACGCTCTGTTCGGTTTTGCTCTTTAGGACAAGACAGCCCCTCTCCCTTTTATCGCCTTCCCGAAGGCAGCGGAGCCGTGCATGAGCCGCCCTCACTGAGGACAGAGCCCCGCAGCCTGCGCCATGTGAGCAGGACCGGCGCGGCCGCAGCCGTCGGTGAGGTCCAGGATGTGAGGAGCAGCCCTGCCCCGGCAGCAGCTCACCGGCGTCTCAGCGCAGGGACAGCATGACTGAGGTGAAGACTAAAGACCCTAGAGCACCTTCGTCTGCCAGAGACGGGGCGGTCCTGCTGCAGGGCCACCCTAGCCGTGACCCCTTCCGCAGGGAAGCAGAGGCCATCGACATCTCCCTGGACGGGCTGCTCTACTCCAAAAGCAGCGACGACGAGGAGGACGAGGAGGAAGAGCCGCGGAAGCAGCCGGGGGAAGAGGACCAGGACTCCCTGTCGTACCGGCCAGGGAGCGGCTCCCTCTCGGATAAGGACTCCCTGGACAGCGTCCTCGACACCTTCCTGGCCCCCGCGGCTCATGCCAGCTCCGCCGTCGCCGCGGTGCCGTGGTCCTTCTTCGGGACGGAGATCTCCGAGGTGCCCAGCGCGCCGATGAGCCGCTGCTCCGAGCAGAAGGCGGGAGAAGCAGCCCTCGGGGCGGCGGCGGCGGCCGGCGCGGCTCCGGCGCCCGGCCCCGCGCAGCCCCCGCCGCGGCCTGCCCCGCTGTGGCCGGGCGGCGAGGCCCTGGCCGCCGCTAAACCGCGGCCGGCGGGGGGCGGCGCGGAGGGGCCCGCCGCGGCCCCCAAGGGCAAAGCCCCGGGCCTGGCGGCGCTGCCCGGCGAGGAGCGCGGCTTCGCCCTCGGCAGCCGGCTGGATCCGGACGCCGGCTCCGGCGGCAGCCTGGCCCCAGCCCCGGTCCCAGCCCCGGCCCCGGCCGCCTCTCCGCCGGCAGCGGAGCCCGGGCAGGATTATCTGCACGTGCCCATCCTGCCCCTCAACTCTGCCTACCTGGCGTCGCGGACGCGGCAGCTCTTGGACGTGGACGAGTACGAGAGCGGCGCCTTCGGCCAGCGCGCCTCGCCCGCCGCCCCCGACTTCGCGGACTTCGTCTACCCGCCGGCCGACGCCAAGGAGGGGCCCTTCGCCTATGGCGACTTCCAGCCCGCTCTGAAGATCAAGGAGGAGGGCATCAGCGTCCCCACCCCGTACCTGGGCGCCAAGGGCGCCGGCGCGGCGGGCTGCGCCGACTTCGCGCCGCACGCGCGGGCCAGCCAGGACCCCTCGCTGGAGTGCGTCCTCTACAAAGCGGAGTCGTCCCTTCTGGCCGGGGCCTACGGGCCGGCGGCGGCGGCGGCGGCGGGGCCGCCCGACAGCCTGCCCTCCACCTCCGCGGCGCCGCCGGGCCTCTACCCGCCGCTCGGCCTCAACGGCCACCAGCCCGTGGGCTTCCCGGCGGCGGTGCTGAAGGAGGGCTTGCCCCAGCTCTGCCCGCCCTACATCGGCTACCTTCGGTAAGGGCGAGCGAGGGCCGGAGGCGGGGCGGCGCGCGGCCGTTGGGCGCGCGGGCCACCGTTGGGCGCGCGGGCGGGGGGCCGCCACCCCGGCCGCAGCCGTTGGGCGCGCGGGCGGGGGGCCGCCGCGCGGCTCCGTGAGCGGTAACGGTCGGGTGCGCCCAAGCGCTTTTCTTCCCGAGGGGAGCGAAATCGGAGCGGCGTGGCGCCAACGCGCTTGCTGCGAGAGAGAACGGATTCGCAGGTGAAGCCGCCCCTCTGAGTGCTTTCTGCGCTCCCTACTGAGGAGGGCGAGTTTTATTGCCGTGTAAGGCGTTGCGTCTTGAGAGTGCTCTTGGAAGATGGCCTAAGTAATGAGCGGTACTGAGGTGACTAACTAAATTTTGCTTGGCTAAACTCCATTTGAGATTTTTAGGAAGCAATTATAGATAGATTATGTATTCTCTGTGCTCTAGGAAATCGCAGTTCTTGTGTGAAGTGAGCTGTGATGCATTTTGCTGTGTTGAATTTTATTTTTGCAACTGATACTCTTTTTTAGATCTTTCGGGCACAACTCTGGTTTGAGAAAAATAACATTTTTATCTTTATAATTGTTCATTACCACATAAGGTCTTAACAAGTAATCAGTTCCAAAGAGGAGAGGAGCGATGTATTTTGCAGACTGTCTTAATTCACAGCTAAATAATATTTATAAATGTCTAATTATTCTCTAAAATACATATTCCTAATTTGAGGAAAAGCAGTTAATTTCACATAAAAAAGGAACCTGGAACATTTCAAATATGTATATAGATTTATTAGAATGAAGTGGCTTACTGTGATTCTAAGATATTATGCATTACATAGGAAAGTATAAAAAAAAAATATACACAATACTACAGTCCAAACAGAAATCCTTAGATTTTTAAAAACATTAGGATTAACTAGATTAGTTTTTTTCTTGCCAAGACATTTGGAAGTACTTTTCTTAACTTTCCATAAGATGCCCATGAAACTAGTTACTGGTCAGAACCCTGCAACTAAATGGGAGGAGACAAACTGGTTAGTAAAGATTTTTCTAGTGGAGATGAATTGTTCCCATGTAAAACGGGCTTTTGAAATTCAATTTACTTCTATTTGATTCTATCTCTGTACCATTCTGTGCTGAGGAAAAAATATGAAAAGTAATGGGACTTTACTCGTAAGAGTTGTTGCTCTGAGGAAGATGAACATTCTAACAAGTTCCTAGATTTTACCTTCTTTAGCTAATGAAGGTTAGAATACTGCTTTGCCCACTATGTTAGCTTTCAATGACTTAGCATCTTTTATAAAAGTACCTTTTATCCTAGGGTAGACAAATCCTTAAATGGAAATGCAGTGATACTTGAATTTCCTTTCGTTTTTCTTCTTGTCCTTCTGAAGTTTGGCTACAACTTTAAAAAGGAAATTTTAAATATAAAACTGGTTAATACAGGTCACTCTCACAAATTAACTGTTAACTGTCATAAATCTAGATATTTAATTTCTCTCAATTCTTTTCCTTTTAAAGGCCTGATACAGAAACCAGCCAAAGTCCTCAATTCAGCTTTGAATCCTTACCCCAGAAGATTTGTCTAATCTGTGGTGATGAGGCATCTGGTTGCCACTACGGAGTACTTACCTGTGGAAGCTGTAAAGTCTTCTTTAAAAGGGCAATGGAAGGTACTATATGAGGCCATTGTACCTAGTTACTTGAAATATATCTTTCTAAGCATTGCTAAGAACATAACTTTTTTCCATCGCTGAGACAGATCTTTAAAAGTATTAGCAGTGCAGTCAGTTTTTGTTTTGGCAACTCTCTTTAAAGTATTGCAGTGAATACTAAAATCTTTCTTAATTGATTTTACTAGCATTGTTTGTTTTTTTTGTTGTTTACTATTTATCATTTACTCTTTCTGAGTAGGCAGAGGTTCATAAAAATCTTTCATATTACACAGTTTAATATAAAAAGTTTGAATGCTAGTAAAATAAACATTTTATGGGTATGAATTAGTTGCAGAGAGATAAGAATTTATTTAGGCTTCATTCTGTTTCCAAAGTCATGAGGCATTTTTCTTGCAAAATGCAGAATTTGGCTTCCCGAGTTTCATGGAAATATTTCAAGTTTTACTGAACTATTTAAAGTAGTAATAATAATAATAAATAGATTTGGCTTTTGTTCCAGCTAGCCATTAATTAACAAAGTCAAGCTACAGATTCAAAGAGACGATAATACGAATATTTATGTTTATTTTTTCTTTCTGAATTATATTTATGTGACTTGAGGTCATTGTCGATATATGCCTGCTGAGGTTTTGAATATGTACAAATACAAAAGCAGATTTTTTTCTATAGTTCAACCAATGATACGGTGTAACAAATGCATCTATATTTTATGCTCTGTATCCTTTTCTGTGGTTATAATATTACCCATTAGGACTAGGATATTAAGAGTCCTGCTCCATATACTTAACAAAACTATTGTTACAATGTATAGATTTCCTTAAAATAAAAAAATTGCATCCTATGTTTTCTTGTTGTGATATATAGTTCATTCAACTTTATAGAGTTTACTGACCTTAAAATGAAAAGGTTTGTGAGTACTGGGAAATTAAAAGCTTAGGGAAATAAAATGGTTTAGATTTCTTGTTTTTGTTTTAGTATGCTATTATTTTCTACTTTAAGCATATGCACATGTTTTTCTTTACACTTTTAGTGTAAGGACACTAGACTATGTGGACTATGTGGAGTTAATGCAGCATTTTTTACTCCAATACATTTAATGGGGTAAAGAGTTGGGAAACATATATGTTTGGTTCCAGTGTGGGAAGAACTTGGCTCTTAGGTCACCCCTAGACATACACTTTAGTTTCTTTGGCTGTGTTAATCTAGTCTCTTGGTTTAGCTTTGCACACTTCGCTTTTGTTTCTTTTAGTAAATAGGCCATATACTTTATAAAAGAAAAAACAAACCCAGGAAATGAAATTTTAAGAATGAGTATAATTTATAAATGCTATATTTTAACAAGTTTTATTATTCACTTTTCAACTCTACAGTAATATTTTTTTATTTTTCTATTTGAATTTGATTCTATCACATTTAAATTTGTTAAACCTCTTTCCTAAGCTAGTATCAATAGTTCTGCAGAAGGTGAACCTGCTCAAAAATGCTTTTTATTAATGTTCAGCATAAATATTTCAGTGATAAATATTAAGAAGACATATAAACTGGTAGTAGAAATGTCTTAATTGAAGGTTGTTTTCACTTACTATTTATGCAAAGTCTGTATTTGTAGAATCTTGTAGAAAGTGAAAGAAATAGTCAGCACAGTTGTACAAACAGGATGCTTATGTTTTACAAAACATCTTAAAATTCACCATTTTTAAGTGATTGCAAAGAGTGGGCATATTATGAGGAAGGACATTTGATTTCTTTAATAAGAATATTCAAAGAATGGACAACTATCTCAGAAAGTGGACTATAACAAGAAAAATTATAGCCCATTGAGTCTTAAGGGAAAGAATGACACAAATAAGCAGCATGAGCAAGATGATCAGATACTGACAGAAATAAGCAGCATGAGCAAGACAATCAGATACGTAGTTATACATAGTTACCTGGCTTTATGTAGAAGGTGCAAGTCTGTGGAGAGTTCATTAAAGAGATGGACTTCTCATTTTAACTGAAGTATGGAATATAATTAGCAGCATTGAAATAAACTCATGTATGGATAGATGCCTGGTTTCTCTCTAATTTGGACTTAATATACTTAATTTTCATATAATTTGATATCACAAGTAAAGGTGACAGAATACTGTTCAGTAAGAAAAAATAGAATATTTTTATTGCAAATACAATAGAAAATGGTATTAAAAGCTTCACAACAGTAAGTGTGTAAATTTAGTTGAGCATATTTTTAATGTAAAATATCCCTATACCTATCATTTCATGAAGTGAGACTGCATTATTTACCTTTTTAAAGTCTTAGGTAGTACTATTACAGACATGGTTATTTTGTTTTTTAAATAATAGTTCTTGCAAATAAGATGTTAAACTTTATGAGTGCAAATTCACAGTTACAACTCTAGATATAGTGATAAGTACTTGTACAAAGCAGGAGCAATTAAAAGAAAATTAGAAATAGCAATTTGCTACTTGTTGGATTTTCTGTGTGTAGATGACTTTTTTATATATTGTGAAGCTTTCACAAGCATAAATTAAAAAAAAGAGACAAAGTATAGCGGCATATAATTTGCTGACTATTTCTATTTAAAATGTCAATTTAATCTCGGATATGTTGGCCGTTTCGAGTCTAACAGCATATGTCATCTTCCTGTTCATTCACCATTTATTTTTACTCTCCTTTAGTGTGTGGAAATTACTTTATTAATTAAATGCCCCCTTTGTGTTAAAAGGGGCCATTACACTATTCAGAAAACTCCATTTTTCATTTCTAATTTTTCAAAATAAAAGTCAAGTCACAATATTCAGAATGAATAATTATTTAAAACTATGTAGGTGAGCCTAGAAATGTTTCTAACACTAAGTAAGATTTAATTATACATTTGACTGTAACTAGCAAAGATATACAATATAACTAACAATTTTCACACTTTAACAGTGGACCAGAACTGTATTAAGATCACTAAGATGAAAATGTAGATTTAGAATTAAATTATTTTAGAATGTTAGCTGGCAGTGAGTTGTTAAATATAGTGAATGTTTGTTGGCAGTGTATTGTAAAATATGATGGATAGTTTCAGTTGTTTGGGTTCTTGGCTTCACGTACGTTCATGTATACATAAAGAAGAAGATGTTAATGCAACATGTATTTTTTACACTAAACAGAATCTTGAAGAGAAATAGGTTAAAAAAGGTCAATTCAATTCCTTAGAAAAAATATTCCTTTTCCAATAGTCTATGAACTAATTTTTGCCCAGTTTTAAGCCTTGGTGCATGTTACAATATTTGTAGACCGTAAGCTTCATATTTCCGAAAGACTTTTAAGGGAAAGACTATGATTAGAAGATATATAGTACAGTTTTCAGACTCTGAGGAGCAGTTTTTAAATCATCTGGACAAAAAAATTTTGAGTGCTTTTTTTGGGAAAGCATAATAAAGCAGGAAAAAAATTAATGCTGGAAGGGGGAAGGATAGATAAGGATAAGCTAAGGGGCAAGAATAGCTAAGGGGTCAATATGCTGGGTTGTTTTGTTTTGTTTCAGGAAACATCACCTTTCTTGTCAGTGAGTTGAGAGTGACTGGCATTTTAGAGTTATCAATCAAAAAATATTCAGCGGTAGTAGTTACAGTGTTTTCAAATAAGTAGAATTAGTGTAATTTTAAAGTGACTTGCTGTTGGTGACTGGGAATTTTTTAAGTGTCACCAATAGATTTAGTTCATGGTCACACAAAATTGGGTATAATATTTCTAATCAAGGTTAGGAGTATAAGAATTAAGCAGGGGAACACTTATGTTTTTAACACTAAATTGCCAGAGTCATTAATGATATCTTTTAAAGATATTTTCACATATCTTCACAGTGATTAAATTGCTTGTGTAAAAGGATAGTAAAACTTATGTCCTGGAGAAGAATGAAGTGCTTTTCAATTGAAAGTGTCTCCTTTGCCATTGTTTTACTGATGAAAAGTGGAAATTGCCTAGATCCTGGCAAAAAATGCTGTCTTTCCTGTACAAAGACCTACTTCTTATTTTTGTTTTATATTCTTTGTATAAGATGTTCAGTTCTCGACATCCTTTGTTTATATTACTTTGACATGTAATGAAAAATAGTTGCCCTACCTAAAGAGTTTGAGGCCAACATTACTGTGTATTACAACAGATGTGTAGAAAGCTAACTATTAGTATATTTAAACTCTATAACCCTTTGGGGTGCTATTATAAAATCAGTCTAGTGATTATGTAGCAAATTTATCTGCTTTTTAATATGTGCTTCAAGTTCACGGTAACGGTGATGTACAAATAATAGTACTGGGAAACAAGCTCAACCATAAGCGCTAGCTAACACTTTGCTGCCAAAGTGTGAACTTTCATTTTCTCTGAGACCTGATTTGACAAACTCTACTTTTTGGAAAGTAGAGCTTTCAGTAAGAGTTTTCACTTATGTAATATGGAGAGATATGGATGGAAGAAGGTACTGAAATAAGAATGAGTTACAGCTACACAGCTGAAAGTCTGGCCATCACTTCAACCAATCTTTTTGATAAACTTTATGGGACTCACATTTTGTATAGCCAGTTTTATGATGACAGTGTGATTCACTACATCCTGTAGTGAAATGCTGTGCATAAGGAAAACTGCCAAATGTGTTTTTCCATAGCTTAAGAATGTAAAACGATATGCCAAATAAATAACAACAACAACAACATCTAATAGAAAGCCCTCCTTGGAAAGACAATGAAATGGAATGCTGTAGAAACCCTTTCGGCTGTGAGATTGATTGGGAAGCTGTAAAAAGCTCCCGTGTTTCCTAACTCTGCAGGGATTTCCAATTGTTAATCCAGTTTTCCAGACTGGGTCCCAGAATTTGGTACAGTGTATACCATGGACATGATAGTAATGAAGGTTTTATGAAATAGACAAAACATGCATACTGCAAGTTGAGAGATGAAAATACTTTTCACTTAATATATAATGATACCAGATTTAATATTATTAAAACTATTTTATTATGTGCATGACCAGAAAGTATTAATGTGAAGCCTGCTAGGTGCATTCCCAAAATCACACATACAAAGTCACTGCATTGAAGGTCATAAAATTCAACTGGTAGAAGTCTCTCTTCTGTGAGGACAAAATTTTTTTAACATCAAAAGGGCAAGTAGGAAAATCTATACTGATACATAATTGTATATCTTTGTATTTCTGACTTGAAAAATATTTATCTTTCAACAATTTGACAAACATTAATTTGCTGAATTGATTTGTGTGAGGCACAACGATCGAGTGAGCTAACATTGCATTCATTCTGGTAGTTTGGTCATTATGCTAATGCTGGGCTTCTTACTATATTGTCTTTGTGACTTCTTATTACTGGTTTCCTGATAGATGTGGCCTAGAGCATAATCGGTTGTAGAAATGCTAATTATTAACGTTTGGGGGCTTAATTTTACGTAGTATATTTAGAAGCAGTGTTGAATATTGTGTTAAAAATGTTTTCAGGTGGAATAGAAGTTATTTCAGGTAGTGTAAAACTGCTTGCTTTACAAACCACCAGCAACGGGCTGTTCAATATTGCTCTGATTCCTCTGTTCTAGTTTTAGACATGCATGATATCAGTAACCTGAGTCACTTACCTTAAGTTCACTTTACAGTGAATGGAGAGAAATAGAGACTTCTAGGAAGTGATTCACTGACTTATTTTAGAAGTCTCCTTAGGATGAACAGTACTCTAACAGTGACTATTTCTTTACCCTGAGTCTAAAAGGAGTATGAGGTGATGTACAGGGTCTGCATTTGATGAGATGAATCCCACTGACGTTACAAAGGTAGCTAGTAGTTTTTTTGAAGTCAAACTATTATCTTCTGAAAATATGTTAAGGTTTGATGGTGTTAGTCACCTTAAGCTGTATGCCTATCTGTTCCCCCAAACTGATGATGTACTAATAAGGAAATTCAGATGGTTCTTTAGAAACTTTTGAAACAAAGTCTCCACAATGTGGCATTTATATGTTATAGTCTGGCATTATGCACAAGGATATCTGTCTCCACTTCCAAGTTGTCTTGATTGTGCCTAGTCACAACTCCTGTGCCTTTTAAAAGTGGCTGTTGCTTAATATTGGTTAATGTCTAAGTGCATTTCAACAACCTGAAATCTTTAGCAGTTCAAATACAGAAAGAATTACGTGCAAACATTGGGATCCAGGAGAATATTCCTCTCATTCCTCTCTTCTTGTCCAATAATTATGTCAACTTCCATAATTCCCCAAGACAATATTTTATATGAGATTTGTTGCACAAAGCCTTATGCAAAAAAAAAAAAAAAAAAAAAGCTTCGTCATGGCACTGCACTATAATACTTTCACTGAAATCGGAATGATACTGGGAAAAACAGCTCAGAATCAATGAGAAATGGTAATATTGATTTTTGGAGTTCATGATTGTTTCTGTAAACAGGACTTAATTTTGCTTGATTTTACTTTTTTCTTTAATTTTTCTGTTATAGGGCTCTGTTAAATCAATGAGAAGAGATCTTATTTCATTTTACTTTTCACACATTATTTTGCTCATATCATTTTAGAAATTATGATTTAATTATTCTGCACACTTCATGTGCTTTGATTAATTTATTCTACAAGTTTCATGCCTTTTGATTAACTTTATTTTTGCTAGCAAAAGTGCAGGGGCATTAATCGATGCATGTGTGAATGATTGAAAAGGGAGATCAGAACATGGATGAACAGATTAGGATTTAAAAACAGGAATATAATTTTAACTGTATCCAGAAATGAATGAAAACAAGATAGCTACGTATGTCATAAAAGCAATATGCTCAGGTTACCATCTGGAAAGGTACCTTTGGAAGGAAAAGGACAATGATGTTACAGTATTCACAGGAAGAGGTAGGAAAATTTTGAGATCAGGAAACAGGAAAGGGAAAGAGTCAGACTCAAGGGTATTGCAAACATTGGAAGGAAGTGGTTTGTTGAAGAGAAGAAAGCAATGAAAGATACATAATGATCTGAGAATGCCGCTTTCTTTCTAGAGAAATAAGTTTTATTTAATCTTTTAGCAAAAAAATTGATAGAGAACTGTAAGATTAGAGATTTAAAACCAGCAGACAATGGACTGGAGGAATACCAAGTCTGTTGAAAGAAGAATTACGTGAAAAATTACTCATCAATCTGTTCACTAAAGCAAAATAGAATAGAAAACAATACTCGTTTTGACTTAGGAATAAACGTTTTACAGTTTATTTTGACAAAAATGCAAAATAAAGACATTATTTTGTGTCAGCTCTTTTTTCAACACCTGTAATTAAGGCAAAGGAAATAAAAGACTAACTTCACAAAGATGAAAGAATGCTAATGCCTGTTACACTCAAAAATCCCGTCACATAGAATAGTTCAGGCAGTCGCCTGGGAAGTGAGAGGTATGTACAGACATCTCTAATGCCTTAAGGGGTTCAAACACCCCTTTCTTTCCTTGTAGCCCTGAGCACCAGGCTGTTGGATGACTGGGGGTGGAAGCACTTTTCACTATTTTCACTTTAAACTATATCACCGTCAAGGAAGGAATTCCGGATTATTTCATCTAGAAAATGAGTCTACGATAGGGCATATTCCCAAGTTACTGTCCTACCCGCTCTTTGCCCTCTGTGGTGCATTGAATCCTGAATTCTTTGCTGTGAAGCAGACCTGCATCAGTAGTAGGTCTCTATACCAGCAGAGACTATGGAGTGGTAGTCAGGGCACCTGCTTAAGAGTTTGGAAATGTGAATTTCAATTTCAGTGGACAAAGCAGGAAATTAAATGTGAATCATCCACTAACTATTAGGCTATTTTCTAAAAAGGACCATCTCTCACTTTCATTAGCTACGTTTTTATGCAATAACAGTTCAAAGTCCATGTTCTAAGAAGGGTCTACTGCTGTAAATATGTGAAGTTTGCTAGCACTGTTGCTGCCAAATCAGGTCTCTGAGGCTGACATAGTGAGTAAAATTTTTTGAGTAGCGGGTTAAAGCAAAGATCATGGTAAGATCCATGGGGGATGCGGTTTATTGTTAAGTGGTTAGAAACTAATTCTCACTTCAGTGGCTTCTCCATTTTTGGAGCAAATGTTAATACAGAAGTGAAATGCATATTAGATAAGTAAAGAACATGATTGGAGATGTATGGAATCTACATTTGCACCATTTTTTTTTTAAATACAGATGGATGAACCTATTTTTCATTTGACTTGTTTTGAGACTTTGTTTTGTTTGAAAACAATATTTTTGGCTTCCATGAGATTCCCTGGCAAGGGGTTGTAAGTTTAATTGTGGGGCAAAAGTTATTCCTTGCTTGTTTTAAACCTATTAATTCAGTTCTTATGGAACAGAGAGGTAAAGAGCATATAGGGAGTAAATTAATGAGCAGAACCAGTAGGCTAGCTCTTGGGGCAGGGTAGCAGGGGAAACATAAGATGACACTGGAAGGTATATATAATTGCCAATTAAGAGTGATATAAAGTGAGAGAACCAGTTATGCAAGAAAGAGGAAAAAAAATGAAAAAGTACTTTTATTTACATTCAGGAGGAACTGAGCGTTTGCAAACAAGTGTATTGTTTTGGTGCAGAATGGCAGCAGTTCAGCACAGATGCACTTGCACAAGTAACTAACTGCCTGCAGTTGATACCCTTGGTGCAGGTAAAGCTTTCCATTTTTGATATTTTGCTTATCTGCAAAATCTTGGCAATTCATTAATTCCCTACAGTGATCGTAAGTAAGTGACTTTACAGTATATCGGTAAGCTAAGTTAGTAGTGCAGTTTCGAAAGACACCGTAGGTGCTGCTTCCGGCATTATTTGGATTAAAATTTCTTGAGTACTGCAGCACCATCAGTGCCACTTTACCAGAAGTAAAAATTGTGAGCATGTTTGTGTATGCAGACCATTAGCATTTTAACCACTTTCTCATATAAACCTGCCCAATATAGTATTAATCAACACAATGCTTAAAATTGTGGTGGCTTTTTTTGCATTAGGACTTCTGCCTTTGCTAGCAGAGATGGAGTGTGGTGGAGGTTAAGAAAAATGCTATACTAAGAGAATCTAGAACATGTAAGTAACAGATGAAATCTTAAAATGTGAATATTAGAAGAGTAGAAGCAGGAATAACTTTATCGCATCTAGTTTCAAGTATCTTGGCTCATTTCTTATGATCGTGGTACAAAGAACAGAGGGACTAGTGGAACTGCTAAAGCAACTTGGATTTTGTAAACATTAAGAGCAAAGAAAGCATATATAAATTTATCATTTGTTTTAGCCATTTTCTATTTTAAAGTAACATTTCTCAAGTGACATTTAAAGCATTGGAGAAGGTGGTCATTGCTCATTTCATAAATATATTTGCTGCATTCATAAGAGAATTTTCTTCATATTCATGTTCATATTCTTATATGTTCTCTTATTTTATTTTTTGCGGAATTGTTCCTGCTCCTTCCTGACTTGATATTTAGAATACAAGTTAGCCAGTGAGATGCATAAGGCTGTATATCATACTTTTTACATTCACAAAAAAAGGGTCGGCTCTAGATATGAGGTACCTCTTCCTCAAGAACATGAATACCTGCTGATTTACTACTATCATCAGCATCTCTCTCCTCTGTCCAGTATTTTGCCGTATGATTATTACTATTATTGGCCTTATTGATTTTATGACTCCTGCTTTGTTTCATTTTGGTATTTTTTCTTATCATTTTCTCCATATTCTCAATCATGTGCCATATTGGCAGATATTGGACATAGTCCATTTTTTGGTCTTGCAGTGGACATGGGCTACATGGACTAAGACAATGCATGGACTCAAAGGGTTCCCAAAAAAAGGGGTCCAGAAGAGATAATTACTTGGGCACAAAAAAAAAGAAAAAAAGAACCCCAACACCTAACTCCCAATTTACACTTCCTTCATGTGTTCCTTTGCAATTAACAGCCATAAAGCATCAGAATACCATTATGCAGAGAGAGTGTGACTTGCTTCATGTTAGTCTGTGTTAACTGACAGACTCTTAAAACTGCCTCCTATCAAAACAGACAGTGCTTTTGTAGCTAATAAACACAAAGCAAGAGATCAAGGAAAAACTACACATAATCTCAAGGAAGAAGTTCAAAATAAGTGTTTTGTTTCCTAGTCTGCTGCCAAAAGCAAGAAAGAATTATATTTTGGGATTACTTTTGGTAATATTTCCTGCAGTGAAGGAGTCCAAGATTAGAAGTAATGGGAGAAAGTGAAAGAGATGATTTAGTAATGTCTTCTGATTTACTGCATTAGTAAATACTTTTTAAATGCCAGGCAATACTTGAGACAAGTGCTTGTATTTCCCCGTCATTTCGGGAAACAGAAGACAAAAAATGCCCAAACAAGTTGTTCTTAAAACCGTGGGTAAGAAGTACATTAATTATCTTAAAAAAAAAAAAAGGCATAGAGACAAACATATTCCAATTTAAATGGTTTAGCACTGGTTCTTTTTGTTAGAACATTCCTCTTTCTCCTGCATTTTTTCAGAGGATTCATTTTCAGTTTATCTTTTTCCTATGTGGAAAAGTTATTGGGGAACAGTTGCTCATTTTATCATGTGCGGAGAGAGGACTAAATTTGGTTATAAAGAAAACTGAATAACAGCAGCTGAGTAAAATACTGATTTTGGACTTGTTTACATATACTTGACATCAGATGACTAACTCTGGGTAATACTAATCTAAAAGTAAATACGAATGCGAAAGCTGTGCTATTGAGGTTTGTTTTATTTGGAAGTCCATAATAGAAAGGAAGCACCCATGATATTGATAATTCTTGTGGTTTATCCACACTTTTTCAGTCTATTTTATTGCTCTCAAAATACATATTTTTTAATTTTAAATATTTCGTGCTTTCATGCTAGGTACCAGTAAGAAACTGAAAATATAGAAATGAATAGAGGATGATGTGCACAAGCAAGAAGGATTTTAAAATTAAGCCTTAGAGGATAAACCTGGACTTAATTTGAAAGGTTGTGTGAAGATCTGGTTTGATTTCTTTTAACTATAGCTAGATTTACTTGTTCAAAATTAAAATGAATCACAGGAGTGATCATTGTCATACCGAAGCATAAAAGTATACTTTTTCATTCTCTTCAAGTGAAATTTGGAAATTTCATCTAAGTTTGTCATCAAAAGAATGTGAGAACATCAGCTGAATTTTATTTTTTAGCACTACTAGAAGCTAATTTCATTAAAAAGATTCGCTTTTCAATACACAGGAGATAAATCCTGATTTTGAGATAAGTATGGCTTTTAGTTTTGACTTAAATGTTATTTTTTCCTGAAAATTAAACTTTTTTTGCTGAGGTAAAGAAATAACTTCAACATCTAGGAAAAAAGCATAAGCCTTATGTTACAGAAAATAACAATTTATGGAAATTAAATTATCTATTTGTGTCTTTCTTGCTCTAACGGTTTTTTTTGAACGCTTTTTGTGCACTGAGAATTTTCCCTTGGAGCTTGTTTTGCTATTCCAATGATGTTGTTCCTAATAACTTTTTCATTGTTGCTCATAATTTGCAAAAATAATTTTTTTCATTGTAATGAACACCGATTTAGCTTGGGCTAGACTGCTGCATCTTTTTGGAAGCTACTTTTCAAGAAATATGCAACGCATTGTGGAATATATGAACAATCCGAAGTCTAGAAAACATGGAAACTATGTAAAAAGGCTAAATAAATTAGGTTTCTTTAGCACAGAGGACAGAAGATTGATAAATCTGTAATATGTTGCTGTAAGGAAGAAGAGAGTAGTCTGATAGACAGAACGAGAAATAATGAGTTAAATTTCAAGCAAGGAAGATTTAGATGATCCATTTAAAAAAGGTGAAGAAGGATAATGAAATACTGGAAATTTTGAGATGCTTTCTCAACCTAATGCCAACCTCTTCCTAACTCTCTGAGTCCTTCAGAATTCATCAATAAACTGGAGCTGCCAAGCCTGTGATTCCTAAGACTGAACCTAAACCAAAAAGTTACCACCTTCTGTTTGCCCTTGTTGGCTGTGTTGGTGTGTGGGGTACTAGTGCAAAGTTGCTTCTCCATCAGAGGTAATTTAGTCTGTTTTTGGTCTGTTAAAAGGGCTCTTTTCTGCACTGCTTTGTCCCCCAGTTTCTTGTTTATTTTTTGTAGGAAACGCCTCATCAAAGGAAAATTTACTTAGTTACTTTAAAAGCAGCAACAATAACTTACATGAAAATAGAAATAAGGTTGGAAAAAACAAATCAATCTGTCCTCCTGCTTGATTTATGTTAGAAATATTGATAGTACAATAATTTAAGCGGTTCATATTGTTTGCAGTTATTTTGAAGTTATATGCATTGGGAATGTCAGTCTTAGAAATAGTGACAGATAGTTATTTAAAAGTTAACATAAAAGTGAAGGACACCTTTAATCGGTCTGGTACACTTTGATTTAAATCCTCTTTTATTTTTGGATCATTTATATTATTTAGTCATGTTAAAAAACATATTAATCCTGTGTTTCTTTTGCTTATAGGGCAGCATAACTATTTATGTGCTGGAAGAAATGACTGTATAGTTGATAAAATTCGTAGGAAGAACTGTCCAGCATGTCGCTTGAGGAAGTGCTGTCAAGCTGGTATGGTCCTGGGAGGTGAGATACTTTTGAAGTCTGATTCAGAAAAATAGGCAGTCAAGAAAACTACCTTCAATCTATATAATTTAAACAGTATTAATTTGATAACCTAAAGTTAAAAAAGACATAGAAATGTGTTTTTTTGAAGAATTATTTGCTTTTAAAAATAATTTTAGGTTCTTCTTTGTAATTTTTCTTTAAAAAGGTCTGGAAAGCCTGAGACAAAAATATACCACTGTAGGATTGTCTCTCCTAGTAATATATCCTTACACTGATTTTCTTCAAAGGGTAGGAATTGTTTCTTTGATATGTATTTATTAATAATTTTTGATTAGAGAATTAGAGTTAGGAAAAAAAAAAGCAAATTGACACGAAAACTAGCAATCATATGTCCTCTCCATCATTGCTCTCAGTGGATACCAGCAAAACTATGACCTTTTATTTCACAAAAGAGAGCCAGGTAGTGCTTGCACCAATACTGCAGATTTTGCATACTAGCTCCTGAGAATTTCTTTTTTCCTATTATACCTTACTGGAACAGATTTTACTTTAGAGAACACTCTGCTTTTTTATGTAACGTTAATGAAAGTTGTGCACTATATCATAGAAATTGCACAGGGAGCAAGCCAGTGGTATGGGATCAGATATCCACATGGCAAGTTTTGCTGTGCTTACATGCAGGGATGATAAGATATTTTTCCTATTTTTTTGTCACATTGATCGTGACAACTGTAGCTATGTAAAGTCTTGGCCCAGCACAACTCCTTAAAATGTATGGCTAAGACTATAAAAAAGTGGCTATATGAGGATGATAAAAATAATAAGACGAAATATATTTGCAAAGGAAATTTAAACAAAAATGAAGAGACAAAATAAACTACTTTCTAATGTTATTTATTTTAATGCATCAAGCACATATCTCTCAGTGTATATGCATATTCTTGTTTATCCCTGCAGGAAGAACTGGCATAACATACTGTGACTAATTTCATTATCTTGCTAGTCTGGGTCCATTCATAAATTAAAACGTGTATGTTGTTTTCAGATGGACTTTTTAACTTCACAACTGTGTACGCTTTCAGCCCCTGTTATCTTGCATGGCTATGGTTCTGGAGTATTTTGCACACATGGCCCTCGTGTCATTCTTATATTTCATATTTTTATTGGTGAAGTAAATCAGTAGTTGCCAAGCAGTGAGCAGCTGCTGCTGGCTCTCTGTATTTCATCTTTAGTTCTGCAGGTCCAGGGGACAGTCAGTGTGATGAGAGGAGAGAGAAACAATGCTGCAATGTGGACTGTGTTCTGTGTTGTACCCCCGCACCTCCCTAGACCCTCAGCACTACCTCTCCTCTTAAGTCCTGTTCTCCAGACTGCATCCATCTCTCCCCATAGCACAGAAGAGAGAGAATGAGGAGAACTATCAATCTATTTGGTAATACTCTCTCCCTCCTTGCTATGCCTTGTTCTGTCAGTCCTTCCTCTCAGTACTAAAAAAAGCTAACAGGCATGTTGGTGGCATTGAATTGGAAGGAAGAGACATGAAAGGAAGGTAACATGTCTTTTGGATCTTTAGCACTGTGCTTCCCAACACAGAAATGGTGTTCTAGAGCTGGGGTAAGAATGGAGGGAAGAAATAGTACTGCAAAGGGCAGACTTTTCACCTTGAACTTGAAGAACTGTTTGCCCAGCTAATAGAGCAGTTCCCCAGGTTTGGAAGGGGACAAAGCCAAAGAGACAGGAAGGATTATGGAAAATGTATGGCAAGAATAGAGACTCAGGAAAGGAAGAGGTGGCAAACATAAATGTCAACATTGTTTCTATGTAGTAATTCTACACAGAAAAACTTTTGACTTTTTTTCCTGCGTTTAGCATATGTTTCTGGATGCTAATTTAAAAAATAATGTTTTCTTTTCCTAATAACTTTTAATATATAGATTTTGCTCTGGAAATAGGTGCCTAAAGTGGAAAAAAAGTTGGACCCTTCTGCTAGCAGTATTGATGGGGATATCAATTGATGGGGAGCATCTGGATAAGTTGTTTCTCTCATACTTGAGACCAAATCCTGAGGAGAAAGGTTCTCTGACTGTGTGTTGTTCACCATCATGCATGAAAAGAGTGTAAACTTCCTGTTTTTTTTCAGATCCTTCCTTTTTTTTCCTCTTCTAATACTAGGCACATGTAAATAATTTATTTGTATTTAGGTAGTTTTTTGTAGTGAGGCAATTTCTTTGTGTTAGGTAGTTTTATCTTGCCAGTTTCTTATTTCTAGTAATATTTCACAGAATCCTAGAATCACAGAATGATTGAGGTTGGAATGGACCTCTGGAGATCATCTAGTCCAACCCCCCTGCTCAGGCAGGGTCCTCTAGAGCACATTGCCCAGGATCACCTCCAGGCAGGTTGTGAATATCTCTAGGGAAGGAGACTCCATAGCCTCTCTGGGCAACCTGTGCCAGCACTCTGTCACCCTCACAGGAAAGAAGCTTTTCCTCAGTTTCAGATGGAACTGCTTGTGCCCTTTGCCTCTCGTCCTGTTGCTGGGCACCGAGAAGAGTCTGGACCCATCCTCTTGACATCCTCCCGTCAGATAATTATACACATTGATGCAATCCCCTCCTCAGTCTTCTCTTCTCCAGGCTAAACAGGCCCAGCTCTTGCAGTCTTTCTTCAGAGGAGAGATGCTCCAGTCCCCTCATCATTTTTGCAGCCCTCCGCTGGACTCTCTCCAGGAGCGCCATGTCTCTCTTGGACTGGGGAGCCCAGAACTGGACACAGTCCTCCAGGTGAGGCCTCCCCAGGGCTGAGGAGAGGGGCAGGATCACCTCCCTCGACCTGCTGGCAACACTCTGCCTCATGCAGCCCAGGAGACCATTGGCCTTCTTGGCCACAAGGGCACACTGCTGCCTCATGGTCAACTTGTTGATGAGCAAGACTGCCAGGTCCTTCTCTGCAGAGCTGTTTTCCAGTAGGTCAACCCCCAGCCTGTATTGGTGCATGGGGTTAGTCCTCCCTGGGTGCAGGATCCTGCACGTGCCTTTGTTGAACTTCAGGAGGTTCTTCTGCACCCAACTCTCCAGCCTGTCCAGGTCTCTCCGAATGGCAGCCCAGCCCTCTGGTGTCTTGTATCATCAGCAAACCTGCTGAGGGTGCACTCTGTGCCTTCCTCCAGGTCATCGATGAATACATTGAACAAGACTGGACCCAGGACTGACCCCTGGTGGAACACCACTAGCTACAGGCCTCCAGCTAGACTTTGTGCCACTGCTTACAACCCTCTGAGCTCTGCCATCCAGCCAGTTCTCAATCCACCTCACTGTCCACTCATCCAACCCACACTTCCTGAGCTTCTCTACGAGGATGTGGTTGGAGACAGCACCAAAAGCCTTGCTGAAGTCCAGGGAGACAACATCCACTGCTCTCCCCTCATCTCCCCAGCCACTCATTCCGTCAGAGAAGGCTAGCAGATTGGTCAAGCAGGATTTCCCCTTGCTGAATCCATGCTGACTACTCCTGGTCACCTTCTTGTCCTCCACATGCTTAGTGACGACCTCCAGGAGGAGCTGTTCCCATCACCTTTCCAGGGATGGAGGGGAGGCTGACAGGCCTGCAGTTTCCTGGCTCCTCCTTCTTGCCCTTTTGGAAGACTCGGGTGACACTGGCTTTCTTCCAGGCCTCAGGCACCTCTCCTGATCTCCAGGACCTTTCCGAGATGATGGAGAGTGGCCTAGCGATAACATCCGCCAGCTCCCTCAGCACTCGTGGGTGCATCCCATCGGGGCCCATGGATTTATGGATGTCCAGTTTGGACAAAAGATCTCTAACCTGATCCTGCTCAACCAAGGGAGAATCTTCCTTTCTCCAGACTTTCTCCCTGGTCTCCTGGGTCAGGAATTCCTGAGGGCTGGCCTTAGCAGTGAAGACTGAAGCAAAGAAGGCATTCAGCAACTCTGCCTTTTCTGTATCCTTCGTCACCAGGGCACCCGCCCCATTCAGCAGTGGGCCCACGTTTTCCCTAGTCTTCCTTTTGCTCTTGATGTATTTAAAGAAGCCCTTCTTGTTGTCCTTGACATCCCTTGCCAGATTTAATTCCAGCTGGGCCTTAGCCTTCCTTGTCGCATCCCTGCACACTCTGACAACGTCCCTGTATTTCTCCCAAGTGGCCTGTCCCCT
Source organism: Struthio camelus (assembly GCF_040807025.1). NCBI lineage: Eukaryota > Metazoa > Chordata > Aves > Struthioniformes > Struthionidae > Struthio > Struthio camelus. Next base: position 209,366,353 of record NC_090942.1, read on the forward strand.
TTTCCACATTCTGTACACTTCCTTCTTCTGTTGGAGTTTGGCCAGGAGTTCCTTGCTCATCCAGGCAGGTTTCCTGCCCCGTTTCCTGGACTTCTTAGTCAGAGAGATGCACCGATCTTGAGCCTGGAGGAAGTGATGCTTGGATATTAACCAGCTCTCCTGGACCCCTCTTCCTTCTAGGGCCCTACCCCAGGAGATTCCCCTAAGTAGGTCCCTGAAGAGGCCAAAGTTAGCTCTCCTCAAGTCCAGCGTTGCGATCTTACTTAGTGCCCTGCTCCCTCCTTGTAGGAGCCTGAACTCCACCATCTCATGGTCCCTGCAGCCAAGGCTGCCTCCAACCTTCACATCTCCCACCAGACCTTCTTTGTTTGTTAGTACAAGGTCTAGCAGCTCACCTTTCCTTGTTGGTGTCTCCACCACCTGGGTCAAGAAGTTATCATCAATGCTCTGCAGGTACCTCTTTGACTGTTTGTGCCTAGCTGTGCTGTCTTCCCAACAGATGTCAGGGTGGTTGAAGTCTCCCAGGAGAACCAGGGCCTGTGATCGTGAGGCTACTTCCAGCTGTCTGTAGAAGGCCTCATTGATGACTTCCTCCTGATCAGGTGGCCTGTAGTAAACCCCCACAACAGTGTCACCCATGTTAGCCTGCCCTTTAATCCTTACCCATAGGCTCTCAACCTGCTCTTCATCTACCCCTAGGCAGAGCTCCATACATTCTAGTTACTCCCTCACATAAAGAGCAACTCCACCACCTCGCCTGCCTGGCCTGTCTTTCCTAAAAAGCACGTAGCCATCCATGACAACATCCCAGTCATGTGAACTATCCCACCATGTCTCTGTAACTGCAATGAGATCATGGCCCTGCGACCGCACACAGATCTCTAACTCTTCCTGCTTATTCTCCATGTTGTGTGCATTGGTGTACAGGCATTTCGGAGAGGCAATTGAGTATGCAGGCTTCTCAGAAGAAGTGCAAGAGGACCCGCCATAGCCATGTCCCCTGCTGTCTCCCCTGCTGCATGCACCCATTGGAGACATCCTGACTTGAGCGGTGTTTTACCCACTCCCCTGCCACTATACCACTCCCCTTCCCCCATCTTGCCTAGTTTAAAGCCCTCCTTACCAGGCTGGCCAACCAATATTTTCATATTAATCATTCAAAAGTCTCCAAACAGTGCGCTTCCTGTAAGTACATGTGAAATTTTCTCAGGAAATTGGAATTTCTTGCAGAAATTTCAAGTGTATAAACAAACATCTTTTTTTGTGAATAGCAGACTGAGACCTATAGTAATATTGAAATTAGAATGAATGTTGAAGTATATCAACAGTCACTTGTTTATGGAAAAGAAAAGCATTTTTAAGAATGAGAAGTGTATATAGTTTGATGAGCAGATTACAATGCTGCTCATATAATAATTTACTGAGGCATTTCTATCTCAAGTACATATTGGGGAAAAAGATTTTCTCTCTGGCATGCATACTGCCATCACTCGTGCAGATCTGATATAGCTGGATTTCACATTGCACAAAGATTTGCCGTGATCCAGCAAGCAAGATTCTTCTTGGAAGGCAATCATATTCTCTACCAAGGCACTAACTATTACTTCATCTTTTGTAAACAATGTTCCCATTAGCAGTTTTTTGTATATGGGTATCGGAAAAATCAACTGAAGAACAGAATGTTCGTCTAGGGACTCTACTAAGAAAAAAGATGATTTAACTTTTATGTAGAAGTATGTGGAATTTTTTCCAAAGAGGACCTTTTTGTAGGTCCCAGAGAGCTTACTCACTTTTGATTCTCTAGATGACTCTGGGACTCTCCGGGCAGAAATCAAGGTGGCAGGGACTTAGATGCTGTTCTCATCAGTCCTTCCAATCCTTCCAACACCTGTCTGCGTACCTGGTGTTGGAGATGGCTACAGTGACTGGAGCACTGACATAGATGGTTACAGGCTTTGTAGGGAAAATAGGCAGGGAAGACGATGGGGCAGTTGCACTTTTGAACTTTTTGACTGCCTAGAGCTTCAGTATGAAACTAGAGACATATATATTGAAAGTCTCTGGATCGCGATCAAACAGGAGAGATACTTGCTTTATTGTGTTATAGGGGGAGTCAGTACTGTTCAAGCATTCCATGAATATACTAGATTGTGTTGATGAAAATTTTCACAGAGAAATAATAGTTTAGGCTCCCCAGGGCGATACTATTCTTCACCGGCTGCTCACAAACAGGAAACAACTGGTGGAGAATGTGGTCATAGATTGCTGCTTGGGTTACAGTGACCACAAGATGATTGAGCTCAGGGATCTGCAGGAAGCCTGGGAAGGTAAGGAGCAGAGTTAGGACTCTGGACTTTAGGACAACACCCTTGAACTTGTTTAGTGAATTGCGAGGCAGAAGCCCTTGGGAAGCTGCCATGGTGGGAAAGGTTCCCAGGAGAATTGGTTGATTTTTATAGAAAATTTGGTTGATTTTATAGAAAATAGGAACACACCACCCCACTGTTTAGGAAGACCACAGCTCAGGGCTACACTTGCTAGCTGGACAAAATAATCCGTCCCTCTTCCTATTCTTCTACATAACAGGCTATCAGAAAGGTGTGTAGGGCCCTGGAATAGACAAATACACAGCTTTTTTCTTCCTTGTTCTGCTATACTGCTAAATTTTCACTCTCTTCATTGTTTCAGTCAACTTTCAATCCACATTGCAATGACTGCATCCAAGCAAATTTGAATTAATTTTCCAAGTAATGATTTCTAGGGGAATGTCAAAGAGTTTATTAAAATCAAGATGTATTACTTCTACTTTGTTTCTTTAGTTTGTATACACCCTCCTAGCGTGTACACAGCTTGTTCTACTACATAAAATGTAAGAGCTTAGTGACCTTAAAGTCAGAGCCATAGTGTTCTGTCAAGAATAATAAATCATTGACATATTTCACCTATTTACAAGGTATAAAGAAGGATGATGAAGATGGTGAGATCTTAGAAACCCAGCCATTTTAATATGAAATGTCTGGTGTCTGTAACATCTTATTGGCAGTGTGAGTCTGTATACATAGTTAAAAGAGTGTTAAAATACAGGATTTATGTATTAAGGAGAAAATCAGTATATATTTGATGATTAGATGAAGTACCTTTTTTAATTTTTATCACTCTGTGTTTTCTAGGTATGTGTAGTACACATGCTATAACACTTGCTATTTATAGTAAATTATAGGTAAGGGAAATGTGAGCACCAAGAAACTGCTTGAGTGGTTGGCTATCTTGATTAAAACAAATTAATGAAAAGGCTACAAAGAAAGAGCCTGCTGTCCAAATGTGCACAAACTGGTTTTAAAGTTATGATGAATAGTTGCTAGAGTGAATTAGTATTCTTTACACAGTATAGAACTACGTTGAGACATTTGTTTATCTTAGAGCAGGAAATTATCAGAATATTTATGCAAGTTGCAATTGAAAAGCTAAGCTACCGATAAATCTATTGTTTTCCCTATGTCATTAACAGATTGCGTTAATGGAACATGGTCTCTTTGTGGTAGATGGGAAGGTTTAATGTGAGCTGTTAGTAGTTACCCCTCTAGCAGATAGGCAGCTAGTGATGTTGCTTTGCTGGTGACTGTTTAGCAACATAATTAGAAATAAACACATAAGCAATTCTGCAAACCAGTGCACCATTAATTCTGATATGTTTAATCACATGAAAGCATGGTTACTTACTAACTACTGACATTTCCATGTTACAAGTGCTCTGTCTGTTTTTTTCTTTACTTGTTCTTTGACCTGTAAAAGCATGTGAAACCAGTATTTCAGAAAATAACTGAAATCATTATTTATGAACTATCAAATGTGTTCACCCTTCTCTATTTTCTTTTGTGCCTAAACAATAGTTAGTGGGGAATTTCCAGCATTTTTAGGACTATGAATAGCTTTATTCTGACAGAAATTGCCCTGGATATCTATTGCTTTTTATTTCTTTGGTTCAGATGTAACATAAGGTGTGAGTTCATGTTTGGTCCTTTACTAAGGAGTACCTAATGAGGAATGCTTGCATCCTTACTAATATGTTTGGCAGCAAGCAGTAAAATGCACATAAGATTGCTGGAGCACACAATATAAGGCTAATTAAACACCCAGGTGAGTCGGTGGGAGCATGACTTCTTATGTCATTGTTACAGAGTGTTATTGAGGAGCCCATCCCACATATTTATACTGTTAGGAGCATGTGTTTATTGAAATTATGTTTAGTATACTCCCCTGGGATTTTAGATACTGTTTTAAATTAACTTGAAGTTTTGCCACTTTTGCACAACTTTTTGTATGTGAAATACTTAAATATGGATATTTATGATAGGATAGCATTTTAAAGAATTTAAAAAAGAAAGCTGATTTTAGCATCTTAGATGGCATTCGTCTGCTCAGCTCTGGTTCAGAAAAGTTGAGGATTGACTCTGCTTTCAGTTATGCCAATGAACATTAAGAGTAATTAATTTAAGTAACAGAATTAGCTCTGTGTAAAATGTGTAGGAATAACTCAAGGAATCTTTCTATGTTTGGTTTATTAATGCTGATATTTTATTAGTGTAGCAATGAATGTTTTAAAAAGGTCAATTTAGTTCTTCCAAGAGTGCTTCCTAGATCTTCCAAAATGGCGACACTGAATTTCCATAAAATCTACTATGTCGTATTATATGGGAGCATCTGAGGAAAATGGAATTGACACCTCCCTCAGTAAAACCATTTTTGTTTTCCTGTATTTCTTGTGTTTTCCTGCTTTCTAAGGAGGAAAGTAATGGATAAGACTGATTTGCTAGCATCTTTAGATTCCCTCTGTAATCAGTTGAGAAATAAGCTTTGCATAGGATTCAGAGCACGTGCCTATGTTTAGGTGTGCCTCTCTACTCCTAAGGAGTGTCCTATAGCCAGTTGTCTGCACTGGTTGCATTCTGACAGTGCAGCACTGCTTTAAAGTAAAATAAAAAGAAGGTAGTATGAGATGGAAACATATTTATGTCTCCTTCCTTGTCTAATTTTTAAGTCATAAACAAAAGTGCCATCTGATTTAAAGGTTTCAAAAGACAATTTGAGGCGTACGATATAAGCAGGATTTTAATTAAAGCATATAAAGATGCACTGATATTTTCTGTTACCTTTTACCTCATACGCTTTTAGAGTTGTTTTTGCATGTTGCCATTTTAAAATGCAGTTTCTCAATGGTTCAGCAGTTTCATAGGGATGGATTTTCTTTTCATTGAGTGAAATTTTGGGTTTCGCTGTCTTTCTGCTATTGGTTAGGTATGCAAAAACTCTTAGGAAAGTAAAAATATCCATTTGATTTCTGAGTTTCCTTGCAGCATAACCTTCTCTTTCCTCATTGTTTTCTTTAAGGTTGAAATGTAAGCTTTTTATTCTTCAAAGGCAGAATGACTTACTCTTTGTCTACTGTCACACTGCATCTTTTCTCTTATTGACCCAGTGTCACGTAAATCAGACCATAAATATCAGCAACTTTATTGCATTTTTTATTTGTTCTGACAGCCTTTTTTTTACTAAGTAAACCAACTTTGGCAGGACTGAGGAACTGAACTATTTTACTAGGGTTTTCATCACTTTTGAGGGTCTATTTAAAGTGAATGCGTTTCATGCAGCCACCTCTACGTGGATTTGTCTTTTTATTGATGTGTAATGTGGTAATATGTTCCTGAGGGTTGCTGTCCTTGAACCCCGGAAGGTTCAAGTTCCTGGGTCCTCCAGAATGTTTCAGTGAAAAAAAATTGACGAATTACTACCTAGATCTTTATATGTTTACATAGCCATACTAGACACAGTATTTGTGCTTATTTAGGGGGCAGTTCAGCTGTTATTTTGTAGTAAGTGTTCTTCAAACCACTACAGCATGGAAATGTGAAGTACAATTATTGAACAAGAGAAATTATTCACTGGAAACTGAAGAGATCTGTAAGTGTTGATATGTGGTTTCACACAATTTGTTGACTTTTCACTCATCACTGCATTCTGTTTTCTTTCTGGTAAACAAGAAGTGTAACATTACAGATCATCAAAATAGAATTTAGCCATGAGGTTGAAATGCTTTTTCGGAACTGGGAAGAAAGTGATTTCTATGTGTAATAATTAATTTACTTACATTTTTTTCTGAATATTAGAGGAAAGAAAACGAAATGGTATCATTAAGTAACACTGAACAGAAACTGAACCGTAGAGCCAGTTGGCTCAGCTGTCAGCATATGATAGAACAGTGGGAACTGAACCAGGAAACATTTTATCAGGTTACTGTAACCTAGAATTCACAGCAATAATTTTAATGGGTGGATTCATTCGTCTCTCAGTGCGGGGAGGAGGATATGAAGGGGGAAACCAAGAATTTTCCATCATTTTTTAAAAATTATGTAAATTGTGAAATAAAAAATAGAAAACTTATGTAGAAGACAGTTCTAGTTTCCTTGCACAGATTAAAAGTGTTATCTAGCATTACTGGAAAAAGTTTGTTTCTAGTTAATTTTTTTTAACGGGTCAACAATTTTCTTTTTCAGGTCGAAAATTTAAAAAGTTTAACAAGATTAAGGTGATGAGAACATTAGATGTTGCACTCCAGCAGCCAGCAGCCCTTCCAGATGAAAACCAATCTCTAACCCAGAGGCTGTCTTTTTCTCCAAATCAAGAAATACAGTTTGTTCCCCCAATGATAAGTGTTTTACGAGGTATTGAGCCAGAAGTTGTCTATGCTGGTTATGACAATACAAAGCCTGAAACACCAAGTTCCTTGCTGACCAGTCTAAATCATCTTTGTGAGAGGCAACTTCTTTGTGTAGTCAAGTGGTCTAAATTGTTACCAGGTAATAGCACTTCTTATATGTAGTGAATTCTAGTTAAGCAAATATGTCATAGGACGAGCAGTCAAAAGAGTACACTGTTTATCTATTATCTGCATATTACTTAATTCTTAACAAGCTGTAGAAGGATTAAGCTTCCACTTCATCAGATAATTTATGCACCAATAAAATACATTTTAACAGGAGAGCCTTCTTAAAGAAAAACCTCTAAATAGTTAGCCATTTAAAAAACAACAACAAAAGCCCACAGTATTCCTGTATGCGATCCTTCTAGTAGCCTTTCCACTCTACCCACTTCTACTCTGTTATTCATTCTTTTGGCCTAGGAATATTTATATTTCTGAATATTCTCTATTCTCATTCCAGTTTAAATGAATTTTTAGAGAAACAGAGAAAAAGTACGATAAATAAAGTACTGGTCCTAACCAGGACTAAGCACCTCACAAATAGACTATTATCCAGAAGTAACTGAATTTGTGAAGACCGAGGGCCGACTGACAAAAAAAAAAGTTATATATCTGCAGGCTCCGTATGCTTATAGGGAGGGGCCTAATGCTGGGATTTATAAAGGCCAATACGTTGAGCAGAAAGCCTAGAAATACAATTTCATGTGAGTACAAGTTTACACTTCACTGCTGCAGGAAGGGGTCGTCCCAATTGCTCTTCCCAGTGCATATTGCTCTTGTCTGACCTCTTAGTTGAACTGATTCATCTCATTAAGTGAGAACAAAACAAATTTTTTTTTCCTCCTCTAATTTTCTGATGGCTTCATGAGCTGAATCGGCTCACTGAGGGGTAACATGAAGGACAGAGGTATCTTGAAAGAGGTAGCAGGACTAGGTAATGGACCACTTTCAGCAGCAGAAAGCTATTAGATTGACTCTGCTGCCTCATAACAATCCTCAAAAGTTATGAAAGAGCAAAGGTTATAAATACATCGTCTTCCACTGATTCACAACTGAGAACACTTCTCTGTAATTAAATGCAAGAAAGATATTCGTAGGTCAATGGTTATACTGTATCTCTTGTAAAGAACACTGAAATCTGTGTTTTATTAAATAGAAGTTGATTACAGTGTTGATTTAATAATACTTTTACTAAAGGAAAATGAAACGCCTTCCTATTTCCTAAATATAAATACAATTCAGTCGCTGCTTACTGCTAAAGTTAATTTTGATTTAATCATTTCAAAATATTGGAATAAAAAAAGAAGAGGTTTACCTATTAGAATGAAGTAATCAGTTGTTATACAAACTTCACAAGCTTCTTAGAGCTACGTCCTCAAAAGTACTTGTTTTCCTAGTTTCCTTCCTAGCTATACAAAGCTTCCTAGCTAATCCCAGTTTACGAGCTTATGCACAAAACTGTGATCTAAAGAACACTTACTCAGCTACTGTCTAAATAAGAACTACAAAACAATTTAACTTTTTATTTCATTTCCAGGCTTTCGAAATTTACATATTGATGATCAGATAACCCTCATCCAGTATTCCTGGATGAGTCTAATGGTTTTTGCAATGGGATGGAGATCATACAAACATGTCAGTGGTCAGATGTTATATTTTGCACCAGATTTGATACTAAATGAGTAAGTAGACTCTGCTGTTGTGTAATATAAATGACATTCTGAACTTATTTGCGTTAGTGAGAGCGTAACTTCTTTGAGGCCAGGATTTCATTCTGTATTTGCTCTGTTGTTTCAAAATTAACATCAGAGGAAAGTGCTCTGATCATATCAAAGTTCAGTAACTTTGGGAAGGATTGTATGGGAATCCCAAATATTCTACTGAGGTGACCAAACAGAAGGAGTTCTGATAATATTTTCATTACCTAAGGGAGGAAAGGGAAAGGATAATCATGCTGTAGCATGATTGACCTGAATTTATGTGAATAGGACATTTCTGAGATCATGTTTAATAAATGGAACTAATTGGAATTTATTTTTGGTCACTTTTTTGGGGGAGGAATTTGCAAATAGTTTATATATAATTTAAAACATTCAGTTCTGACACTTTCTTATTAAACCCTTTTCTTCCAAAGCATATTTCTTGTTAGAAAGTTGTACTAATTTAGCAAGAAGGAGTTCTAATATTAAGGATAAAATATTTTGAGACTGGTTCTAGGAGGAGTTCTAATATTAAGGACAAAATATTTGAGACTGGTTCTTTTTGTTTTAGGGAGATTGTTGGTATAGATTGTCCTTCACTAAGTCGATGAATTCAGATAACCTTGATTTCTATCTTTGTCAGTTTTTCAGTTCAGCAACTTAGTATTATCAAAGATATTGATACTTTGGATATAATACACAGTAAGTTTTCATGAATAGTAAAATATATTTTTCTCTCTATATTTATTTTTCCTTAATATATTTTTCTTATTTATTTTTTCGTAAAACCCTAAAAGAGCCAGTATAAAGTGAGATAAAAATTAAGCGAGTGTTCATATGTCATGTCAGTTTAAGGATTAAGAGACGTGTTTGCAAAAGACCTAGGCACCTAAATCCAAAATTATCAGCTTCAAGGATCCAATCAATTGTCTTCTCCACTGAAAAGAACTTAAAATCTGTACACATCTAGTTTTTTGCCAGCAATGTTCTTTATAGAAGATATTTAGTGGATCATGCTCTACAGCTCCTGGTCTTTTCTCTTTCAGATGACTGCAAGTCACCATGAGATTATAGGGTAATGAATTCTTTCCTGTCCCCTGTATGTTAATTGTGCTGTACAAATTGAAACACTTTGAAGGGATGAGAGTGAGAGAACTTCTCACTATATTCTGTCACAGCATACTCTGTGATCTATCTTGTGGTTACATTTGGAAATACAGATTGAGATGTCTTCAGGCAGTAATAACAGGTCCTGAAGTATTACCGTACATGTGGACCACTGCTGCCACCTGGTGAAGAAGACTAAGTACTTTCTTCCAGAAAAGGGTTGATATTTTTGACCTCTGATGATAAGCCCTGAGAGAGGGCTTTATGTTTGCACCCCAAGTCTATCTGTGTTGAGAAAGATAGATTGATGATACACCCTTCTTTCAATTGCAGAACATGCCAGCAGGGTCGACTTTGAAATATTAGAGACAGAGTTAGAAAGAAAGAGCAAATGGTACACTAAATCATAGCTGCAACTATTTCTTGGGAAAAAAGTTGGCTTTTATATCAGTAAAATGTAACCCTTTTCCTTGTCTACAGTGATATCTAAGGTTGTACTTTCATAATCACTTTAAGCCAAGGTAACTGCCAAAAACTGTCAAAAATGGCAGCCTCGCCCACCTGCCTGCTCCTGGCCATGCATTCCCATAATTTTCCTTATGATGGACCAGACACTGGCTGGCTGAACTGTAAAACAGATAAGGAAACTGGTATATTTGAAAAAATGCCTAGAAAAAGCAATTAATTTTCAAATGGAGCTGTTCCCTGCTCTGACTTATCATATGCGCATACAGGCAGTAATGCCAGAATAGCAGGAGTGTACACCTAGAGGTGGGAGGAGATACTGGAAATTCCTTCTATAGTGGCAACCCACGCTTAAATTGTTTTGAAATGACCATGAAATCACAATCCAAAGATTGCTTCACAACCAATCTGTCACTTGGAGAAATTTTCCAGAAGTCAGTTTTGGTGCTCCTTGAGAATGACTTCTTCAGTAGTCAGTACTCTGAACCGAGAAAGCCGGTACTGTCAGTTTGTCATGATTTCATGAATTAATATTAAATCACTACAAAGTTTTACTCTTGTTTATACTTTCCAGTCCCTGAAAATATGGTTAAGAATAACATTTAGGAATATCAAAATACTGAAAGTTTGTATCACCCTCTGATGATATCACTTGGAAATAGGGAATAGCAGGAAAGATTAAAACAGGATATTTAAAGTAGGTATGGAAATAGCCAGTCCATTCAAATCTAACAGATCAAAAGTTTATGTTTAACTCATGTAAAAACTGGTGCAACAGTTCACATTTTGGGGAGGAAAAAAACTTCATTTGAGATAACAGTACGCCTTAAAATAACAGCAGAAAAAAACCTCAATGCATTGAGAAGAGTCTTTTAGGCATAGAAAAAATCTTCTGGTTTCATTGTTGGGAATAACGTCTGCAGTCAGGTTGGAATCCTGATATGAATTTCTGAAGGTTAGAGTTTCCTTTGTAACCAGTGACGAAACTCCCTTTGGTCTCATGGGGCAAAATTTAATCTTATCTTTGTTGTTGCAACTAATTAATTCAGATTAGAATGCAGCTTTGTAAAATTAGCCCATGTTATTGGATCTTCAGGTTAACGTAAGTTGAGCTCAGTTCAGTTTACAAACTTTAGAATGCTATTGTTGCAGTCATTTTAGTTAAAAACTGTCTTTCCAATAAATATATGCAATAAAATATATTCTATACTATAAAATCTCAAAGTGAAAAATAAGATCTAAATGCTGCAAAAAATAAACAATTTTTTGTAGTGGCCTAAGTGTTTTGTCCTATTTACACATTTTCTTAGATAAGGCTGTATTAGGATCTAAATTTATTTAAAACTCTTTTTGTATATTTTAATTATTTTTAAACTATTTCTTTAACAGCATAAAATATTACAAAATAATGTCATTGCTGTTACTGGTAAAATGTTATTTAGACTTGCAGCAAAGTATTTTAATGCATATTAAATACAGACATTTTCTCAAAACCTAATGGCAAATTTTTGTAAAACCTGTCAGGCTTAAGAAGAAACAATCTTAAATTTTATGTTCTCTTTTCAAAGAATAAAAAAAACCCTACCAACTTGTAAAAGAAAACATCTTCACGTTATTATATAATGCTACCATATTTCACATTATTATTTTATCTTTAATTAGTAAAACCCCCTTTTTTGGTGGTTAGCATTCAGCTTTGATAGCCTCCAAGGTTTCTTTCTGACCAGCAACAACAGCATAAACATCTAAAACAGTAGGAAGTTTGTTAGTATTAAAAAACTGGCGTAAGTACAGAAAAAGCAGGGTTTTTTTTTCCTCTCTATATGTATAATCTCTTCCCTTAGTTTCAGTGATGTGATAATTAAATTAGAAGCTGAGCCTTTTCTTTCTTTTCTTTTTTCTTTTTTTTCTTTTTTTTTTATAATTTTTCTGGTTGTAAGACAGAGGATGAAAGAATCATCGTTCTATTCACTATGTCTATCCATGTGGCAGCTCCCACAGGAATTTGTCAGACTTCAAGTTAGCCAAGAAGAGTTCCTATGTATGAAAGCACTTTTACTTCTCAATACAAGTAGGTAGAAAATTGCTTTGTTTATGTGTAACATATTACATTTAAAAGTTTAGAGTTTTGAACAATACTGTTTAAGATCTTTTAACTTGAAAATTACTAAGCTGTCTGGTCTAACAAATGGAAAGCTTTTTTAGGAAAAAAATGTTAGTCTTCTAAGACCTAAAAATATTTTTTGAATATTTATAAGGAACAAATAATCTGTGCTTCATTGTTGGTTTTGTTCTGTAAAACGGCACTGGAGAAATGTTGAATGCACTTCATTATACAGCGATACTACATTGTACATTTTCAAAGTAAGTGTACAATATTTCAGCCAGGAAGGTCTTCAGTTTAGATGAGTCTACACAGATAAAAACTTCTTACAAACATGAGAAATACAAACAAGGATTTAATAAATTCTCAAATTTGTTGACTGAAGACTTTATCCTAGCCAAGAAGTTAAAGCATGCTTACTCAAAAAAAATAAGAGAAGCGAGCATGCCCAACAATACTAACATTTATTCAACTTCTCTTATTTGTAAAATGGCAAGCTAAGCTCGGATGTCAACAAATGGAAATGTTGTTTTGTTTAGTTGTTTGTTCAAGAACAAATCTGCGATCACCCTATCATACACATCTTTTTGAGATCCCAGCACACACAATGGCTTTCCACTTTAACTGGGAAATGTGGAAGTGGAGGAAGTTCTCTTCTGAACCCCTTTCTAAAATACTGAGAAGTATGTCTGCTGAGACCATAATTGTCAGTGATGAATTCCCAGATGAAAAGTTTTAAGATGGTACAGCTGTTACTATATATAAGCCTTAAGGAACTCCTAAAACTCTATTTGTAAGAATGGTGCAGTTTGATTCTCTACATACCTACTGAGTGGGAGAAGAGACATGTGAATCCTGCATAACCTATTTCTTGGTTGTGCAAAATTTCTGGAAAAGATAAGGAACTAAAATTTATTTCTCCTTAAGCTGTCCTTGGCTGGCATTTGTGTAAGCTCATGCTTAAAATATCAGCCAGCAACAGAATGTAACATTAGCTCATACGAATATAAAAATTACTAAAGTAATAGCAAAATGAATACGTTCTGCTAAAGAAATAAAAATAATGTGGAGCATAATCCCTCTCTGGTGTAACTCCAGTTGTTTTGTTGGAATTGCATCAAGGTGTTAACATATTCTTATTTTAAATGTGTTCCACATCTGTTTCCTGAGAAAAAGAACTCCCTTGTCTATCTGACTGTTAGAGATAAGCCTTGAATTTCAGTGAAATTTATATACATTTCTGATTCTCGCTTTCCACTGCAATCCCAGAAAGCTCAAATCGTAGTGTATTTTTTCCCAAAATGCTGCAAAGGTCCGCTCTCTCTCAATTATGAGTGTATCATTTTAATAGTATTCATTATCAGCTGCATTTCTCTCGGAAATTCATTTCTAAGATGATATATATAAGCAACAAATTAATTTAAAAAAAATTCTACCTATGCTGATGAGTTTTGCTTTTTGTTCTCTCCTGCACTTCCTGTCTTATAGGAAAAAACAATTTGTTAGATCTCTGGGAAGAGGAACACAGCTAATCAGTTTTGCTGAGACATTTATACAGTACCAAAGTTTGCGAAGTATAATACTTTCCACAAAACTATGCTCAAAAAACCCATATAACCTAATTCTTTCTAGAAAGTGCTTGTTTAAGAGTTTTGTTATTTTAGTCATGGTATTCACCCTAATCCTCTTCAAATGTGAAAGTATGGCCATTTCAAGTTTTCGTATACTAACAGTAAGTCCAGTCACAAATTTTAGTCTCTTATTCTGTCTTACATTTATTATTTAGATGAACTAATTTTTGCTTTTTGTATAATTTGAAAGAAACAATAGTTTGTTTTAAACATAACTAAATGTCAGTTTCAATACATTTCTAGTACTGAATGGAAATGCCAGGCTAAGTTTTAGCATTCTTTTCAAATTTACATTTTTCCCCTCAGTTTGGTGTAGCTTAGTCTTTCTTTTTATTGTACTTGTGACAATTTTAAAGCTTTCTTGAAAGAATTAATCCTTGCAGAAAGTGGACCAACATTTATTTTCTGCAGCTTTTTTTCATTTTACAGTTCTTATTTACTACATGTAACATGCTGTGTTGTAGTAGTGTCCTGAAGTTCTAGATAGTGCTTCATCTAGCAAAGGGCACACACATCTAGGAAGTATTACTATAAATAGTTCAAAAAGTATATAATTTAAGAAAGCAGAGCAGTGCCACAAAAGAGAAAAATAAGCATATAATATGTTCAGTTCTAGCTTTAACATTTTTCAGACTTTTTAATTTACAGGAATTGCATAATCTTGTTACATAAGATTTCTGCTGGATTATTGCCAAAGAATAAAGGCATCAGCATTCTTCATGGATATTCAGAGGAACGGTGCATTTGAGCTACCTTTTTTTTTTTTTTTAAGCTGAATTTGTGCATGCAAGATCCTGTAATTCTGCACGTAAATAATTTATTGGAACTTATTGTGGTTATACGACATATATGTGACCGTATTTTTGCAGAATTCTAGTGAAACAGACCATACATTTCTGGAAGAGATCTTTTAACTTAATTCACAAGGGAAATGTAAGGACTTAATTGCTATTTTAGAAACCTAAGTTAAAGATAGAACCACCTAACCAAACAGGTTTCTAAATTTCATTAGAATCTCACTTTCTATGAAAAATATTTCATAAATGGCTATACTTCTGCTGTTAGCTATGGCCAGAACCACCTAAGCTTTAAAAATTAAGCTATTCATTTTTCATGTCGTAACTTTTTCCTACTGGTCTGTGCTAAGCACATTGCATTCTCCACAAAACAGAAAGTTTTTTCCCCTCTGTTCAGGCCTTCAACTGAGATGTGACATGCACACATTCACATACCTCCTTTGCCTGTCTGGATTTGAGAGGGCATAATGAATCAAACCGAAGATCCACCTTGTCTAGCATTTTGTCTCCATTGGCTGCTGAAAGTCATCTAACATGACACAAGACTAACTAATTGGACTACTATTAGGTCTCCTGGGATGAGCCTGCTTTCTGTGAAACCTTGCACAGTTTTTATTTGCTACTTTTATTTTTATCTAGATTTTGCTTTAAGTGGAGGGTCAGAACCTGACTTCTGTAGCCCAGCTGAGTGCTTCAATACTTTTCTTACTTACTTTATAGTAAACATGCTATCCTTTACCATCTGCACTGCTTAAAAGGAGTTAGTTCATTCTTTGGCTCCGTTTTAAACTGCTCCAGCTAGAGCTCTTGAAGATAAATCTGCTATTAAAGAGGGCTGACCCTCAGCAGTGTAAACAGGAGCCAATCCGTAATGCTTTTCCTAAGGTCAGGAGTGCTCCTTATGGCCCTCTTCTGTTCAGCAGCTAGGTATAGCTGAAGTTTAAGGCTGTTTCTAGACATCAAAAACTAGCAGAGTTGACTGAATATTGCTGATCTATCCTTTCAACTATAGTGTATCACTGTTTCTGCAGTCACTGCCTGACAGGAGGAAATATGTGCTTACATAATAGTAAAGTGCACAGTGTAAAATACAGTATAAACTGGCCCTGTATTTTACTGTATTTTAAAACTCTCTCATTGTTTTCAGAATAAATTACAAAACAAATTATTTTTTTTTAGTTCCTTTGGAAGGTCTAAGAAGTCAAAGTCAATTTGATGAGATGAGAACGAGCTACATTAGAGAACTGGTGAAAGCAATTGGTTTGCGCCAGAAAGGTGTTGTGGCCAACTCGCAACGTTTTTATCAACTTACAAAACTGATGGATTCCATGCACGATGTAAGTTTACTTGTTAATTTGTTTTGCTTTTTATGTCAGAAGGAAGTAATACATTTTAAAAGTAGTTTTATGGAAAGATGAAGTGACTAGTCAACATTTCTAAATGAAAAACTGTTATAACTAGAATTTTCCTTTAATGTGTATATCTGTATGAACATGTATATATTATTAATAAATATATATTGTATACAAGAGTGTATGGTATAGAAGATTTAAGTGTGCGAGAAAAATGCATTTGAGTGCTGCCATTTTGTTGCATTATTTCTGCTACTATTAATTATGCTTGTTGGTAGGGATGTATGGGTGTGTGTGTATGTTAGTGAATACTTAAAAACATTTTAAAAATGCAAATAATAGGCAATTCAAGTTTTAAAGTCAGGCTACTAAGAATTATGGAACGGCAATCAAGATTGTTTTTCAGTCGTAATTGAACTACTTGTTGTATATATTATAAGCAATTTTTAAATATCTGGCTATATTCTGGAACTGACTAATCTTTGCTAGCTCTAATAATGAAATAGACATTCATAATGGTTTTAAAAGATGAAACTGAACCCTTTCCACACCCCTGAGATTCTAGCATTAACGTTTATTAAAACTGAGGAATGAATGACATTTTGTATAAACCTGTATCCATGTGAATACTGTTTTATAACGGCTTGTGTATCTCTGCAAGAGAGCAAAAGCAGAGGTACAGGGCAACACTTGACAGTTTTAGCAAGCACATGAGGAATGTACTAAGATTGTCTAGGAAGACTAGGAAGTTCTGTGCTGGTTAAGAGGAATTTAGAATCTCAGAGAAAGATGGTTTCTTTACTTGTTTGCATTCTTCTGCATTTGTGAAATCTGCATTTTATTTTAATTCTTTATGAATAAATAGATATTCATCTAAAACCTGTTATTATTACTAATTGCTCCTTTTGATAGGAAAAAAAAACCATAATAACTTGAAGATCCCATTTGTTCGAGTTAAGAGAGGTAGTAATAGTGATAATTGTGTGGTTCACCAGGTAGTTTGGAGTCTGTTGATCCACTGCACAAACCTCTCCATGAACTTCTGCCATCCACAGAAATGATATTCATCATTTAGGTATTACACCTTCTCAGATAACAGCACAAGAAGAATAAGACAAGTAAGAATAGCATCCTTACATGCTAAGCCAGACAATAGAGAATACTGAATGGGAGGAGGAGCTTAACTTTAAGTATTTAATGGTAGTCAGACTCCAGTCTTCACTTGAGACTGTCAGAGCCAAACCCTTCCCTGCAGCTGGAGTTCAAGTCAATCACTTATACTTGCAAAAACAAATCCTGTCCAGCCTATTACTCATGGTAGCCCTATGCTCAAGAAGCCTCTTCAGGTATATCTTTCTTGGGATAAAAGGTCTTCTCGCCTTACTTATAGTAAGAATTTACAATCTGAGTCTCACAGCATCCAGAGAACTCTTGCCTACTGGGCTGTAGAGTCAATCTCTTCATTTCAAATACTTATGCAAAGCAAAGTAGCCTCAATGGAGCAAGTGAGTGAGACTTGCTGCAAAATATCAAGCAGAGTGATGGTTAGCATAGTGTTTGGGACATACAGTTCAAGTCCCTATTCCAGCTCAGGCTGACATTGATGGGAGACACAAGAAAAAGGTATGTCATCACCTTGGAGAAACTGCATAGTCTTAAGGCCTAGGGTAACAGAAATAGCATGATCTTTGACAACATAAAGGACACAAATGTGAAAGAAAAAATGCTAAAAGCTTGGAACTTCTTGGTTAAAAAAGATGGAAGAGGTAGAAGAGCCAATTTTATTAA
The DNA here is from genome assembly GCF_040807025.1 of Struthio camelus. Classification (NCBI taxonomy): domain Eukaryota; kingdom Metazoa; phylum Chordata; class Aves; order Struthioniformes; family Struthionidae; genus Struthio; species Struthio camelus. The sequence goes on from NC_090942.1 coordinate 209,384,054, forward strand.
GCAGCTACTTTGACAGGGCAGGAGCCTATAAAGTTTAATGTTTGTGACATACCCAGATATGATCATAATCAGAACCATGGAAAAGCTCACAAGGAAATAATAAATTCTGTCCTCAGAGCAATATCTGAATAGCATGTAGAAAATATGGCATCAAGAAATGTTGAACATCAGGATAAAATAAAAGATTCAATAGTTGTTTAGTAAGTTCCATTGTTCATGTTGTGTGTCATTAATGAAGTTGTTAATACTTTCTAATGACAGTAGTGAGTCACTCTGTTTTTTATATAAATGTCACTTGGCTATATTTATGATTTTGGCCATGGGAAGATCTTTTGAGAGGGAATGCTGAGTACCCTCATTATTGATTCAAGGAATGACAGAGACAGGTGTATAATGATACAGGTGTATAATGATGTGAGCTGAGGGATGTATAAGTGATGAACAGCATGTTTATCTGACTACATTACTGTTAGCCTGATTTATCATGTTTGTATTTTATTAAATCCAGCTAGTGAAACAGCTCCATCTCTTCTGTCTGAACACATTTCTCCAGTCCCGTGCACTAAGTGTTGAATTTCCCGAGATGATGTCAGAGGTGATTGCTGCCCAGCTACCCAAGATTCTGGCAGGGATGGTGAAACCTCTTCTCTTTCACAAAAAGTGAAATGTCTTTTCTCTTATCATAGAGATGATTTCTAGGTCATTTTTTGTTTGTTTATTTTGGTCAAGATTTTGCAACTTCAGTATATTTGTCATACTTACCCTACCTATTGCTTTAAACTTGTAACATACACAAGCCATGTAAGTTTGATGTACATATTGTGAGTTTCTGATTCCTTTTACTGCAAAAATCACAACAGTTGTAGGAAATGTTTTATAAACTTGGCTAGGTTGCTCTTTAGATATGCATATGAATGATAATGAAAAGAGTTTTCAGATTTCTAAGAACAGCTATCTTATACATTTTTCTTACATATTATACATTTTCAAATTTCTTATAGGACATGATGTAAACTTTTTACTTTAATACATTATGTGCTTGAGTACCTGTGGGCATGTGTGTAATACTAAAGTTTTTGAAGGAATTAAAATATATATTGCCCACACTTTCTCATGGATATTTCACTCTTTACTTACTAATCTGCCTCACAGAAATATCCTTTCAAAATAGCTGTCCAGATTTAAGTAGATGTCACTGCAGTATCTTCAAGAGTAAGTAAAGTGCATTCTTGTCTGTGCTTATACTGCATTGAAATTCTGAGTTCAGTGTGCTGTTTTCTGCACCATTCAGCGCAATTTTCCTTCAAAAATTGGAAAGCTTATGAAAATGTCCACATATGTTATGCCAGAAATAATGTGTATGCAAACCCATTAGGCTTTAGTTTTTGTTTATTTTCCTTAAAAGTCTGGCATTTGCTAAAGCTAAATCACTTAGCTATAATCCTAAATTTGTCAACTTTAAAATTCTGCATTTCAGAAGCTTTAAATAGAAATGTTTTCAGAGAGTATAATTCTTAATAATCTTAATGTTTTGAATCTTAATGTTGAATAATAAAACAACCATTAACATCAAATTATAGAGAGATTAAATACAAAAAGAAATGGAAAATATGACTACAAAGTTTTTGATAACACATTAGGCTCATTTTATTACCATTTTGTGGAGGTAAATGTTTTATGCTATAAAGGCATCCTGCTATAATTTGGGTAACTGTAAGAGAGGAACTGAACTAAATTAGCTTTATATGTTCACGGAGAATGTCATATTTTACCATGGAAATGAAATATTTGACTGAAAAATGACCTTAGGGGTGAGTATAAAATAACTCATATATTTGAGGCACTAAACTGTAGATGTATTCAAACAAAAGAGAAGTGGATACAGGCCGAAAAGAATTTATAAGGCTATTACAATATGAGACATTTTTACCAGTCACTAGAAACGGTATCAAACTTCTCTAGCAATATAGGAGATAGGATAGATACTGAGGTACTTGCTGGCCACACTTTATGGCTCTGTCCCCGTTACATATTGGATACATCCATCATGTCAGTCACATGTAACTTGATGTGTATAGATACGTCCTTGTCATATGAGCAAAGTAGAACTGCAGACCCATTGGACAGAAGTCCAGTATTCCTGATTAAATCAGGGTGAATCCTCGTTAAAAGCATAAATGATTTTATTTGTTCGTAAAGATTATGTTCTGATTTTTTAAAGAAAAAATTCTAAGAACTACCATCTAAAAGGCAGATCTAAAGATATCTTTGTTATTTATCATTTCCTAAAGCCATTCAGGAAAAACATTTCAGAGACTTTCACATAGTAGTACAAAACCCACTAGAGCTGAGGAAAAGAAATGTCCCTAGATAAAATGGCATAACCAGACTTCCCTTTTAGTTGACTAGGTTCATAATTTTTAACTGCCAAGAGACAAGCAATTTTTTTCATACTCAGTACAGTCTGACTTTTAACTTTGATCTTTAAAGCAGTTATGTTTTAATAAATAACATAACATTCTTTATTTCAGAATAATGAGGCTTTAGTTTCTTCATTTTTGTTTGGCTTTGCGTTCAGTAATTGTGGAGCTCGGTTATAAAAAGTTTTTCATGTCAACCATCCAGCTTTTGTATAACAAAAATATTTTCATGAATTCTCTAATAAGTAAGTTAAACATTGCCATACGATTTACCATTCAATAAACAGACATTACTGTTTACATTAACCTGTTAACAGAAACTTCCCACACTAAAAATTACTCCTCGACATCCTAATTCTGAGATTAGAAAATGGAGCAGTCAGTATGCTTGCCTTAAGAGTACTGTAGGTCAGCCTACTTCTGCCTTTTACTCAATTCCTAAAATTTATTCAAAGTCTCTGCCATGTCACTGTGTCCCATAAATATGGCAGCTTACTCTGAAATGCACTATATTTGTCTCAAAGGCATCATCCAGAAGAAAGATCAGATGTCTTTTGGGAATAAATAGCAAAGGTTAAAAATATTTCCAAATTCTATTTCTTGAAGATCTCTTGTCTCTCAGAAAAAATTCCCAGAGCATCATGATCACGATAAATCATGCAGTGTGCAAGAATGTCAGGAGTGGCTGCTATATCATTTGAAAATCCTGTATTCATTATTAAGTTGTCTAAAGTTAGACAAAACTGTACTAATTTAAGATCTTCCAGCTTTGAGCCCAGTTTGTAAAACTGCTTTTAGTCTCTAATTTACCACCATCATTTGCTACAAACTACACTGCTACCATTAACAGTACTCAAAACACAAGTTTCTTTTTCCTCTCCTGCAGAAATCTCATGTACTGTGACTTTGCAACACTGCAGCCATGTCCAGAGAACTATCAGCAAACTACTTTTCTCTAGGAGTGTTGTTAGAGTGTAAGAGGCTTTTCAGTTTCTGTATTTCTCTGCATTTATATTTGTTTCAAGATGAAGGTATTTTTTAACCTGAGGTTTACAAATAGGTCTAAATAAACAACTTCTAATGCTTTTTTATATATTGAGCTAGGTATAAAAAAGGCTGCATCTTCTGCTGTTGCCTTTTGCATACTAGTAGTAAGAGGTTTCGGTGGACAAAAAAAGTTTTTGCTGTGTGGTGTTTATGATGTGCCTGATTACGTTTTAAAAGTATTAGACCTGCAGACTGCAGACATAATTTCATTTTTTCTGACAGGACACTAAAAGTTATTAATTCTTACACTAACTTATGCAAGCTCTGCCTGAAGCTAAGCCTCTCATATTCTGTACAATTCATACATATTTGACCCAAGGTCTTCAGTATTGCCTTCTGCTAATATTTAAGTGAAACAAACAAACAAAAGCACAAAGTCTTCAACTGCTTTCTTTGGTCTCTACTGTCATTATTCAACTTTTAGAGGCATAACATGTTCAAAAGTATTTATAGTTTTTAAAGATTGTTTTGAAAGTTAAACTGCTTGGCTGGAGCAGCCCCAGCTGTGTTTGGAATTGGGAAACCGTAACAATGCAGGACAGAGAATGAGAAAGTTCCAGCACCAGCAGGTTGGCCAACCCCTTCACGCGTGGCCTGGCGTTGCTTGACTGTCATACCTGCTGTGGGCAAAGAAACTCAACAGGTCAAACACATAACTCACATTTTCAAAGATCTCAGCTGGATCCACATTTTTGACAGTCTTTTGGGGAGGACGGTTGTTGGTAGTTAACAGCTGTTCCATGACATAGGGAAATGTAGTCTGGGAATCTTTCAGTTGATTTCATGGGGTTTTGGAACAGTCTTGTTACATGTTGTATAATAAAGATTAGATATTAGATATTTTTGGCCGCCAGCTGTTCCTTCAGCTGCACTGCAGTTTTATTTTCTAGTGTTATATCTAAAAGAGAAAAGTGAATATTCAGTTTGCATTTTCTGACCAGTCAATGCCTTCGCAGTGCTTTAGTTCTCTCTAGCATTTTTTAAGCTATGGAAATGTCTTTCTCAAAGATTACATAATGCAGTTGAACAAGGAAGCTAACAGAAAGGTGAGAAAGAGATTTTTTACTTCCCCAAAATAGAATAGAAGAGCAAGTGTCAAGCCTGCAGGCATTAGGACAAATCGTAGTAATTAAACTTCAGGGTTTTTTAAAGGTAGACCTAATCTAAAAACTTTCTGTGTTTTCGTAGAACATCTGCCAATAATTTGGTTTTATTGGGAAGCTCAGCTGCTTTATTGCATTCTTATCTAAAGCCAAATCTTTATTCCTGTTATCAGTAGCATAAACCGTAATATCTATAGTGATCCTTTCCTCCCATCCTCTCCTACCTGCACAAAAATAAGGTTTGCTTATCGCTTGAACAGGAGAGCAGTGGGCCGTGCTCCCTCCTTTCAGCTCTGCAGCTCCAAATAAGCATTTGTTGTCTCACATGCCATTGATGGCAGGCTGACCTTTCTTTCCTTCAGATAAATCAGCTTGCAGCCACAGAGCCAGTATCCAAAGCCTTCCCAACTTTCCATGGCTCAAAAGCCTTTGTATATACTGCCAGGCTAGATTGTCAGCATTGCTAGATTTACTGTTTTATGCTGCTCTGTGTCATGATGACCTGACTGTTGAACAGCGGGTTTGTTTTTAATTTAATTCTCTTTTCCCCCTTAGAAGATAAAAAGAAAAAGAAGTCTTTTTTAGATTTTTTTACTTTAAAATTTATGAGATTTTTTTCAGATAAATGTGCTATTAATTTATTATATTGAAGCTATTTGTATACAGAATGATAGTATAGACTTTCAGATGCTTGAGCAGAAGCACATAAGTAAAAGATTACTGCATGGCTAATGATAACTGAGTTAAAATTGTAGCTGTTTGTTTGTTTGTGGAAAATAGTCCTCAGAAGGTAGGGTTTTTTTTTACCATCACTCTGGCATTTTCTTTCCTGGATCATTCCTACAGTACTGTGTTCAAGGTTTAAAGAATACCAAAGAGTGGTGAACTTTCATTTAGTTATAGTTCATCATTTAAAATTGGTAACATTCCAGTTTCTTGCTGGTGTGAGCTGTGCTCATTATAAAAATAACATCATAAGTCTTTTAGCCATAGATCATGTTTTTCTGGGAAAGAAAACTAAATTACCCTTTCACTTCTACAGGTACAATGGTTCTACCAATTTAGCATTCAAGCATATCAGTGAGGAAGTTCTCACAATGTCATTTAAATAGTCTCACTCTATTGCGTTTTCCCACAGCTCAATTTAAATATCCACCCAACCAGTTTAGTACTAAAATCTCTTTTTGCTATACTCAGGAAAAAGAAAAATTTCCAGGAATCCAGAACTCCCCATCAGTGAACTCCACAGCAGTGTACTTTCAAACAAGATGCAAGATAAAAAACATCTAGGGACACAATAAATATTTTTGCATCAGCTCTGAAATAACTTGGCAGACCAAGTAGTACAGAGGCCTTTATGTTATGCACTTTTATGGACAGTACCATAAGTTAATCATTGCATATTACAGGTACATTTTTCCACACATGCCTATTTTTCATACACTAGATAAAAATGCAGTAATACTTTTACACTTTATATCCTATATGGTTTCATGTCCAGTCTGAGACTCTAATCTGCAATATCATCCAGTTGAGAGCAATGTGCTCATCATAGCTCACTTCCAAAAATTTGATTTATTCAGGCAGGTCCATTGTGGCTCTTTGAAATTTGATTGAATAAGCAAAGCACCAAATGAGCATGTACATGGCAGCATACGTTCAGAAAGTGTGTAAATGCTTTTACTTAGAATACTGCACTCATAGGAAAAAACAACTAAAATTCATAGGCTGCAGTACTGTTATCAACACAGGTTTAAAAGGAAATTTGTTTCAAAGGGTATACAATTCTATTGTATACTAAAAACTGCCTAAGACTGATTGTGCACTAAAATTTAATAGGATCTCTAATCCCTTTTCAAAAAAAGAAAACTGCAAGGAACTGGGTTTTCTAAGTCTTACATGATCTTTGAAAACCATAAATCTAAATTTTATAAATTGCCCCAAATAGACATATCTATTTAAAAGGCAGTTGATTGCAGCTGATACCAGGCATATCTAAATGTAACATTAAAGCCGTCATTATGAATAGTAGTGTTTCATGCATACTTTTTCTGACAGTTAAAGAACACTGAGCATGTATAGTTGAAATATTTATTTTAATATCACACATATGCAGGCACTCGTGTAGAAACCCGCACACACGCACACACACACGCACACATGCACACACAAACAGATGTAGTTATAATAGCATCCCTGTATACACTCAAACAGTTTTATGAGGTAATGGTTTTTTTGAGGAAGACCCCAATACTAGTCCATGCATCTTATCCTTTGTAGAAATAAATACATATTACAAACCTCTATTTTTCATAATTTTATTTGTACATTATAATGAATGAAATGCACTTTCCCTGGAAATAATTTTCATGTACAGCTCAGAGGAAGTTAGGATTATGACTTAAGCTTTCAGTAAAGGAAATGAAATTTTGGAGATTAGTGGATGGTAGTCCATTACAAGTATGTACCGTCCTTTTGTTAGACGTATTGGGAGATGTCATATCTGCAGTGTGGCACCAGACCTTCAGAACAGTGACAAAGACCACTCAGTAGAGGAAAGAGTATGCTCCATACCATTTTCCCAGATCCTAGCAACATTTGCAATAATAAAATATGGAATTACTTTGCTGTTGAACATAAATATATTCTTTTATAGGCAAGGTACAGCACACTTGCTTAAATTACATGCTACTAAATAAAAGAAATGTGACAGCAGAAACTGTTAAAATATTTTTTTTTCAATCATTTACCATTGCCTGAAATGCCCAGGTCATCGGGCTATGGAGGCACCAGTCCACTTCTGTTCTATCACAATGGCAGTATGCACAATGTGTGGTAATATAATCTTTTGGGACTATCATCATTGCACACCATGGGTTAGCCAAGGGATTTCTAAGAATTGAAAGGCTTTACAGTTAAAAATGTAATTGGAAGTTTTGTATCTCAAAGCTCACAATTCAATATAGTCATACTGCTTGCAGTCCAATTCACTTCTTATGCTAATTTTACACAAAAGCATTGTCATTGGATTTATTGATACCTGCAATTTATAGTGATGGTTACATAGAACTTAAATTTTACTTGGAGATAGGAACTCATACCCTTTCTCAGGCTTAGTAATACAGGTCACGTGTCTATCTGGCTAATTACGAAGTTGTATAAGCAAAGTATAAGCAAAATACCTGATATTAAAAAAAAGTTGAAAATATTATTTTAGGAAGAATTTGCATTCAAAGCAAAATTACATTCTAGAGAAAAATCACAATCTAGAGGTTTAAAAAAAACACACGAGGAACTCCTGCAATGGAGAATTTCTTTCATGTTCGGAATATCAAAAAAATTCTGTGTCTCAATTCCCGTATTTGAAAAATGCCCTCCGTCCCCCCCCACTTACTTTCTTTCACATGGATTACTTGGGTGTGTAATGCTTTAGCACTTGGTAAAGGCTTTTTGATTCTGGATGGAAAATTCTGTAGAAAGCCAAATAGTAATATTTACCTTTGAGACATATTTGGACTGATGTTAGTATTGCTCTGTATTTAACAATCAATCAGGAGTGTGATGGACATAATTTACAGTCTATTGCTGTTATTTTTATAAAAAATAAAAAATAAAATGAGGCTTGTATAAGATTTCTGTATTTTCCAGTGAAGAGGAACTCACATCTATATATTTGTAAGTCTGAAATAGCTTTCAAGTATTTTTGTAAAGGTGTTGTCTAGCTACATTGTGTTATGTCCAATAAATTGGAGATGTGCTTACTTTGCAGTAGTATGAGAAGTGTGTAAATCTTCAATTACAACCAGATTGGAAAGTAAAGAGCAGCTACAACATAGCCATGTGCTGTAATTGGTCACGGGTTTCTGGTCACTAGCATCATGCCAGCTCGTCTCTGAAAACACATAGTTGCTTTTCAGAGTGGTAGGAGCCTCTGGTGCTTGCAGTGCTTCTAGGGTGCAGCAGCAGCTGTGGAGGTTAACTTCAGTGCAATTACTTTGGCAGCTCCAGGTCAGAGATAACGGACACAGCTTGTCTGTTGAATTTAAAACCGTATGGGGACAGGGAATTATTTTCTGTTTTGTTTTCAGCTCAAACCTGCTACAAGACTCTAAGAAATGTAAGATGAGCATTTTTTTTTTTTTACTTATGTTAAAGGTATTGATTTTAATAAAAATTGAAAAATTGCTAGATTAGATTTAAAAAATGAAAAATAAAAGGCATAGTGCATTCCTGATATTCTGGCTTAAATACATCCCAAGGAAAAAATCTATAAAAAAATTTAAAAATGAAAGAGAATTGTTCTGAACTGTGGCGACTGCATGCAAAACAGTGCTATTTACAGCTGTTAATCTAGGAGCATCCAGATGCAAGTACAATTAGCAAAGCAGCCTACACATTGTGTAATGATTTATTTTTATATATTTTTTTCATATTTATTTTCATATATTTTATGCCAAAATTTTAAGAGTAAGTTTTCTGTATGCAGTGCATACCAATTACAGAGGTTGCCAGTGAGCTCATGCACCGTGTCCATAACACAAACAGGCAGATGCTGTCAGACTGACTTCATTGCAGGAGCCCATCCCCCACACAGCCTGCTGGCACTGAGCATATTTTCCAAATGCCAGCACGTGATGGCTCACTGAGTTGGGCTAGCACAACCTTTTTGTAGTTGCCTCAATAGGGAATATCACCTCAGGCTTTTAAGGAACTGATTTGAGCATTCAAGTGATCCTTTCCTCAGCCTTACTCCTTCCTGCTCCCCAGCCTTCTCCAACAGCCTGTGCAATGGGCAAGGACCAGGGCCTTGGGCCAGCCAGGGGCACTGACTGCCAGCAGAATTGCTGCATGGCTCGATGCTTTTTCTTGAAAGGAAGGGACCGACTTTCTCATGTAAGCCCTCTCAGTTTAAGGGCACCCTGATAGGTCTGGTCTGGGTGGGAGATGTCAGCCCTTGCTTAGGAAACACCGTAATGTTAATATGCTCTCAGAGCAGCATTGACCGTGTTAACAGCAACAATGACATTTTTCTGCATTGTTTCCAAATGATACAGCATATCTTGAAAGTGTTGTTTAAGTTGTATTACTAAATGCCCTTGTGTTTGTGAATTGATCTTAGTATTATTAATAATCCATGTGCACTGCATGAACAGTTTCAAAGGGCTATGATTTACCACTTAGGTGACATTTTCCAAATTAATTTAGTTATAAAACATTCCATGCACCATTAAACAACAGCAAAAGGCATTTAGTCACTGCAATGAAATATGTAAAAATTCCGTCAAAATGGGAAGGCTTATTAACAGCTATAAGAAAGGAAAAAAAAAAAAAAAGTTGGAGAGAGTTTTTGAGAAACTGAAGAACTAAAAGATGTCAAAGTTTAAGACTCTGGTCCTACTTAAATATGCATTCAATTAAGGACACCTGTATTGCTACCTTTATTTAGTCCCCAATCATCTATTTATGCACTGATACTCCTCTGGATTGACCAGAATGACCTCTTTGTGTATATATAAATATATAAATATAAATATAAATATAAATATAAATATAAATATAAATATAAATATAAATATAAATATATAATGTTCAATTTCAACATGAATATATGTCTCTCTCGCTCAAAAATGGTTTTGGGTTTTGTTTTGTTTTTTAGCAGAAGCAGCAGTGAAAGTGTGTAAAAGAAGAAAAGAATCTGAAATTATTTGAAATGAGATGGTTAAGCCATTTGAGGTAGAAACCTTTGTTTTAACCTTTAGCTAAATGAGATCTTTTTTCATTATTACATTTCAGATTCTGTAATGATACAGCTACTGTGGAGATTGACTCATGTCTACCCAGTGCAGATATACATTCACTTCATCATACTAATGAGTTCATAGAATAATCATCTACCACTTGCATCTTCTCAGGAAAGAGAGCCCTGCTATTTTGTGATTATCTAAGTGAAAGAAATGAGAGGTATCAGAAAGCCTACTGTGCAGTAATTTGGATGAAACCAAATTCCTGTTTTATATGCCCATAAGGAAGAAGCTGAGGCAATGGAGATAGCAACAAATGGAGCAAAGGCTGAGGTGACTCCAGAAGGAATTTGACTGCCCTAAATCAGAGGCAGTACAATTTTCTTTTGTTGCTGTTTTTTATAGAATTTAGAAGTTACCTATCTTACAGAAAAAATGCTGACAGGAATGAGTGACTTGGAAACTGTGAAAAGGTGAAGAGCGATGTTTGTTCCTGCTGCATACAGGAGACTAGCTTAGCTACTTGTTCCTGAGATGAACACAAACATTGTCATAAACAAACACCCTTCCTTTTCCTGCTGAACAAAAATTATCCAACAAAGCTAATCACATTAGTTAACAAAGGCATCAGTATTCACCCAAGTTTCTCTAGCTAACAAACACATTAGTAGATGCCTGGACCTTTGGCTTCCTGGTTTGTTTTGTCAGGAAATATTTCAAGTGATGATTTAAACACTGATGAGAAAAAATTATTAAGGAAGGGCTTCAGCAGTAGTGGAACGTGAACCTCTTTGTAGAACTTCATTGTTTCTGGGATATCTGTGTAAGGCTCTGAAGGTAAAGTAATTGTGCTTCTTTGTTTTACATTCTCTGAATTATATGCTAACAAGGTAAACTAAGCAATGGACCGACCTCCCAAAATAACTGCATTACACATCACAACTGGAAGTTGAGTGAAATAGTAGTATGGCATTTACTGCAAATTTCTCAAGAGAAGGCCTGATTAGATAGCTCATATTCAGCCTGCATACGAGGACACAGGAAACTGTGCAGAATGATAATAAATTTTCCCATCCAGGGTAGGCACAATTTTCCATAATTACAGTACAGAAATAATATTTTTCATGGATAAACATAAGGATCCCTCAAACAACAGCAAAAACAAAGGAAATAAATAAACTTAAAACGACTATTTAAACTGTGGTTTTATGTAAGGATGAATTTTCATCATCACTGCCGAAAAATTTATTCTCACTAAACCTCTCTGAGGTTTTCTGCTATCTACCTGCTTCCTTTTCAGATACCCCTGGAGAATACTACCAGAAAGCTTTGTACACCGCATTTCCTTGCTGACAGGTATCCTGTTTGTTCTGTTGTAATTCAGGACTCACAACGGTTACAGCTTGCACAGCCTCAGTTTCCATTGCTTTGTACTCAGTTTCACCGATCAGGCACACTGAAATCCTAATCTTTGCTATCTTCTTGTGAGGTCCTTACAAATACCATTTGTTTCATTCTGGGAACCAGCTGTAGCCTGTACACCAATTAATTTATCTGGAGGAACACTGTATAGATTTAGCAAGCTCAGGTTTCTTATCTTTCTTCCGCCTGGGTTTGTGAATTGTCATTTAAAAATTTTCTCATGGGCCTTTATACTGTATAGCTCTCTCATCTTATTACAGGCTTCAATTTCTCTAGTAACGGCATGCCCATATGGTCAAGTTTGAACTGTAGAGTGATAGTCAGGTGAGGCCCCAAATGAGACCTGTTGGAGTCTCTTGGCTCCTACTTGACCATCTGCTGCACTGGGGTGTGCTGGGCACCCAGTGCTATTTCCACAAGCCAGTGAGCGCCAGGCACCTCGCTTGTCTCCATCCCTTGCCGCAGTATCACAATTTGCACTGCAGTGCAAAGGCCCTCGCCAAACCTTTCTTCAAGCCCACCTGGTCACTGATAGGGATGAAGTTCATTGTTGTCATAATGTAAAACACGGAATTTCAAATCTCATTTTGAATATATCCACAATCAAGATAAGCCACATATTTCCCTTTGAAAGTGTTTGTTGTAAGAAGACAAAGGCAATGACCATCAATGGAAACAAATTGGTAGTATTTTTCATTCAGACTGAACTCTAATCCCTTATAAGGGCACCCCAGAACCATTAACAGTAATTTCAAATGAAATATACCCATGCTAAATCTAGCTAATCAGCTCCTCAATTATACTGGCAGAAAGATGTATTCCAATTACCCAAGTACTTTCAAGTGAATTAAGACTTCTTTCTGTACTGGCTGAGGAGGTCACTGAACGTTCCCATGAAACCTTGCATGTTTACATTTAAAAAGCACACCATGATCTTTGGCAAAGGCACTTGCTCTAGGTTAGGTCTGCTTTTGAGCTTGTTGCCATAAATACAATAGAAAACCATCCAACCATTGCAAAAGAAGTCAAGAATATACTTCAATACTTTCTTTCTGTATCTGTGATTAATCCAAATTACACAGAAACACCTTTATAAATGTGAAATAAACTTTAAAAAGCTGAAATTCCAGATACCTTAATTACCGTGTTTAATAAGCATAGAGTTCATGTTAAAAAGGCAGCTAGGTTTTGAAGAAATGGATCATGCCTAACTCATGTGAGAACGTTCACAACTGGGACCTCAACTTTACAGTCTGCTTTCTCTACCTTTACACTGCTTCCTTGGACTTCCTAAATCTCTCTCTACCCCTTTTTCTGAAATTTCTTCTCATTGCTAGCACAGGGCTACAGCCAGCATCACAGAATCACAGAATCACAGAATCGTTTAGGTTGGAAGGGACCTCTGGAGATCATCTAGTCCAACCTCCCTGCTCAAGCAGGGTCCTCTAGAGCATATTGCCCAGGATCCCATCCAGACGGGTTTTGAATATCTCCAGCGAAGGAGACTCCACTACCTCTCTGGGCAACCTGTTCCAATGCTCTGTCACCCTCACAGTGAAGAAGTTTTTTTCTCAGCTTCAGATGGAACTTCCTGTGGTTCAGTTTCTGCCCATTGCCTCTTGTCCTGTTGCTGGGCACCACGGAGAAGAGGCTGGCCTCATCCTCTTGACACTCCCCCTTCAGATACTTGTACACGTTGATGAGATCGCCTCTCAATCTTCTCTTCTCCAGGCTGAACAGGCCCAGCTCTTGCAGTCTTTCTTCCTAGGAGAGATGCTCCAGCCCTCTAATCATCTTGGTAGCCCTCCGCTGGACTCTCTCCAGGAGTGCCATGTCTCTCTTGTACTGGGGAGCCCAAAACTGGACACAGTCCTCCAGGTGAGGCCTCACCAGGGCTGAGTAGAGGGGCATTGATCCTCAAGAGGCGTGTTCAAGCGCAGCTGCTAAGCCAGGCTTCTGATCTGCTTAACCTCAGCCGAACGTGCAGATGCTCCACACAGCTGCGGGTCACTTGAGTGCCTCTGCTTTGTACAACAACTATTCCACAACTCAGCTGATCAATAGAACAAACCACAGGCCTAGCAACTAATACAGTAAGTACCTCATATCTGCATACCAGGAGATCCATTTTTCCAGATACATGAAGATCATGTAGTATGAAGTGTCTTCATGCAACCAAATAGTGAGGTCATCCCTCTATAAGAAACAGTATCTCATCCCTTAGGAGTTATCATTTGGTGATAATATGGGAATGTTGTGCTACTTTAACAGGAATTTAAGTTTTTTCAAGTATTCAAATACTCACTGAAATGTCAGCATACCACAAGCAGGCACATCTGCTTCTCAGAAATAGAGAAAAATCTTAGCTTTTCTGTGATGCCAAGTAAATGGCCTTACAGACACTGGGAAAATGAATGATGAGATCTCTTTTAGGATTTACACTAGGCCCGGAAACTAGTCTTGGGCTACAGTCACTCTTGCATCTTAGAGGATCTGAAAGCCAAGGAGTTTGAATACCAATAGGGAAGGGCAGAAAACTATAACAGAAATTTTATTTCAGATTTTGAATTTAACATCTGTGAATAGTTATCATTTATTTTGTGAACCATCAAAATGCGTGTTTCACTTTTCAATCATCTGTGAAACACCCTGCCTGGATCAGGAGAGTTAATTCTTCATTTCCCTTTCTGCTTGCTCCACAGATTTGCAGATCTGGGAATCCATGACAGCTCTCATCATTCATGCTTTCAGCCATCAATACAAGTGATGGTGAAATATGCTGTTAGTGCCACTCCCAGACTGCGCTGTCATGGTGAAGTCCATCATGGGCACAGGTGTAGGCTGACAGACGTACTTCAACACACCAGGCATGAGAGAGCAACAGGGCAGCACTGGTGATCTGGCAATTGCACTCAGCTGCTGCTACTGCTCCCAGCGTTACCTCATTGCTGAAAATCCACACTGCGCTGGAGAGTGTTTTGGAGAATATGTGGTGACAGGTCAGTCACAAGCATTTCCTCCAAGTCACAAGTTATCTCATAATAGTTACATGCTACCTATGATGCAATTAAGCAACCTTCAAGTAAGAGCAAAATATTGCAAATCATTTAGTACCTCTCATTTGCAGCCTCTCCTTCTCAGACTCCTCTAGCAGAGTTAGTACAGCAAAACCCAGCTTCACCAGCACAATTCCTTCCTTCGAGCTCAGACATTTTTTTTCTCCCTGATCTCGTGCTACACAAAACACTAGGAACATAACAAGGTACACATTTAGCACCTGTACGCTGCAAGGCTAGGCTGCCTGTTCACTTACAACCAACATTTCATAGCCCTCGCCCAGTGCAGAGCAGGTCCAGCCTGCACCCTGGACATGCCCCAGGCATGGCAGGAGTGGTGCACGGCGCTTCCCATGCCAGCGCCGGTTCTGCCAGCCTTTGGGCACACAGCACTGCATCTCCCAACCATCTCAAACAGCACTTGGGGTCAGGAGCATGTCTCCTTCCCTTCCTTCCAGCTCTTCTAACTCCTTTTTACCAAATAGCTTTATTTTTCATCACTGGCTTACTTTCAACTTGCAAATTCAGTAGCTGGCATGGCCTCATTGCTGCTCATGCTCAGTAGGGTTTTTGTTGGTACTTTCTTACAGAACATTTTAAAACTTACAAAGTACAGATATGAAGCTGTATGGCCCTAGCATTTAATAATGGAAATAACAGTGGGTCCTTGCGCTGATGCCCAGTGGTTTACATTACACCTCGCTTCCACTAGACTAACTGCTGGGTGAGCTCACAGTGGATTTAAGGACCCACCACCCATCTTCCTCATTTTAAGTGTGTACAGAAGAAGCTGAGATTTTTTATAGTGGCTTCTGAGTCACCCAGTATAAAGACCAAAAGGGCACTGCTAAACAATAATTAAAGTAATAACACAACTCAGATCAAGATTTGGATTTTTAAGTCATCCAGAACTCAGATATGAATCCGGGATTGCAATTCCTTATCATTCACCTCACACTTGTTCAGTCTCAGGTTACTTGGGATCCCAGACTTTCAGACTTCTTGACTTTGGGGAAATGCTCAGGAATCTGAAACTTGAGGTCTTGATTTCAACAGAAACACAGGCTCAAATTTTCAATAATTTTCCTTTTAACTTGTTTGAAATTGTACTGGTTGAAGATGTCCCCACTGTGGGAAATAGTCATTTTATCATTACTTTTTCTTTATTTTAAGTGGAAAATATTTTGGTCAAAGTTCCTATTTTTAAGGTTATACTTGAAAATTACAAAATCTATCAAACAGCCAGACAGAAAATTCTCAGACATATTTCATCTTGATCCCATTCATTTGACATTATTTCCTTAGCAGGAGTTTTAATGGGGGGAAGCTTGCCTGTGCTGCAAATATAAGTTGGCCATCATCTTCTATTCTCTGTCCTTTTTAGACAAGAGTCTAATGGAAAAACGCAACACCATTTCCCAGTAGCACATACAACAGAAAAACTTGCAAAGGAATAAGTAAGTCTGATAAAAACAAATAAACAAACAAACAAAACAACAAACTCTAAACCCAGACCCTTCAGATTATTCTATTGTTTTTGTGTATTGGAGAGGCACATCTTATGGCTAAATCTACATAAATAAATAGATCTACAAAGTATGCTGACTACTTACCATTTGGTCCAGTGGGTAGATACCCTCTAAAAATTTTAAGGGTGGAGAGGTGTGAAATGAAAGTTTCATTTAGTAGTTGTTTGAGAGTAACACAATGGAGAAATCTGTTTCTTAATCTAGCCCTTGTTTTGTTTCCACAACTAACTCATTTTTATTTATCATGTCTTTTTTTCATTTTTGATCTCAGTTACACCTATGTCCTTTTCCGAAGGCTCCCAGGTGAGGCACGAGGTGAGGAGGCGGTGGTGGAGAGAGTGCAGGTAGGAGCCCCGCAAGGTGTGGGACCCCGTGCATGGGGCAGGAGCAGCCCAGTCTCTGCTGTGTGAGTGAACTGCTCTGGGCTCACTGGAGATGCAACAGAGTCTACCGCACTATCCAAGTGGACAGGGAAAGGCTTCATACAGTTGTTCGTTCCTTTGATCTTCCTCAGACATTTTTGAGTCGTCCTAGTTTAAGAAAAATAGTTGTCTTCCTTAGTATCCTAATAAAACCTGACTTTTTCAGGGGTTATAAAAGCTTCTTGAGTTTCTGGAGAGTCCCTTCAGGAGGAAGATCAGCCTCAAAGCTCTGCCTGACTCAGGCACAGACTACAACAGAAATATTTCCTTTCCTACAGCCTAGAAAAACTGCAGGACCTGAAAGGCCCCTGAGGGCCCAGGAGTTGCAGGTCCTTCAAGGCCAAAGATCTTGGAGAAACTGTGACAGAGGAGGCAAGGTAACTGCAGAAACAATTTCACTTATAGGCAGTATTGCTGGAATTGGGTCACCATATTGTAAGCTGCCTCCAGTGATCCACCCACCTGCAAGTTTTTAGAGGCAAAGACCTCATTCGGTGCTGTTTTGATACTGCATCAGTTTTGTGCTTCTTTGATACACAACATATAAAACTATCTTTTCCTCAAAAGTCTTTGAAGACTTCCACCTGATCAAGACAGCAGATGACGTAGTATTGTCTAGTATTCATACACATGCCCATTACTAAATGGTAGGAACAATTTATTAAATTGTCCTGTACATAAAGCATCCTTATGGCTGAAACTTCATAAAGGTTGGACACTGAAAAATTCAGGTAGGGATAAAAGAAGCACAAAAGTTATTATCTGAAAGCAAACCAAAAAAGGGCTAAATCAGAGTCCAAGTTTAACAACAATACAGAAACCTGTATGTGTTGAAGGGCTTTTTATTTTTAAAAACATTTTTCAAATTTCTGAAATACAGTGTAAAGTACAATATAGAAGTAAGTCTGCAAGTCAGTTTATGCATATCATGCCAGTTATTTACATGTAGATATATACAGAGTGCAGATAATTATTGAAACCACACTACAAAATAAACAAAGAGTTCAATAAGATAATTTAGTAGTACTTTATTAAATATATATATTTTTGTTATTGACTGCATATACTTTCCTATTAAAATACGGTATAGTATCTAAAGTAACCCCTATAAACTCTAATACCTCAAAAATTGTCATAAATACGATTGTAAATTGAAACTACCCATGTGTTCAGTTGCTTTGCCCTTTGCTATAATAGAAACTCTTGTAGTGCTGAGATCGTTCTGAAATCTTTACTGCCAGTGCCAGAACACTAATGACAACTCCCAGTACACTTGCAGAAAAAACTCTGTTGCAGAATAGCTTTCAATGGAGACAGCCAAGAGTTGAAGCACCATTCTCTGTATTTCAAATAATACGGATAATCCAATGGCTTATTAAATACTGCCACATATAGGACAATAAAAACAATGCTATTATCTTTGGTGACCGAAATGCAACATTGTATTAGTAGCTGTTTGGATACCGAGCACCTTATTAAAACAAAACAAAGCAAACTCCCAAAGCCCATACAAAATCTTATGCAAAAAGGAGACCTCCTGACCTTTTCTGATACAGCCTGATCAACAGTCTAGCTTTTGCATGAATAGTAGCTGGAGGGGTGGCAGAAGCAGCGGCGCTCGGGGCCGCATGACCACAAAGAGCGGCACCGAACTTTGTCTACAGCTTGATCTCTTTTTAATGGAGTAACCCACATTGGGCACTCTGCTGAAGAAAACACAATGCCAAGCCTTATCACGTGTTTTCCCATAGACAGAATATTCTGTTTACTCTATGGGGGCTTCTGGCCAGCAAACTGTCACTACGTTTTGCCAAATGTCTCTCTTTGACTTCTCTAGCACTCTGAGAGTTTCCATCAATGGAGAAGATCCACTCTAATTTGTAGGATATGCTCCCTTAAGGGACGCTCTCTTCTTGCCACTCATTCCAGAGTTGCATAGATCGCTGCATTAGGAAAAGCATTATGAAGAACAATGTGCTTTTTGGATTCATTATTTGTTTTGATGCAATCTTATTAAGTAGAAAATAGGCCAGTGCACAAACATAACAAAGAAATCCAATTCCTCCCATATTAGAATGCTCTTTTGTTTTGTAATTGTTGTCCTGAACTGCTGCATTTTGCAACTCTCTCTCTCTTCCTAAGATTTCTTTCCTAAAGGCATATTGAAATGAATCCAGTTACAGGCAAAGAATAGAGATTATCACCAGAAAATATAAAAAAGACAATAAGTTACACTACTATCATAGATTAGTGCTGGTCAGCAATTCTGTGCATCATTTGTCTAGAAATAATCTAACAATGAATTTTATAGATTAGTTAGGGACATAAGTGATAACTATGGTTTAATTTAGGAGTTTTGTTACATAGTACTCTAAATGCCAAAATATGGCACGAACATTTTAATACTGAACTCATAGAAATTACTCCAAAAATAATTTTTCATCTTAATCAGTATTAATAAAAAGTGATATAAAATATTAATATATTTTACATATTTATCATACAATATATCAGTCCTTCAAACTATTAGTTTGACTCATGTTATGCTGCAACATGTACCAAAAAGTTTAACAAATAAAAAGACATGGTTAATTACATAAGTTGAGAGTACAGACTTTTTTTTCACAAGACAAACAGCCATCAAAATGTGTCATCTACTGTGAGTTCTACAGTGATATTTCGATAAAATTGCTGCATCCTTTTAGTAAGAATAATTTAAAAATTTAGCATAAACTTTGCCTGTAGAGTAAGTCTGACTTTCTTAAACAACGGCAAATAAATACTCTGAACTAATTTGATTTGGATGACCTAATTTTCTCAAGAGGCATTATTCAAATATTTTATCTTTATTTAAATGTAATATATATTTCTGATCTTCTGCAATTATCAGAAGGGATTTTAGGGTCAGGCCTGAGAGTATCATCATTAGGCAAGCTTTGGTGCTGCTCTCTCCTCCATTCCAGTCTGCAGATGTCCAGTCACTTTAAACAACTTTCCAGTTCATTTCACAGCTTAGAGATAATGCCCTTACAGAAAGGCAGGGAAGGGCTGGGGCATTCACAACCCAGCAGTGAAATTACACAGAAAGTGCTTGCTATGTACCACACAAGAGAGGAACACTGAATTACAGCAGAATATTAAAAATAACAACCATAAAAAGCCCTAACTCTCCATTGAGAATGAATGGTTAACTGCAATTAAGAATGGGCATAACATTTTCAGGTGGAAAAGCCATTTTACAGCTAAGTTAAACTTGAAAAATTACAAGCATGATCAACATGGCTGATTCAGAAGGGGCTGAAAAGGTTAACAGTCCTAAAGAGGAAAAGATAGATTTGTTTTGTGAGCAGCAGAACAAATGAAATTCAGTTTCTTATGAAGTTGTCTTGCATAGTTGAATTTTCTGATGTCTAACAGGATATGAATGTATGGGAATAGACAAAATACCTCTCTTCCACAGGGATACCTGCAGGTCTTTCTGAAACCTTTCCCTCAGCACTTAAAGGCTCTACCTACTCAATTTGTAATAGAACTCTACAATTTTTCAAAATTTGTATAAGCTTTGTATCTTTGAGTCCTCTAGCTTGCAATAGGATCAGCTAGTTTCAAAATATCCTATTGGAAATACCCAGAAATACACACATATTGTGAAATCACCTTTTTAAAAAATATTTTGGGGGGAAATCAGAGTAAATAAAAGCAAATAAAAGCAAGCATTCTATTTCACTCTTCCTCAGGAATTTCACAACAATTAAATTCCTCCTAAAAGGTATAAAAGGTCATGAAAGAGAGGTTCAATAAAGGTCAGTTTGACAGTGACCCTGGTGCAACAGATAGGAAAATTTTTTTTCCCCAGACCACTGCATTTCTCTGCGTGGGTGAGATACTATTGCGGGGCCTCTAGCCTCTGATCATAGCTCTCCCTCCCTCCCACCCCTGTTCACCTGCAGAACCCTTCTCCTGGGCAGGTCAGCAGAGGAAAGCCCTTTGACATTGTGCAATTTTTGAATTGTGCCTTGCAATATAGCAAAAAACACAGCTAAAACCATGTTGATCTTCTCAGAACAATGGAAGTCTCAGGTATAGTTTACACAATGGTATTTTGGCTTGCCTTAAAAGTAAGAAAGTCTCGACTTTGTGAAAAAGGTCCTTCACCTCCTTTCTGTCCTGCTCTGGGAAAATTATGGGCATCACACATGGGTCTGTCTCTCTACTGCCCATGATGAAGTCCAGAACAATCCTTCATCACAAGGTGCTGAACACAGTCTTGTCTTACAGGGAAGGGAAACCTGATCTGAGATCTAATGAAACTGCTTAGAGTGAAGAAATAACCCAGCTGAGTCAGTCACTAATTCAAGGGGTCTGTTGTCAACTGCTTGCAGTCCACCCCAGCCAGACCAGCCCAACCAATGCCAAAGTGAAAATGCTTCTTGCTCCCTCTGTGAAAAGCAAGACCATCTCGGAGGGCTGCTCTGCTGGTCTCCTCCCCTTCCTGGGGCGCTGCTTGCTGCTTTAGCTATTGAACAGGACATCGCAGGCTTTGCCACCAGCCTGAACTCCGCCACATAGTTGCTCACCTGAAGTGATGCACTATATGCATGTAAAGGAAGTCCTGATGTGCTTCTTATATTGGCAATAAATCTATCACCTAATTTAAACAACAAAAAAGAAGCAACTAGGAGACTAATGATGTTTCTAACCCTAAAAGAAGTTCTTCCTTAAGTTTTCTGGAGGCAGCATAAATCTTAGAAATCAAGAGGTGTCTTATATATTTATTACTGTTACTGAAGAAAGAACTAAGATTAGGTAGGTCTATGGAACACTGAAATCTTCCACTAACACTAACAGTGAAAAGTTACTAACTTGTTAATATGGTGCTTAAATATCTTGGCTTTCAGTAGGGCATGCTAATGAACCAAGCAAGGACCGCACTTTCCCCCCCTCAAGCAAGAGTGCAAGAAAGAGGCTCAAATTTAAAAAGCTGCTTATGCTTGTGTGTAATTCTGAATGAACATCTAATTCCACTAAGTCAGAAGCATTCAGTTGGCACTCCAAGAAAAGATTCTGCTAAGTTGGTAGTTTTATTGACTGGAGATGTTCAGATGTAATTGGTTTTATCCAGAAGAGCTTCAGGACTGGACTTTCGGGCATTTCTTTTAGCAGAGCGTCTGTCTCAATTATTTTTTGTCTGTATTGTCTAACTTGTGTTCTTTGTTCCCTTTTTATGGACTGTTATTCTGTAATAAAATAATGTTGGTGTGCTTGCTTTTTGTTGCAGCCTTTTTATAGTAATTTTTTTTTTGGTAGGAAAATATATGCAAAATTTAATAGTAAATGGTTTTTTTCAGTCCTACCGGGAATAATCAATGGTTCTTTATAAAACCTTTACCAAACAGGGTTTTTTTCTATGGAAAGGGAGAAATCTTTGCCAAATAGTTCAGTGGAAGTCAGGAAAAATAATGCTAAATATTTTCATTGCTAGATGGAGCTTTCAGCATTCATAGCTTGCAAAATTAACTACTTTGCAGGCCATTTGTCTTATATGCAATGCAGAAACTTCAAAGGGACTCAGTTACATTTTATCTTGGGTTTCAAAACATATTGCATTGTTTCTCATTGCTCACTTCATATAGCTACCAATCATTCAGATTCAGTACCTTGTTTTCTACAGCTGTTGTTCTGCGATACACTGAGAACATCTTCAGGATGACTGGTAACATAGAAATATTAAGTTATTACTACTATTTATAATGATATAGAAAGGAAGAAATAAATCTAAGAAGTACACAAATTAAACATTCACTAAACATCACATTTGGGATGAGCACTTACTGTTCAGTCAGTGTATAATCTGATTTTGTAATGAGCTACATAAATTCTATAACATATTGTGATCTCACTGACTAACAAAAGTTCAAACTTCTGATTTATGGAAAACTCATTTCTTATTTGAAATGATTAGGACTGATCTCAGAATCAAGTTTTCCAAGGGAGAATTCAGATCACAATAGAAACATTACTTACATTACAAAAAAAAAAATTAAACTATAGATTGCAAGAAACATCAGAGAGTGCATTGCCTCTAAATTTCACACTTCTGTGAGCAAGATCCTAGAATCTGAAGGTCTGCAGCTAAATGGTAACTTTTTTTGATTTTATTGCTCTAGTGTTCCTTACCCATAAAAGAAGAACAGAACAACCTTTTGCAAACAATAGAAGTTATTTAAACAGAGTACCGTCTTCAGCACAGTAACTGTTAACTGTTTCATCACATTCTGTTCTGGCGATAGGGAGCTATGTAACCTGCGGCTGCCGTCTCTGAAGGAAATCTACCACTCTCAGCTAACGGGCTGATCCCATATCTGTGTCAGATAAAAATCATAGTGCTTATTATTTGTTACCATGGATACCATGAAGATATTGCTGTCCACTATAAGTTGCTAGAGGAAGACAACATAATTCTCAGGGACTAGTCCTGTTTTCCCTTCATAAGTTGCTTTTAACCAGCCTGGTTCCACTGATGGATATACTGCAAAAAATAAAAACAACCAGACAAAACATTTTTGTAAGGAAATAACACAGTTAAAAGAGCCTATATATGTTTCATATATTTATTTAGATAATAGCTATCTAAGATCAGTTGAAAAATCAGGGCAAAAACTGAGAGCTGAAAGTGGAATTATAACTCTCTTGCCCTGTGGATACAGTTCAGCTTATTTTTTTATGTAAACAGAGAATGTAAAACATATCTTACCATTGGAAAATATTGCCCCCTGTGGGAAAGATAGCTCATGACTGTGCTCAGCCTTACAGGAATACATGGCTTTTGCTTGCCTGAAAGATGAAAATACAAGTTTGCAACAAATGAGATAACTGGGAAAAAAAGGATAAAGAAATGAATTTAAAACCTGAGAAGTATAAGAATAATCAGTTGCACAAGTACAGACTGCAAAAACTAGTTGAATAGTAGTTTAGAGGAGGAGAACTGTAGCAGATGGTACCACTGAGTTTACTGCAGTAATTAAGTATGTTACTGAGGAAAAGAGACCAACATCCTACTTAGAAGTTTAAACAGAAATAACATTTGCAACCGTAAAAGGATTCTTTCATTTTAGTTGGCATTGCCAAATTCAAACAAGTACTGAATTAGGCCCAGTGCTTGAAAAAAAGGAGGGGCTGGCTGAAGAGATGTCAAAAGAGATCGAGTCACTAAAGCTCTAAATAACTTGACTTGTGAGAAAATGTAATCAATTAGCCTACAGAAGAAAACAATAAATAACAGGTAAATATGAGACAAAAAGGAATAATCTGTCCTTCAGGCTAACTGTAAAAATGACTTAAATGGATTTAAATTGAGGTAAGGGAGATTTAGATTAGGTGTCTGGGGTGGGTTTCAGCTTCTGTCACCTGAATTTAGATGTCCATAGGTGAGCTAGGGTGTGTCTAGCTCAACGGACTCTCCAGGCCTACAGAACCTGTCCAGGTTCTGCTATGCTAGACGCCTACCTGAATATGCAATGAATGGCTGTCTAGATACCACTGCCTGCAATGATACCTTCAATGGAATAGTACCCTTGACAGAACCCGACATAAAGATAGCTGTGCACAGACAGCTAATTTATGTATCTTAATCTGCAGCCTGAAAAAAATCATCTAGTGGTTAGAACAGTGAAACACTGGAATTGCCTAGAATTGGAGAATTCCCATTGCTAAAGATTCTTAAGAAGCAAACTAACAAACAAAAAACCCCATACTAGGTAGACATCTGTAAAAGAATGGTTTAGGGGCATAATGGTCCTATCCCAGAGCAGGAGAGCAGACTAGGTGACCTCTGATACATCTTCTAGCACTACAGTTCTATAAAATACAAAATGGTCCCCAGGGCTAAGCATGAAGACGGAAATCAGAAATTCTCATTAGATTCCTGTGCTTTACCTAGAATGACACTTTAATTTATACACTCAAAGAAGTTTTTATAGGCTCCTTTGTCAATCATTTAACTTGTCTGGCATCAGTTTTTCTGAGTTTGTTTAAACTTGTCAGAAACCCGCACTGGAGTCTCCCCAAGTAAAAATTAACTTGTTGATCATTTGACCTTCATATGATGTGATGGAGGTTTACTGATACAACTTTCCTTCCAGCCAGCATTTATCTCAATGACCCAGTATGCTATCTGTGGTGAAGTTTTAAATTTTTGGCATACTTTGTGTGAGTGGTGTATGCAAGTATGTAATCTATTTTTTCTTTTCTCCCAAGACACTGAGATAACAGAGTCACAGGTTAGGTTAGTAACAGTGCAATATCAGCATAAGGAGAAGTTTATTTTATTCTGTATACTGGTGATGGGGCCATGACTCCTCACCTCTGCAGTTCCACAACTCTCTGGAGTTGAGCACACACAAATTTCCTAACGGAGTAGAGAGTATACTTCTACCCTAGCCTTATATCCTGGCTCCGATCAGTACTAGCATATTATGCTTCATGTGAATCTCGAAAAGCGTATGAGAACGGATAGATGTATTCCCAAGTTTGCATGTGTGAGCTTCAAGAATTAATTTCTTTCTCTGAAGGAAAAACTTCTCTTATATTTCTCTGAAGCTGATTTATGACTAGACTAAATGGTGTTTTTGCCTTAATCCAAAGTGAGTAACTGATTCATTAAGGGTTAGACGCTCAAGCCTAGATTTCCAGAAGAGGTCAGAAATTTTAAGTCATGTCCTGGATGTCCAAGGGAATCTTATTTTCAGGACTCTCTGGTAATCACTCATTTCTAACTCTTAGCACCGTCATTTTGAATACATATCCACTGCTAACTAAAAGACCATGAGCACTAGTCTCCTGATTGTCTACTTTGCTTAAATGTTAGCTTGCTTCCTAGCTGGTTTGGACTGCTCTGGATTAGCATTTTTCCAAGACAAATCTTTAGCACAAACCAGGGAACAGTTCACCACAATTTAAAAAAGATGCCATTATATTTGGCTTCCTCCCACTGATATGGTCTGTCCGCCAGTACTACTCCAGCAGACTTTGTACCCTGAGAAATCTGCTATGTCCTTCCTGGAACGCTCCAGGATATACAAGTATCTTCTCTATTTCATGCCATAAAAACACAACTCTGATGGGCTGCAGCACAGCCTTAGCATGCAGATCCCATGTAACGAAAAAGTGCAGGCAAAATAGCAATTATGGCTTAGGGTCACAGGACCATCATATGGGGCCATGTTATTGGACATGGGTCATTTTGCTTGGGTGGTAGACCTAACTCATGTGGACACAGGCCTGTCATTCCACCTGACCTCCACATCAAGAACTAGTTCTTGGGCCTCTTTTATTTTGTAGGGTAGACATATCCTCATAAATTTTTTTTTAATCTTTATTGTCACCACACAACACCCACCTTTATGAACAGGCTCTCATTTCTAGAGGAGAAATGAAACCATAAGCCCCTGCACGCAAAAAACTACACCGTGTTCTCCTAGGGATACTATCATTTCTGTTCAAATAACACTTGCAGGTACCGGTTCTGTCTAGAGACCTTGATGTTCACTGTAAAACACAGTCACTGTTAGGAAGAACTTAACTTACCATTTATAGTCAACAAGACACACAAAGAAAACGCGAAGAAGTTTCATCACTCTACATGACATAATCAGAATTGGCACAGAGGGAGATTAGCTGACTTTAGCAAAGGTCCCACAGAAAGTATAAATCAGAGCTACAGTTGAATCCTTTAACCTGAAGGTCACTTTTCCCCTAAGTCAATATGACAAAGTGCTTTACAGAAGTTCTATTTATACTGTACCCAGACTTGTAAGTCCCTAACAAAGTAGCTATTTCCTGTGTGTCATAACAACAGATTTTACACAAATATTAACATAAAACAGTAGAGTAACTGCTGATAATTGGTAGTGATTACAAGACAATTGGCAATGAACCTGCTAAAACACGGGGATAATTTTGAATCTCTGATTAATATCTGATTAATATCACTACTTAGTGGCATAACTATCAAGTCCTCCTTTCTCCTGTAGTCTCTTTTGTCCACTAGAACATTCTGTTTTCAGCTTCTAACTATACCCAGAAAAAGCTTCCCAGCATTTGATGTTTACACAGATACACAAACATAAGGTACAAAAAAGTCAGCTTCGCAACAGTTCAGGAATTACAGGATTTTTCAGATCATCTTCCCACTACCTTGCTCCTGATATAGAGAGTAATTACATCCTAATATTATCTACAAACAGTGTGTGACAGTATAATGAGATGACAAATCTAAGAATATTTACCCATAATTTCAGAGCAATTTTTAATCCCTTGGTTATTCCCTCCACACCCATTTTGATTAATTAGGTTCTCCTATTAGTTATTACTCATTTTAACACCATCCAGTTAGACACATTAGCAATGAAAAGGGCCTGCAGTTTATTAGGCAATTTTATTGTGTGCAATTATAAAACGGGACACTGTCTCTTCTGGTGTTAGCGCAAGCAAAGCTGTCTCTTAAAAAAGCATGTGATAACATCACCATCATCTGCTATGGTTCTCTTAAGATGATGTTAATATTCTGAGAAAAGAGTGATTCATGTTGTTTAGCACAGAAAAAAACTTCAGAAAATGGTACCTGCATTGCCTAAGAGTCCCTTCTTTCCTTGACTTTACTGGACAGGCTCCAGAGGAAAAAGTGCTTTTCCTTTTTCTTTTATGGCCTATTTTCTATTATATATGTAATAGACTAGCAGCCAAAGGGTCAATTCTCAACAGACTAAATTATTTTGCTTGACTACATGCTGTCAACACCACCTGAGGCACTTTTAATAAGCCATTTTAGAAGTTGCAAATAGGCTTCAAAACTACGTCCCTGTCCTAATGAGCTTTCAAAGTCTAGCGAGACAAACACAGAAACCATAAGAGGAATGAATGAGGGAAAACACGTGAATGTCTATCAGATGACTCATCAGTTAACATTATCCTTTAGGAAGAAGAAAGATTTACAGACTCCTGGAGATGGCAGATTTACAGCAGAGTTTGCCTGATCAGAAAACTCTGCTCCGGACTGGGAAGGGCATTACAGGTGTTTAACTAAAGGCAAAACACAGTACCAGAATAAAAGCAGAAGTATAACTGGAGAGAGATATTTAACTATATGGCTGGGAGGGGAGCATGGGTCTGGAGAGCATGGGTTTGGAGAGCCTTCTCTTATTAAAGTCCCAACCCTGCACCTAGAGATCCTGCGTCCA
Organism: Struthio camelus; assembly: GCF_040807025.1. NCBI lineage: Eukaryota > Metazoa > Chordata > Aves > Struthioniformes > Struthionidae > Struthio > Struthio camelus. The sequence goes on from NC_090942.1 coordinate 209,412,031, forward strand.
AGACAGAGCCATTTGTTGTCACCAACTCCTCTTTCCACTTTTTCTACGCATTCTCTTCTAATGAAAAGCCTTCCTCTTATGATTCAGTTTCTCACTTTTTGAGACTTGACTTGTATACCTCTAAACCAAAAGCCAAGAAAAAATAGTCGATAGTAGAATACTGGTGCATTTTTGTATTGCAGCTGCAATAGAGACCTCAGCCCTTACTGAGACTGCTAGTTAACTGCAATAACTATTAAGAAAAACCCTTTACCTCTTCCAAGTGCATACTAGATTAGTAATAAGGATTGATCTCAGCATACACAGTAGCTTATACTACAATCCAGGAGATGGATGATTGATAAACTTGAAGTTAGGAGAGAAGGAAAGGGAAGGATGGGAAGTCAGAAGCAACTCTAGGATTGGAAAAAGAGAGCAAAGACTCAATAGGGCATAACATTTTGGTCTTACTTCTGCAATCGTACAATGTGCACCATGACCTCTCATTCTGCCTCTTTTTGAATGGAAGAAATCTATTCAAACTGTTGTCACTACGTGGACCCACACACACGTATACACACAGTGAGAAAACATTCAGGTCAGATAAACGCATAT